>NW_023458565.1:14363863-14407916 GCF_013731165.1 Rhagoletis pomonella
CCAACCTACAGCAAGCACAGAGGTTGTTTTGTCAAAAGTCCACAGATATGTATATATGTAAAACATACAAGGAAAATTCCAAAGTTTAACCAATGATACTATACCAAAATTTGCATTGCTTCATAAATCATAAATATTTATTTATCACATTGCCTTATCAACAAAGGTATGTAGAGCTATTTTGTTTAAGTGCCAAAAAAATGCAACATATTGTTAACACGTTTTGTTGAGTGAAAATGCATATATTTTCGTTATACATTTGCCCAATTTTTGCAATGTCGTAAATTGTTTTTAAGCGAAACCCATCAGATGTCAAATATATGATATTATACTATCACATGTATATAAATATGTACATATGTATGTATATACATTAGGGTGGCCCTTAAAAAAATGAAATTTTAAGTCTCACCCCCTCAGTCGCTCATACAACAGTCAAAGATATCACATATAAATTTTAGTCCCGATTGGAGACGGTTAAGGCGTGTCGCACAGGGGTCAAAGTTCAGATTCCTCTATGGAGACTCAAAAAATTTAAATTAATTTTTTTTTTTTCATCTTACCCTACTCAAATCGGTACCAAAATTTATATGTGATATCTGCGCCAACAGTAGTATCAATTTTGGGTATTAGATAAAAAAAAATTAATTTAAATTTTTTGAGTCTCCATAGAGGAATCTGAAATTTGACCCCTGTGCGACACGCCTAGACCGTCTCCGATCGGGTCTAAAATTTTTGTGTGATATCTTTGACTATAGTGGCATCGATGTGTGGGTTGACGTTTAGGAAATCTGATGTAATAATGTACTTAATACATTTAAGGACCACCCTAATATACATACATACTTATTTATAGATCTGTTTGGCTACAAATGTTATGGTCATACATATACTCGTACATAAATACATTGTATGGTTATATGTATGTATATACTCGTATGTAGATAAAAATATGCACCAGTTGATATATTTATTTTTTTCTGCGACAAGTGTAAGCCAACGTGGTGTATACTACATACATTTTTATCGCCCGAAATAAAAATGATACCTCCATTTTTTGACATCTTCTTTTTGTTATATGGCTATTAGTCGATTGCATGGGCAGTTCAATCGAATGGTTGCGCCGTAAAAGTGGCAGATGTGTATGTAAATGAATTTTTTTAGTAGTGCGGGACGGACATTCTATATTTCGTTTCACTCTTTTTTCTACCAAGCTCTGTTCTATAATACAAGGTGGCTAATCCCTGCTGATGAGAGAATATGTATATCTTAAAAATTTTGCTGCATTACGTCGAAGAGTAAAACTACTTTACTACATAGCAATGAAGACTCTTATATGTACATATATACTTATCTAAAGACTGGTACATGATAGCTTTACAGAGCAATTCTGGCTAAGATAGTTCAAATACTTTTCTAATACCATTACCATCAACAGTTCGCAAGACAGTTTGAAAGATTTTGTTTATTCTGGGACGAAAGTGTTACAAAAACAAAGCTACCTCGCCAACTTTCATGGTGAAGAGCTCATTTGGCTGAAATCACAATAGAGTAAAGCACTGGCCATTCGAGATATCCGGGGCTCAAGCCCTCTTCCTTCAATTTTTAGATATTTTGTTTTTTTTCCATTATCTACCGAGAGGCGACGGTTATTTGACAAACAAAAATTCTGATTTTGCTGGGACCAGTAGACACAACGAAACACTCGGCTACGGCACGAAGAGCTCTACTGAAATCCTAAAAAAGTCAGAAAAAAAAGTATGAATTATTTATAAGACCAAAGGTGAATTTGTCACTGTTTTTATTTGTTTAACCTTTCGTCTAAAAAAATTTTTTAACTTACATATTTTGCTTTGCTCTTTTCTAAATAAAGCTATCTTTAAAACTATGTCAAATAAAACCGGTTTATCTGATATTTTCTTAATTTCCAAATCGGAAAAAAATGCGAATAATCGAACACCCTATTCCAAATACTCGCATAGTAAAAATGAATACATATTTTGTTCTAATGGGCTACTGGTAATTGATACTTTTATGAAATTTTTACACATTTGTAATTTCTAGATTATGACACTATTTAAGTACATATGTATTTATTTTCCAATATTTTAGTTTCAGAAAATTATTTTATATATTTTTATTTGATTTTTTCGATTAAATTTTCAGATTTCATAGTTTTAAAAAGAAAAATACTTTTTTTTTAGTTTCATTTAATTTTTAGAAAATTAAATATTTTTCTTCAATGAATTTTTTTTTAATTTAAATTCTTTTGCTTTTTTGATTTTATTTTTTTTTTTAACAAGCTATTATTCTTTTTAATTTAGTGTTTTGGAACTTATTTTATTTTTTTAATATTCAACAATTTTATAATGAGCTCGAGGCCATTTTTTAAATGAAAATTTATTGTGGAAAAGCAACAATAATTTGAAAAAATGGTAGAAGTGATAGCTATTTCGGAAATCACCACATTTCCTCATCAGACTTCTTTCAGTAGGATTCGAACCGACGATCCCACTGACTCAGCCAGTTGCCTATGCACCGTGCTAAGACGCCTTTTTTAATATTGTCTTTTTTTTCATTTGTAAAATGTATATTTTATTTTTATGTAATTCTTTTATGTAATTATTTTTTATGTAATTATTATGTTGTCTTCTGAAATTTGATTTTTTTTTCAGATTCAATTGTTTTTGAAAGAAACATATTTATCTTAATTTTGGAAGCTTATTTCATTATTATTTTTGAAATTATAATTTTTTCCTTTTAAATTTAATTTTCTTTTAATTGTTAGCTTTTATTATCAGTAAATTAGATAGAAAAATATATAGATATGGTTTTTATTTCATTTAATTGTTAGAAAACTTATTGCTTAAAGACGAACAGCAGATCTTTCAATTGGTCTTTCCAAAGACAGAAAAGGGCTTTAAAGATAGTTGCCTTCATTGACAATTGTCTCACGAAAGACTTTTGTCTTCGATAGACTGTAATGAGTTGGAAGTCAATTGCCCTATTAATATTAGAGCCACGACTTTAGTACTACTGCATTGGGTAACAGAACGGAAGAGTCATGACGACAATCAACATGCAGACCGCTCAGAAAATCTTGCGGCACCACAGTTTTCGGAATGAATTTGTCACCTGCAGCAACTGGCGAGCATCTATCTCCAAGCATTAGCGCATAAGCGAATACTTACGCAAATATTCGTAACATCACTAATACATATGTTCATGCATAGGTACTTACATTTATGTATGTGTATTTAAGTACATTCATATGTACTCGTAAGTATCTTAACGATAGTGCAATGGCCCATAAATCAAATGCGAATAGCTCAAACATCAACTTATCAAAAATATTTTGGGAGACGAATGTGAAAAGGATGTATAAGTACACATAAGAATACGGGAATACACATACATACAAATTTATATGTATATGCATATATAGCTAAGTTTACACCCCATTGGAACTGGCCTTCTTATAACAGCGATGGTTAAGGCAGAAGTTAATTTATTTTGAATTAAACAGTCAATACAAAATAAATAAATATCAGAGACAGCAAATAATGATTATTTTTCAATGATAATGACTATTTTCTGCTGGGTCTATATCGCAGCATATCGTTCGCTGTCGAATTGCGCTCAACTTGATCCCACACATCGCTGTCACTTCAGCTCTTTGTCTTCCTTCTTCTCCTCCGTCCTTATTAAAAACTCTTTTTGTGCTTAAATTCATTTTGGGCTGTCTCGCACGCAGTTTCGTGCATACAGCAGAGTTTTCATCAGCATAGATGTTAAGGTCACTATTTCCAGCAGGGTATTTATACACAAATAAAAATACGGCTGCAATATGGAACTTTATACCAACCATTTTTACCACGATATTTTATTACAGCCGAAAAATGCATACATACATGCATTATATAAACACATATTTATTTGTATATATGTACATATACACGACCACATGTGCATACATACTAGGGCGGGTCCATATGTAAGGCACATTTTTTACTAAGCAAATTTGTTGAAGAAACAATCAGTCTAGAATCAATTTCAAGCTTGCCAAATAACAAAAATAGGTTTTTTCCTTAGCAGCGTTTTGATATGCTCTGTTGTCATAAAAAAGCATTTAATTTTTTTATGAAAACAGGAAAAGTAAAATTTATGTTTTTTACAAGAGTTAATAATGTTTCACCTGTGTGTAATCAAATCTTACAATAAATTTTTAACCAACTTCTCGATGAGCTAGAGACTTGCCACTTCAAACCTAGCTGAGCAGCCGAAGAAAATGCAATATGAAAGTTGAATTACTCCCCCTCGTTTTTTGTTTTTTCTATCAACCACTAATAACAGCTTGTCTCAAACATCTTTTTTTTGACATTAGTTGTTTTCCTGTAAAACGTAAGAAAATTTGAAAATGATTTCTCCTATCCAGGCAATTTCAATAGCTCGAAATTGATTTTTATATCACGGTTTTTTTAGAAAAGTTTATTAGAGTTTCACGTAGAATACTCGTGTCATTCCCGTAAGTAAAAAAAAAATAATGACCCGTTCTAATAAAATATGTATGTATGTGCTTTTATCCACTAAAGCCTCTTATCATGGTCGCAAAAAACCTGTTGCTGACATTTTTATGATGTAAACCCACACACATTGTCAACAGTTAGTAATATGAGTGCAAATACAGACATGCCCTCTAGCCAAATAACAGTCAATTGACGCCAAAATCGATACCAGAGAATCTACCTAGGATCAATACAGGCATATGTGAGTACCATATAAAATCCCCTAGTTCTCTTCATAAAAAATTCAGATAGCAGACCCAGGATGATTCCCTAATTCCTTTTCTATGAGTTTTTGTTGTTGCGACAGCATACAAATTCCTCCAAGGTAAGTTATCAATCTTATTCGCTTCGTTAACATAGACCCGACTGTCGCGGAGACGATCATCAATGAGTACACGCTTAATGCGCCGCTTACTTTTCCTATTGGGTTCTCATGCTTTGTTTTATTAGATAAATTTACATATACATACATATGTAGGTGTGCATCTTTATTTTCGCATTCATCAAAATCTATGTAAGGATATTTATATCATTTTTATTACTCTTTCTGAGTAAAGCCGTCAAAGAAATTTAGATTTTTGATTGCTTTTTATATACATATGTTTGTAGATCTGTAGGTATGTATTTTGTTTTTATGTACATTTTCGATTTTCGACATATTTATGCCATCGTCTGAGCCATTATTATGAGCCTTTTTAATAATCTAGCTTAACGGTACTGTGTTATTTATTTTCATAAATATCTCGATATCTTTATTGACACATTTGGTACATATTTATTGCATCAAAACCTGTTAACAAACCTATATTAAAGTATATACTCGAATAATATGAAGCGACAAAGTGAAACAAAAAATTTTGGTTTATAATTTATTTGTTAGATCCTGCCATATATTTTCTGAATATGCATATTTTTTGGCTGTCATATCTCTTTGAAGGTTAGCAGTAGAATACCTATACGAAAATAGAAAGTGGTATAAAAATAACACCGTCGTTGCATTATTTATTCAATGATGGACATGTTGTGGTTATCAGGTAAAACAACCTCAACTTGAGATGTGCATGCATTCAAGCGTTTGAGCGTTGATACGATATTGAAATCGCGCTGAAAATTGGCGAATGCATTATCTCGCCGAAATTCAATTAAATATTTAGGGGTGGTACTAGAGAAGCATTTTACTTTGGGCCACTTGAGCTATTGGAAATATAAAGCAGCTTCAACGATCAAGGGACTATTGCGAAAATGCTTAACACGCGGGGACCGGAACAGCGCAGGCGTTTAATCTCACCGAGTGTGGTTAAAATCCAAATAGTGTATGCGGCCCGAATGCAGTCAAATGCTGCACAGTAACCAGCACGCTTCCGCGGAGTCAACTCAACATACCGCTTGTGTGCGCTCCGAGTTTGCAGCGCCTTCAGAACAGTGTCGGACGAATCAGCTTTCGTAATCGCCAGTATGATACCCGTGGATATACCGGCGAGAGAATCGACGCTCCTGGCATCCGCCCTGCATGCTCTAACTCAAATATACCAACGTCGAGCCCGGGAAAGCAGCATTACGGAGCGGCAACTAAATTGGAATAGTACAACTAAGGGTCTTTAGATCAATCGCTGTATACCAAATCTGTTATCTAGAACGCATTGCGAAGTAGATTTTTATCTGAGCCGGTCTTTGAATGGGCGTGGCTGTTTTAAGGCATACCTGTTTAAATGTTCAAACATGAGCACAAACCGTACTGTAACTACTACGGAATTAGCGTGGAAGAAGACGTGCGCCACGTATTATTTGAGAACCTTCGATTCAATCGGTAGATGAATTGAGATCAGTCGTTAAGAAGGTGCTTACGCTACAGTCAGTAATCGACTATACTTATTATGAAAGGAGCCAGTGAAAGGTTGATACCAGCGACATACTATCTTCAATTCTGAAGCAACTGAGGAGCCTGCTTGATACCCACATTGTTATTTTGCATTGTGAGTGTTCCCACTTGTACTTTATCTGGTTATGAGGTTATTTTAATAACCTCTAAATTTCAAAGTCCTGACATCAGGGGTTAAAACTTGGAATGCGCAGGTTTACTATATTTGCCCCTTTTACATTAGTATAAATATTGATTTTTCGTACTTATTGAATTTTTTTTCGCTCGGTGTTATATATGTATATGTAGTACCTCTTTTATGACTATACTATTTTATAAAGCTTGGCATAAAAAATTACAACTAAATTCTTTTTTCAGAAGAAATTGAAACTATTTTTAAAATTTTATAATTAAACGACGCCAATTTTTGTTTTTTTTTTTTTTTGCATATCACAAATGTATGGATATTTGGTTATGTGGTTATATTTTTTATTCACTTGACAACAATAATATACAGTATACCTAACACTCGTATCATTTTTCGGACAAAAAACAGTATCTAACTGGGCAATAATCTCTTTTCGCAGTATGTATCTCCATTTAAAAATAGAACCATTTTTACATTACATTACAGAAAGAGTTTTCCAATAAAATAAAGAGATTCCTGGTATGGTACACATAACATCAGGTATTCATTTATTGTGCACCTCTAGGCAAAATGATATGTCTAACAAAAGCAATGTGAATCCAAATTTCCCACTTTGTACAAATATTAGAATTCATAAAAGTGGCATATTCCAGTTTGAAGTGTCGACAAAATACCGTAGATTTTTGATTTTTTTTTTTTGCTGACGGCTTCACGCATTTTCTTTCATACAAAGTTACCATGTTCTACAATTTGTTTTTGTATGGAATAAAATAATAACAACGTCTGCAAAAAAAAAATAACCAAAATCAATCGAAGTTCTTAGCCTATTGAAGATGGACTTTAATAAGCTGCAAAACTGCATACTTGGAATTTTTCTAAAAATTATGAATACCCGATGAGATGACTAGACACGGCTCGGATATGTAAATTAGCAAAGCGGATAATACAACACCCTCCCACTACCCATTTCTGTTGAACCTCGTAGTCGTAGGGCAGGAGCTGTTACCGGCGTCAGAACAGGGCACTGTGCTATGTATATCTCCAATGCTTAATCGAAGGACTATAGCAACAAGCTTCATATGCCAGAAGTTGTCGGGATTAGGGAGGAAAGGAATCGATTCACTACTTCTCATATCAATGCCCAGCGCTCCAAGACAAGGCGTCTCAACCATTTGGGATCACGCATTTTCAATAGCTTGGGGGAGATAGCGGATGTGAAAATATCGGAGCTCCACGGCTTTATCCGGGATAGTAAATGGATTAACAGGCCAAATTCTGATATCAGGGAATAACTTCGATTAGAAAGATGTGCCTCCTCCTCCACACTCATAAAGGGCATTCACAATGGCGAGTCTTTAGTAATTTTTTATCAAACAATTTTATTTAAAAAACACCATTGTCCAACGTTTTGCTTAAATTATTTTGTCGTAATCTTTTAAATTTTCAACTATACTATGTCCATCACCAATTTATTACTAATCTACTTATAAATTCTTACTTTTTTTGTAAGAATAATAAAACTATCAGTTCAGTTCCTTTAATCCAAAAATACAAAAATATAAATGTAAATTCTAGAGCGGGACAATTTGTATGGGAGTTTTCTTGCGACTACGCGTGTATAGCACAGAATTCGCAATTTGGCAAACTCCAAATTGATTTTAAACCCATGGTTTCTTCAGCAAATTTGCTTAGAAATACACCTAGAATACGCCTACGCAATACCTACTTGCGTATTAAAAAAAATGTACCCGCACTAATAAATACATATATCCTTTGCCAACTGGCTACTGATTTCGCGCGCTTTTCATTAGCCGCGTTCTTCTTCGTCGTTTTAGGCGCTCAGTTAACTCTTGGTCTCATACTGACTGTTCCCTCCCTAATGTCTGACCCTTAGCTTACTAAATCTCACCAACATCCCTGCATTACAGATAACTGCTGTATCGCACCACAACCCACACGATTCTGCATATAATCGGGGAAATTACTTTGCAATACGCGCATGGTGTTGCGATTGTAGTCTGGCACGGCATGTGTCGCCAGTTGACAGGTGTCGCTGCGATAGACGGGCTTGAAATTCGATTCCACAAAGGCGGTGGATGTATCCCAACGATAGACCTCTGAGTCGCCTTCATTGCGGAAGAATATCGCAGAGCCATTGTCCGTGCCGATAATAACCATGCGTGAAGGTTTCTTACCCAAATCTGAAAATTGTTTACAGCAGCAATAAAAAAAGTCAAGTCTGTATTTTTATTGGCCAATTATGCTTACCCATGATGCGGCCATCAGCTGCGCCACTTCGCAAGTACTCCGATTGTAATGAGAAGAGTTTGTTGGTACTCAGATAGGTAAAGTACAGCTCCGTTGTGCCGCAATCTTTGCGTATCAATGCAATATAGAGCACATCACGCGCTCTGCAGCCATTGGCGACCACTTTTGGTAGTACCACACGGAAGCCACGATCCGCTTGTAGGTTGTACACGATAATGGCACGATTCGCAGCATCGCTGACATAAATGAAGCAACTGCCGTCGGGCGCATAGTCCACCACTATATACTGCAGTCGCGAATTCGGAGAGGTTAAACCCTCCAACGAGACAGATTTCAACACTTTGCCCGTCTTCACTGAGAGCGCAACCACTTTGGGGGCACACTTGCGTTCAGGCGTCTCCAATGTATTCACAATGCCTGTGTCCAACACCCAGAGCACCTCATTTTGATCGACAACTAAATCAACAACCGACTGGAAACCCTTGCATGTGCTGTCGTCCTGCATGTCCCAGCAGGGGAAGGGCGCAAGCGTCGTTTGGCAAGCGCCCGATTTTAGCGTAGTTTTTGCGAGTGTGGCGGGTACGCCATGCTTGTAGCGCGGCAGCGCTAGAAAGACGGTATCGCCGACTATTTGCGCGCGCGTCGCTATCACATTTTTCGAAATGTACTTGCCTGAACTTTTGAAAAGCGAACGCGATGAGCCAGGAAATTCAAATTGTCCACCAGTCCACTGTATAGTTGGAACTGAAGGTGGTGCGGATACTACTTCAGTGCTGGCCGCGGTGCCGTAGCTGTTGTGTTTCGCAGCGCAGGCTGTTGTCCAATAGGCGAATGAGCAAGCTGCGATCAGCAGATAGTGTTTCCACATTTTTTAAGCTGCAAATGCGAAAAGAGTTGGTGCAATTTTTTTTGTGTGCTTAATATTATTTTTTATTGAACCCGTTATATTCGTAAATTTATGGCGCGTTTTTCTTATTTGCCTGCTTATATGCAACTTCAGCATTAATTTTTATTTCATAAGAATTTATTGCTATTTTATATGGTTTTACATTTCGCTGGCTTCTCGGCGCATATGCAGAACTCGCTCCGTATGGCGGCGGCCGCGGCGGCGACAGCAGACGTGACGCACGCCATTGCGCAATGCGGATTTTCATTACAATTTCACTGCCAAGGTCAATTGTCTGCGACGTCGAGCAGCGTGGCTGTCTGTCGGCGTTTATTATTTAGTTTTTTATTGTTGTTATGGGTTTCTTCTCGGGTTAACATATGTTTGTAACAGCAGGGCAAAGTGAAGACCGCGCTTACGGCACGAGCTCAATTCGCTTCTGGTACATGCATTTCTACCACTTCCACTTCCCATACGCACTTGGGGAAACAAATATGGTTTATTGTTGTTGATGCGATTTTTTGAAATTTTCCAATCTGAGTTCATATCTGCTCTATTGGGTAGGCGAAAACAGTGAAATGCAGCCACTGAAGTGGACAAATTTTAGTTTACACAGAAAGAGCAATTTTGGTTAAAGCTTCGTCCCAGCGGCCTGGCCAGCTGGCTTCTCACACACTCTCTCTAGGTTACAAAGGCTACAGCACACATACAGGGCGGGAAGATCCCCATCGACATCGACGGACAGATGGATAGTTTAGGCTGCCACATACCAGGATTGCTGAAACTGAAGTCGGTGACAGCATAGTACAACTTCAAACAACAAGAGGTTGCCGGCAGGCAGGGTGTTGTCACCTCTTTCGGGGAGTCTACCAGTGGACGAACTCCTTCAGATACTCACTGGCAATACGACGTCGTAAAAGGAGGACTTAATCAAGCAAAAAGGTGGTCTTACGACAGCCATTTGTCTCTTTCCCCAGGAAAAAAAACTCTCAAAGGGATGGGGAACTTGACCTTGGATGAATTTGCGATCAACGTCATCACAGAAGTGAAGCAACCGGGTTTTATCCTGCACTTTAAATTCCTGTAGAGAACTCATTTTGAGGCGGCCACATCTAAGGCTACGATAGTGCTGATGGTATGCACATATCTAGCGGAGAAATCCTGAGAATGTAAGAAAGATCCAAGGTGTAACCTCTGGCGCAGTGGCTTGGGTATCCAGAACTAAATTATCTGGCAATGGTAAAGCATTTCCTCACTAAGATTCAAAGTCTGGCGTGTGTTTGCATGACGGGGGGACTATGAGTACATGTCCGACAGTAGCTCTGTAGCTAATGCTCGAACTACAGCCACGGCATCTTACAGTTGAGCAGGCGGCAAATCGAAATCTCCTAAATATTGCGAGGAAGGTCTTTGACAAAGATAAGGTTTCATAATCTAGGAAGGACAAGCTAGGCTTCCAGCTCCCGCTGGTGCGGTGCATGGAGTAGTAGTTTTCATAAGAAGCTTTAAGATTAATATATACAGCAAAGCGACCTGGAGTTCATCCAGTATAGAGAAACACGTCCACACGAGCATTATACAGTGTTACACTGACTGCTTAGTTTTGTTGAAGTAGGGGTATATGCCCAGCATCTTCCAAGTCGAATTGTATGCCCTTAGTATGTGTGCAGAGATTAACCTTCGTAAAAATTAGCGAAGAGAGATGATTCTTATATCAAGTGATAGTGGGGCGGCACTTATGGATCCGTCATCCTTCGAGATTAAATACTCATTGCTACTGGAATGCATTAAGAACTTTATTGCTTTTCACCTATGTAATAGAACTTGAGCTCTTCCTTGCGGTAAAGAAAGTGTCTTTAGGGCTATGTACAGTGCTCTGATGAGTTGAAGGCACCATAGACCTACTGGTCGTAGTGCTTACTCTATTTATAACTATCTATTTATCTATTCCCACCAAGCCAAGGAGAGAAAAATTGAACAACTCCTACAAAAGTAGTGGCAGAATACAGTGCGGGATTCAGACCAGCTGGCTAGCAACACCACCCGCTGGGAAGACAAGGGCGCCGCTAAAGGGTAGAGGTCACAGCAGTCTCGTTGTGGACGGCACGGGGAAGGGGTGGAACGACTCCACCTGACTCTGACTTTCTTTCCTTCTGCTTTTGACTTTCGTGTTTTCCTACTTTTACGTTCCTCACCGTTTTTCTATCAATGTAGAAGAAATCGATAATGTAGAGCATTTTCTATATTAATGGCCCGGCATAAGCGAAAGTAGACCGACATTGGCCTAACCCTTCTTTCTGAAGTGTCTGTTTCAAATAAATAAGTACAGCTAACAACATCAATTTTGGCACATTCAGAAGAACACCGAATCGATTTCACTTATAGGGAATAGAAAAGTTTTAATATTCTGTCTTACGGTATCACAACGGGCCCCCATGGTGACCGAGTGAGCCATCTTCCAATACTTACCAATATTTACAGCACAATTCCGATTGAGATACAGTTACAAGTATTTTTTAGGATAAATGAAAAAGGAGGCAAGATATTTTAAAAAATATTGTTTATTCTGACACGAAAGTCTGCCAAAAAAGCTCGCTTGCACACTTTCGTGGTGAAAAGCTCTTTTGACAGAAAGCACTTGAGGATTTTCCCAAAGGAGTATCATTTTGCTGTTCCAACAGTCACAATGGCCGAGTGAGCAAATCTTCGAATCTTCGTGTTTATTTCATTTAAGTTTTAGAAACTTATTTTATCTGTTTTTACTTTTCTTTAATTCTATTTTTATTTTATTTTTGTCTAATAGGAAAAATATTTTTTTAATTTTATTTAATTTTTAGGAACTTTTTTTATTTTTTCGTTTTAATATATTTTTTTCGTTTCTAATTTAATAAACTTTTAGAAACTAGTTATATGTATTTTTTATTTTTTTATTTTTAGTTTTTTTCTTTTTTTAATTTAATTCTCTATTAACTTTTAGATTTTAATGTTCATTCATTTGTTTTACATTTCATTTAATTTTCAGAAATTTATTTTATCAAATTTTTCTTTTCTTTAATTTTATTTTGATCTTAGTTTTTAGATTTTTTTGACAATTTTTTTTTATTGCATTTAATTTCAATAAAGTTTTTTATTATTATTTTTTTTAAATAAATTTTTCCTTTAATTTTTAGATCTTATTGGTTTACTTTTAGAAAATTGTTTCATGTATCTTTTTTTATTTTAGATTTTTGTTTTTTTTTTTTAATTTAGTTTTCAGTTTTTATTATTTTGAAAAGAAAAACTTATGCAAATTTTTATGTAATTTAATTTTTGGAAAACCTATTGCTTAAAGACAAACAGAATAACGCTAAGACCTTCGCGTTAGCAGATCTTCCAATTAGCCTATCGAAAGACAGAAAAGAGTTTTCGAGATAGTCGCCTGAATAGACAATTTTCTCACGAACGACTTTTGTCTTTCACAACACTGTGGTGAAGTGAAAGAGAGTTGCCAGAATTTGCAGGAAATATATGTAAATAGTATTACAACAATCTAGTTGAACTTCCACAGGGGTACTCAAGGCTTCGATGAGTGGAAAGGTGGGCCCTTACCTTTTATACTCGTATGAGTCACTTTGCATGTGGATTTTTTAAGGATGGAGCAGCAAGAAGACCGAAAGTACGTCAGATTACTAAGCCGCTGTGGAAAAGACAAATTTGGTTTCCACTTTCTCAAACACTTAATTTTGATCTTTGCTTTGCTCTTTGCTTTGCTCTTTGCTTTGCTCTTTGCTTTAATGCTACGGTTTATTTAAAA
The DNA here is from genome assembly GCF_013731165.1 of Rhagoletis pomonella. NCBI lineage: Eukaryota > Metazoa > Arthropoda > Insecta > Diptera > Tephritidae > Rhagoletis > Rhagoletis pomonella. The sequence continues at coordinate 14,377,382 of NW_023458565.1, forward strand.
CCAAAGACAATTTAAATACAATAACAAAGCAAAACGAAATAAAAGTTATTATCGAAATTTGATATTCTCGGGTTATTGAGAGAAAGGATACACATAACCAAACACAAATGCAAAGATATAAAAAGGTGCGCAAAAATCATGGCTTCAAAAGCTGAATTTTTAAATAACCTCGGGTGTGCGCATTTTCCGCTATGCATGAACGAAGCAAGAAATCCGTAAATGCTTACATACATTCATACATACAGACAGCGATTAACTCCATAAATCCGCATTTACGACAAAAAAAAATATGAGTCCAATGCTTCTTATTATTGTTGGTTTTTTACATTAATTTAATTTAATTTTAATACCACTTTTCGCTTAAATAAAATCATACGAACTTAAATAGGTTACTGAAAAAAGTGCGTCGTTGCATTATATGTATAAAAGCAATTGGTGAAAAGTGTTGTTGCTGTACAGCGAATTTGCAGAATTTACGAGTCTTCTTTTGGGTACATAAAAGTCGAGATTTAAATGCCAATAAAAGCGCTTTATTATTGCAACGCCTGAAATTATGCTACATCATTGTGTGATGTGTTATTTGTTGAAGCAAATGAATGAGCAAATACCAACGCAATTGAATTGCCAGTAGGAAAGATCGGATCTTAACGAAAGTACTTTGGTAATGAGTTAATTTCTTCCAACTGAAAGAGGATGCGAGTAAACATTTAACTACTCGTTTTATGATCTCAATATTAAGTGCAGCGTAATTGCAAAGTCTTTCTGGCCGAGGGTGGACAAGGGGCGGTCGAGGGCACTCCTAATCATCCCTGATCTCGTGTGTCGCTGTTGCCTGGAGGATGACGAGGTGGAATCTCCTGAAGAAGGCTGCAGGGCTAGTGGATTCGCCCTCCAGATCATTTCTTCCTTTGATAATCCCCAGGTAATCCTTGACAGATAGGTTTAAAGTCGGCTGTGCGAAAGCTGAGTAAAACTTTGGAGTAGTAAAAATGGAATATACATACATATGTACTTATGTAAGAACATACATATATATGTGCAGGCAATAGCAAGGCAGGATGTAAGACTTAACATTATTTTAGACCTCTATTATCGCAACTGAACAGAAAACTAAATAGCCTGGCCTGCCTGAAAAGCCTCCGAAATCTAGAACCGTTGCTCCTCTCTGAATATACTTCCGAGTATTCCGCAGTAACTGGGCGCTGCGCTGACGGGAAATTTGTGGAGATCATAGCAGCTAACCTAGACAGTAGGCAATATAGTTCGAAAGTTTTTTTTTATTATGGGCCAAAGTTAACTTAATTTAATTTTTAGAAACTTATTTTATTTTATTTCCTTTTTCATTTTTTTTTATTTATTAAATCTTCTTTTGATTTTGAGATATTATTGTTTAAAAAGGATAATTATTTTTTAATTTCATTTAATTTTTGGAAGATTATTTTATTTTAATTAAATTTATTTTAATTTTTTAATGTAATTTAACTCCAATTTTTAAATTTTATTGTTTTAAAAAGTAAAATACTTTTTTATTTTATTTAATTTCTGGTAACTTCTTTTATTTTGTTGTTTTTTTTTAATAAATTTGTTTCTCTTTAATTTGCTTTCCCTTTTATTTTTCGACTTTTACCTTTGAATAGCAAAATATTTTTTTAATTTCTTTAAATTTTTATAAATTTATTTAATTTACTTATTTATTTTTTTATAATTCACTTTTTTAAGTTTCTATGTTTTCATAAAGCAAAAAATATATTTTTTATACAAAGCAAAAACATTTTATTTAGTTAAATTTTTCGAAAACGTTTGCTAAATGATAAGCGGAATACCGCAGAGACCTCCTCGTTATCAGAACTTTCAACTAATCTTTCGAAAGACATAATTTGCTGCAAAGATAGTGTTCAGAACTGACTATTATCTTACGAAAGACTTTTATCTTTCGAAACAGAGTTATGAGTTGTAACACAGTTGCCGGAATTGCTCTGCTAGATTCTTTTTTAATCAAAATGTTCAATCAGATTAAAAAAATTTAATAAGAATAACAATTTTAAACTCGCCATGGTTCTGCATTTCCTACCAGGGCAATCGTGGAATTCCTTACAGGCTTAATAAACAGGCCATAAACAATTTCAATTCCATTCAAATACCTACTCATTTATTTTGCAATACGCTTACTGATGTAAAAAGCACAGAAATCACAATTCGCAAGCGCATTGCTGAACAAAGCAAACACGAAGGTTATAGAACAACAACAAAAGTAATAAAAAACAATCGGGGAAAAATGTTATAATTATGCTCATTCATAGAAATTACGATTTACCCATTTATACTTATGTAGATATTGCTTTGTTGTACTGGTTTTTATTGTTGTTTTTTTGTAGGTCAATCTCAAGTGATTGGTGCGATGAATGTCGCTTTCAAAAATATGGATTCATTTTGCATCCACGTAACTATAGTACATATTACTTGCTTATTATAAGTATGTACATATATACATATGTATATATGTATGTACAGATAGTGTAAGTAAAATTAATGGCAAGGCGCTAGTAAATTCCTGAGCTTGCGAACAAACAAATAATCAGGGCGTTATTTTAATCGTCAGCATATTGTATTCAACGAATATAAAGCTTGAAAAGCATAATTTTCCTGCTTTTGTTTCTTTCACTGACCTGACCGTTTTCCGTTCATTTTAACAAATTTGTGCATATCTTCTTACTTTCTCGCCATTTAGTACACAAGGAAGGGTTACAATACCTTCACAACAACAATGGTATGACGATGCGGTATATTCAAGCTGCTACGCAGGCAAATTTATCGAAGTACTTCATACAATTTTAATTGTGCCAGTTTGGTTTTGTTTGCTGTTTCACACTTGAACAAACTTTTAATTAAAAGATATTGAAACATTTATCCAATTGATTTCCATAAATCGAAAATTTAATTTATGTAATATGTAATGTAATTGTAAGAAATAATTTCTTTGCCATTTTCGTAATTTAATTTTCTCATTATACAATAACAAAATTTGATCGCAAATTGTTTCGCTGAATGCAGTAAACGAATTAATTTCTAACAAATATGAACACAAATATGAGTATGAATATTAATATGAATATGAATATGAATATGAATTTTTATATTAATAGGAATATGAATATGAATATGAATATGAATATGAATATGAATATGAATATGAATATGAATATAAATATGAATATAAATATGAATATAAATATGAATATAAATATGAATATGTATAAGAATATGAAAATGAATAACAAAACAAATGCAAGTATCTACGATCGCGAATACGAATACGAATGTGACAAGTAATTTTTAGCAAAAAAATAAACCGACTTCAACTCCCATATCAAAAAAAAAATATATATATATATATCTCATGATCCACTGATCGGATCTCAACCAGATTAGTATGGGACCACCTCTGGACACTACCTTTCCGATGCAAAAAGAATTATCGAAATCGGTTGACGTGGTCCAAAGTTATGCGGTAACATACACAAAAACAAAACAAAAATGAAAATAAAAAATAAAAAATATTCCGACGAACTGATAACCTCCTCCTTTTTTGGAAGTCGGTTAAAAATGAAAATAAATACAGTAACTCAAGCAAATGTTCACATGTAAATTTTCCTTAAATATTAACAATGTTTTTTAAGTTAAAAGTCGTTTGCTATTTTTAGTGTTATCCTATATAAATTGCATATTTTAAAAACTGGCGTTAATTTGTTTAATTTTTTCCTGAAAGGGTTTGCCCATTTTATTTCATAAGAAACTCTTATCAAATCAAAATTGCATGAGCTATAGAACTGCATACCCGTAAGTGTACGAAACGTTCAGATTAAAAAGTTCGAAGCTTGTATGACAATTTTTTGAGTTTTTCTAAATTTTGTAGCTTTGATTTATACAGTTTTGTGTAAAGCATAAAAAAAGTTAATTTTAAAAACATTGTGAATACTAAAAGAATAAATATGTGAACACTTGTTAGAGCCACTGTAAATATGAGAGAATAATTCGAGTACGAAACCGAAAACGAATGCGAATATTAGTCCCAATAACCGAACACGAATATAGAGGCATACATTTATTTTTGTTGACGTTATAGTCAGTCACAGGAAAACTATATTTGATTGTCACCTGTTCCATATTAAACAAAAAAAATGAATTTCAGGACATTCATAATAAAAGACAATTATTCCTGGTTCTTCGTCTTTTTCGAGACTTTTACATATTTACCGGTACCTTTCGTGGGTGATTTTTCGTGCCGCTTCTGGATTTCATCACTTTCAGGTCCAAAAATATATAAATAAATAAAATATAAATGTTCACTTTGCTTTGGTATAAATGCCGGAAAAACGAAAGTAAAAAAAAAGTATTTGCACAAAGCATAATTTTACCTCCATATAATATAACTATGTCGTTCTTTAAAAGGCGAAGTCAATGTCCTTAATCTAAAAAGAAAATTGCAGCAAACGACTGCAGTAATTCCCCCCCAATTGCATATCCTGCACGCAAAGCTGAATAAATTAGATCACGTAAACACATACATACATACATACATGCTTATTCACTAGATTTTATAAATTGATAGTAATATTCAAAAATTACTACAAACAATCGCGATTTCCTGAATGAATAAACAAATTATGTGATTAGCTTTTAAGCAAAATAAGGACAAAATTTTTCTGAAACTTATGCACATACATATACACATATATATGTATGAAACCACTGTACATATTTATGTACAGCATATTACCGACCCCAAAGCCCCAATTCTATGTAAAAGCCAATGACTTATACAAAAATGTCTGCGGCGACTCTTGCAATACTCTCCCTTCGCTTCCCGAGCAGATTGCAAGTGCCATTGTGTGTGAGTTGAAGAAAATTATGAATTCATTTATTTTCTTTTCTTTTGTTATTTTCAAGCAAGCACTTTTGGTTCCAGATTTGCACATTCACTTCCCATTTATTTTTATTTTTTTATTTTTTTTTTGCTTTTGCATCGACATTTGTTTCCATTTTGCATATTTTTACTGCAAATTCAAATGTAAACAAATTGCAACGTTGTTGCTAGGTAAAAGAAGCAAATAAAAACAACAAAAATTACGTTGCTTCGCAATATTGTAGGAAAAATGCTTGGTTTAGATTTGAAAAATTTTGCAATTTATTTTGTCATGAAAAAATATGAAAAGCCATCTATCTACATACGTTTTATCGTGGCTACAAAAAGCACTAAGCTACATATTCATGAATGAAAAATCTATCACTGTTGAGCAACGAAATGTTTAAAACTGCAAATTTTTACAACTTTCAATACGCTTCAAAATAATTTATATACGTATTTATTAATAAAAAAAAACAGTCCTTAATAGTAATACTCGAATGCAATAAAATTTACTTGAAGAACTTTTTATGCTAAGCAATTTCGATTTACACGTTTTCCCGTTTTATGCGACTCATCTCACTTTTACATTGCAGCCGTAGGCGCCGGAAGGAGCTTCATTTCTTACAGATAATCAGATAATTTAAATGTAAATGCGCTGAAAGGGAACTAAAGGCGGATTATCACGTACATAAGTAAGTAAATATAAATATATAAACAGTAAGCAAACAACAACAACAAAAATCAGTTTGAGAATCAGCCAAGAGTGGCAACCTTGTAAATGCAAACTAAGAAAGAGTTTGGCATGCGTTAAGCTTTTTTCTTTCGCTGTTGAAAAAAAACTCTGGGTGCATTTAGCCCCTACGCGGGAAGAAGTGAAGCTTCAAAGAAAAAATCCAAAAAGAAAGTAGTTTGCAATATATTTTTTAATATGTATAAGCTTAGTATCCAGCTCTTAAGAAAACGGTCAAGAAAAAATTGCCATTATTTCGCGTGTGTGTCCAAGGAATTTTGACATTTTTTATACCTCACAGCCTGTTGCCTCACTCTTTCCTCAAGAAATAACGGAACGGGCATATATTTCTGTTGCAAACCTGGGTTGCCTTGTGCTCTTTTTTCACAAAAAACTTTAGAAAGGCGTACTAAATTTCTGAAGAACTGCGTACTGCCTTAAGGAAATTTGACTCAAGAAAATTTCTTAGCCATTTCTTGTACGTCATTTTATATGGAGTTTTTGCTTTTCTTAAGAGCTGGATACTAAGCTGTACTTTGTTGTATTTTGATTATTTTTTTTTTGGCGCGAGCTTTATTTTTGTTCTCCTTCTTCATAATGAAGTGCTTCTTTAACTTAATATTATTTGAAAAATCATTTTGCCTTAATCTCAATCTCCATTCGTATCTTTATTTTTACATTGTTTACATATATCTTAATTTCCATCGGTATCTTTATCTTTATTTTTAAATTTATCTTTTATTCATATTTAGCTGTATCTGTATCTTTATCTTTATCTTTAGCCAAGCTACAACCGACTTGCCTTCTTGAGTAACGACAACCTCGGTAATATACCTCTTACGCATTAAATTTCCAAGTGGGGTGCAGGAAATCGCCCTCGCATCCGCATCGACACCCTAGGTGACGTCCCACTATACCACCATTGGAATTTTCTCGGCGTTCAAATCGCCAGAGTAGGTGCAAGAACTCCCTATCTGCAGCAGATCCATTTCCGTATGTATATGGAATTGGAAGGTCTCGGAAGAAGAGACAAACAATTTTATCAATGGATGGAAGGAGCCATGATGGTGGCACTTTACGAACGATAACCGGGGAGCTTTAAACCACCTGGAGCATGATTTGATGACGCATGTCTCCCCCGAACGCAGGTTCCCTATCATCAAAATCAATTAAAGCAGATCTGGTTCCATCTTTTACAGCTGCAAAGTAGCGTTGGCGGTTGAGTCTTTCGAGCTCTTCAAAGCAGCGTTTGATTAAGAGATTTTCCCAGCACTACTCGTTATATCTGGGAAAACATGCCTTTCGCTTGGAGAAAGGTATCTTGAGGACATGAGTCTAAATTAAAACGAATTTTTCAGACTAGCCTGCACAAAAATTTATAGTAAAAAATGTTTCCCCACTCCAAATGCTGGGCTGTTGTTTTTAAAATAAAAAAAAAAATCGGTTTTGGTTTTCCATTGGCTTACGGCAACATATTTAGGAAAAATATCAAAATTTACGTGAGCTGAACCTATATGAAAATAAGTCCAAAAATTTAGTTTTTTTATAAATAAAATTAGGGTTATTTAAAATAAGTCTAGCTTACGTAAATCTTAATGAGTATTTTTCCGAAATATTTTGGCTTAATATATAATGATATATATAATATATATAAGTCTTAAAATAAAACAAATTTTCTAATTCCGGTAGCAAAGCCGTAACGTTTTTGGCGATGCGCCTTTATGTATACACATATGTAGATGTGTATATGGGACGTTCCAAACCAAACCGGACGGGACTTCATGTGTTTGATTTGTTTCAAACTTTTAGGGTTGATGGACAAACATAAATAATTAACAAATACGAAATTTGAGCTTGATTAATAAATTTATAAAAACTTTAAAGCACAAAAAAAAATAAATCGGTTTAATAGTTTTCCAAATATCTCAAGAACGGCGGAGGAAACAAATTTGAAAAAAATCACACATACACACATAAAAATTCTCTATGAAAAGAAATATTTTTTAAATTTTTTTCTTGAAAAATTTTTCACATACAAATTTTTTGGCAAAAAAAATAGTTTTTGAATATTTGCCATAAAAAAAAATAGATCAATATTACTAAAATTTAACTTAATTCAATTAAATAATTTGTAAATTTGTAATGTACTAATCCTACTCAACTTAGGTGTAAACAAGTAAGAGCAGCGCTGTCTTCGGCTATGCCGAAGGCTTCATACCTTTCATGAACATCTGTAAATTTTACTTTGACAGATTACTGCTTTTGAATACATCTGCATACATCGATAGAGGAGTTACATACTCATATAAAAAATCGCATCTAAACAATCAGAGGTATGGAAGATATACTTTATATGGCACCAATCTAAGTGATTTTCACTGCTATGTGATCGGTATGCAAACCGGTAACACAATTTATTGGGTTTAGTTTCCTACATAAAGGAGATATATGGCAAAAACTGGTATCTTAACAATCAGTGCTATAGGAGATAAAGCTTATACAACATAGAATAGATTTTGACGATTTTCTCAGTAGACTTTGTATTATTATTTATAAAATATCTTACGAAATTTATCGGTTTTAGCTGTTCAAATAAAGGAGTTTTACAGTAAAATCCCATATCTGAACAATCAGATGTATGGAAGATATATGTTGTAGTCATCCGATCCTTGTTATTTTCACTGTAAGTATTCTGTTAATAATGAGTGAAAATGGTGCGAAATTTCATGTTCCTAGCTGCATAAATGGAGGAGTTATGATAAAAGACCTCATATCTGAACAATCAGTTGTATGGGGGTTGCAAGTTATAGTGACCCGATCTTTGTTATTTTCGCTGTAAGTCTTCTGTTGATAATGAGTGAAAACAGCGCGAAATTTCATGGTCCTAGCTACATAAATGGATGAATTATAACGAAAAATCTCATATCTGAACAATCAGTTGTATGGGAGCTATAGGTTATAGTTACCCGATCTTTTTAATTTTCACTGTAAGTTTTCTGTTGATAATTATTGAAAACAGTGCGGAATTTCATGTTCCTAGCTATATAAATGGAGGAGTTATAACGCACAATTTTATATCTGAACAATCAGTTGTATGGGAGCTATAGGTTATAGTGACCCGATCTTTGTAATTTTCACTGTAAGTATTCTGTTGATGATGGGTGCAAGTATTGCAAAATTTCATGTTCGTAGCTGCATAAATGGAGAAGTTATAATGAAAACTCTCATATCTGAACAATCAGTTGTATGGGAGCTATATATTATAGTGTTCCGATTCTTCCGGTTCCGACAAATGATTAATACATTATAAAAATACACCCATCTACCAAATTTGATCCGGATATCTCGAAAACTGAGAGACTAGATTGCATACAAACAGACAGACAGACGGACAGACGGGCATGGCTAAATCAACTCAGCTCGACGTTCTGATCATATAAGTATACATTTTCATGGGTCTATCTCTTTTTGTTCTGGTACTTACAAACATCGGACCAAAGTTATAATACCATTTCATGCTCATGAAAGGTATAAAAATAAAAAGGAACAGTCCAGCGCCTTAGTCTTGGTCTGCAGGCTGTATCGGAGATACAAACGCTAAATTTAAACGTAGAATACGTGGTATGGTTAAGAGCATATCCAAGTCAAAAACGAAAGCACAAACTAAGAAAAAAATATCGATAAAAAAAGCGATAATAAAATCGATAACAAAATCGATTCCAAAGTCAATAACAAAATTGATAACAAAATCTATCAAAAAATCCATTACAAAATCGGTAATAAATTCGATAAAAACACCGATAAAAATACCGACAACAAAAGCGATAACAATATCTATAGAAAAATCGATAAAAATATTGATGACAAAAGCGACAAAAATATCGACAACAAAAGCGATAACAATATCGATAGCAAAATTGTTAAAACAATCAAGAAAAATATCGATAACAAAACCGATAAATAATCAATAATAAAATCGATTACAAAATCGATAACAAAATCGATAAAAATATCGATCATTATATCGATAAGTTCCGAAAATATCGATAGCAAAATCAATAACAACATCGATACAAATTTCGATAACAAAATCGGTGAAAATATCGGTAACAAAACCGATAAAAATATCGATGGCAAAATCGATTAAAATATCGGCAACAAAATCTATAAAAATATCGATAACAAAATCGATAGCAAAATCGATAACAAAATCGATAAAAATATCGATAACAAAACCAAACAGATCCACATTAACTGAAACTTTCATATGTACGTATATATGCATTTACATATGTACATACGCTGCGATCAAAAGCCGCATTACATACGCATACATACTTTTTGTCTCCTTCCCACACTTCCAACATATGCACGTGTTTGCAAAATGATGACGAGGTGATTTTGAATGGAAAATCATTTATGCCCATATATTTGAATAAAATAAACATATATAGAAGATATCAACCAATACTTCCCATATACCAAACGAAAGGAAAACTCTTGAATTTTTGATTAAAGAAAACAAAAACAAAATCATTCGAGCGGTTTTCGAGCATTTTGGTAATGAAAAAAATTTGCAAATTTTTTCAACAATTTTTTGCCTTAAAATGCTCAATATTTGTTAAATTTATATAAAATTTGTACCCGATAATATTTCTACTGCTCCAAAGAACCTATATCCCGATATATCCCGAAAATGAAAGTTATATATGACAACAATAAGTTGCTAGAGCACTTTAAAGGCTCAAAATTGACCCCAAAATAAGGCAATGTTTACCGTTGTTTTTACGACAGAAACCGAATTGGTTATTTACAAAAATGAATCTGTCGACAGGTTTGGAATTTTATCTTTGAAACGCCACACTTTTCTTTGAAATCGCTTTATTAGTTCTCGTGCAATAAGCGTTTTTGTGAAGCTCTAAAAATTACAACTACAACATTTGAACATAGCCCCCATACCTTAAGGTAAGACGTATTCTACGTCAAAAAACTCATAATTGAAATTATTGTAGTTTGCACACAAATAGTTTATGACCTAGATTGAAAAATATGCCACTTTTCTTAAGAGTTGCCACCTGATAAAAAATTTTAATTTATTTAATACGCGGAAATGACTGAACTGTGTGGAATTTTGCACATAGATATCTTACGACCTAGTTTGGAAAATAGGCCACTTTTCTTAAGAGTTGCCACCTGTGAAAAAGTTTAATTAATTTAATACGCGGAAATGACTGAACTGATTTGCTTGAAATTTTGCACACAGACAGCTTATGACCTAGGTTGGAAAATATGCTACTTTGTTAAGAGTTGCCACCTGTTTGAAAATGAAATTTTGTACACAGATGATTTATGACCTAGATTGAAAAATGAGCTGCTTTCTTAACCGGTTTCCCGATCAGAAGGAAATTTGGCACACTTACTACGAATTTCACAAGGATGGTCTTAGAATAGAGTAATTCCGAAAACTCAAGGCCCCTCTCATACAAATTGAAATTTTCAGAATACATACTTATCTGGTATAGTTTGTGGGAGATAACTGGAACTTGGTATAGAGATATTTATGTATGTGAAATCAAATTCATACTCACAGAGAAAAATGGACGTTTTTAGAAAAGAGGCGTAGCACCTCCCATACTGACTGAAAGTTTCATATTGCATATCTCTTCAAATATTTACTTATCACTATTACTGTGCAGTATTTATGTTCTCCTCTCCTATATTTTTATTATGTATTATTCTTTTCCGCGAATTGGAAATGAATGAAATGGCATATTTTGCTAGCAAAACAAAAAATAGTTTTGATAAAAAACATATTCGCTCACGAAATTAGCAAAGAAAAGACTTTCATTTATTGAAAAGGAAAGGGAAGTCGCAAATAAAAAGAAGAATGCGCAATCTATTAAAACTTTGAGTCGAGTGTGGGGTATATTCGATGGCAATTTGTGCAATGAAAATATTGATGGGGACGATATTTATCGTATTTTTTATATGAACATTTCATATGCGCATATGTATGTACGTGTATAAGTATATGAACCCTAAAAGCTTTTGTGCTTATGGATGGTCATTAAGAATCAAATTTGAAGAACTCATTGGAACGGTAATAACACAAATCACTTCCGTTCTATGTTTGCATTTGTTTATACGTGTTTGTATGTACATTAGACTGTACCAAAAAACAAGTTCGCAAATTAATTTGGCAAGACAGTTTCGATTTTTTTTTTTTTTCATTAATAATTTTGTTGAATGGCCTTATAAAATTGTTGAACTATGGGGTCGCCTTTTTAAATTTTTCGTATACTCGGTATTTACGGTCAGATTTTACGTATACACCTGTTCTATGTTTCTACCACCCTTATGTCAGTAAATTAAATCTCTCCAAAATCATTCATATTTTGCCAGGGAAGTACTTTGATTATTCCCGTAGAACTATTTAAAAAAAATGTTTTGTCGAATGTAGGTGTCAACGAAAAATTCAAAAAGGCGGCTCTTAGTTTGGGGCAAAAAAATCGCTCCCTTACGAAATTGTTTGTTTTTTTTTGCTGTACGGTCTAATGTATGTAAATACATACTGTGTATACGGTTTTTGTGCATAAGCGGCAAGCAAAACAAATCGCCTTTGGTCATTTGATCCCAATCGAAAAGGGCAGCGAAAAATGGTAGCAATGATTGCGGCTATTCAAATTCATATTTCGCTAAATATACACTAGGCGACAAATGAAAGTGTACACCTTGTTCTAATATAATATTGACAATTATTTTCATGAACAATTTTTTGCAGTAATTATTTATGAAACTATAGTTCATTCTTATATAAAATTCACAAAAATTCAAAAAAATTTCATCATAATTTTCGACTTTTTTATATAAAGTGTGAAAATTTGTTTTATATGGTTTATATTATAGAATGAACTATATTTTCCTAAATACTTAATGAAAAAAATGATTCAAGAAAATAATTGTGAATATTATATTAGAACAAGTTGTACACTTTCTTTTGTCGCCTAGTGTATGTGCATATACATATATATGTATGTACACGATATATGTACATTTAAGCCACAGTTCATATAAAATGAAGCGAATTTTATTTTATGCTTATTACTGCATTTTACTTCATATTACTTCCGAAATTCTTTTTCATATACTTTTCTTACGGTTTTTTTTACTTTTCGAGTATTGTTATTGTTATTTTTAGTGTAGCTAGCTTGTGATTGTATTGTTATCGAGAAAAATTTGTGCACAAATAAATTCTGCATAACTGCGGAAATTTTGCGCTGACCCTTTTCACAATTGCGTGGTATGGCCTTTATGTTGGTCTGGGTTTGGGGTTATTTCCTCTCAATTTGCCTGGCGCTGAATCGAACATTTAAATGTTCAAAATTCGATCGATTTTTGATGGTAACGAATGAATTTCCTTTTCTCACACCATCTGGCGAATTTCATAAATGTATCCCATTTGAATGCAAATGGCAAATGAAATGCAAATTTTTTGGTAAATAAAAATCCCTGAAATATAGCCTAGTATGCTTTCTAGGCGTTTTTCAAGCAAAGGAGGTTGCTGAAGTTTGCGTAGACTAGCTGTAATTCTTTATAACGAGCTGGCAAAAAGAGGTTTCTTTTGATTTAATCACTGTAGTGATTACTTTTTAGAATTTTCGGTAGTGTACAATAAGTTTGGTGATTCGAGTAGCGAATACATTGGCTGTCGGTTGTGACTGCAACTTTTCGACGATGAGCTTTCCTTGCACTGTTGGACGCAGATTTTTTTGCTGCGCAGAGACAGGTGCCTATCTTGGCTGCAACCAGATGGTGGTCAGAGTCAATGTTTGGGTTCGGGGCGTACGACCATCATCAATTTGGTTTTACGATCTGGAAACAGCCATATAGCTTGGTGGATCTTTTTATTTTGCAACCTAGTATTGCATGTTTCGGAGCCCGCGAAGTCGATCATCCTCAGTATGTTATCGGTAGTTTGGTCCTTGCCCACACTGACTCGCTCCAAGCACTCCTAGAAGAGATCCCTGGGCGCGTCTTTCTTCTCTTCAGCCTTTTGTGGGACCAGATCTATCAGGGCGAATTCCTCGTAGGGGTAATGAGCGATGTCAATCTTTCTTCTTTGGTGTGAATTTTCTTTTTAATTTGCCAAACAGGTCTAAGAGCACCACTTGCCTACTAAGGAGCTTAGCAGTCACAGGTCCATTAAGCCTTTAATTCTTATCTTCAATAATTAAAATACCCCAAACTACCTACCAGCTCCAAGGCAAAAACGTTTTATAACCAAATCTCAGAGTAAGCAAAAGCAATAGCCATGACTACGCCTCTACACTTAAACAAACATTTACACCGCCACTACACTACATGTCAATCGCTGTTGCGATAGACTCGATTAGGGTGCCGCTGAATAAAGTCAATGACATAAACCATAAAAATAACAGCGCCGCGCTATCAGTTTACGCGTTGCAGGTGACTCAACGATGTCGTCTGGTGTAATATGAGATAGGCTGCTGAGTTGCTTGATTGCTTGGCTGCTTGGCTGCTACATACATTCTATTCTAATGTACATATGTTGCATCACACTATGCGGTTATTTGCCAACAACATTTTACTACGAAATTGCCTTTAAGTGAGATATTTCTTCTACGATTTCGTCTGCATAGCTTTTTTTTTAATCAAATCGCTACATAACCCCGTCACATAAGTACATGATATTTACCTGTGTTTGTATGGAAGCACATGAATTCATATCGCTTCTCATAGGTGATATCTGTCCCAAAATTGTCCGCCCAATAAATCTATGAGTAAGAATGAAAATGTTCGATGAAAATATTTTATTGCTTAAAATACATGATAGCACCGTTTGACAAAATTCAAGTTTTTTTAGAGATAAAGAAGTACCCATATTTTGTCGTTTTTCTAAATCAAGTCTTTTACGGTTTCAATGGGGAAACGGAACCCTTTACAACCCCTATGCTGATTATATGTTTGTATAGTTTAAGTATAGGATTACTCTTCGAGTTAAGATATACGGATCAAAATGAGAAATTCACATATTAATAGGGTGTTCGGTTATTCGCCTTTTTTCTAAAACCGGTTTTCGAGCTATTCGGAAAATTGCAATTTTAAATAAAAACCGATTCCCTATTTTTGAAAATAAAAATCGCTCAAAAATTCACGTTTGATCTCATTTTAATTGTTTTTATTGCCTTATGCAATTTTATGCCTTTTTCGGATTTTAGTTGTGATTTTACCGCCGTAGCCGAGTGCTTAGATGTGCCTACCACTACTCGGTAAGTCCATGGTTCAATTTCATCAACAACAAAAAAGGGAAACATCAGGGTGCACTTGTTCAGAGCTGGAGTAAAATTGTAGATCTCTCCATTTAGAGGTTTCCCGTAAATGGGAAAAAGCCTTGAAACCCTCAAACATTTATTAAGAGGTCAAAACTTGTATAAAATGAACAAAAAACCGGTTTGTTCGATAAAAAAATAAGATTCGGTTATTCGATATTCAAAAAATCAGGATTTCACGAACACTGCATATAGATATGCAAAAAAACCGGTTGCAACCGGTTTGGAAAAACTGAGTCAATCACCCTACCATTTATATATACATACCTGAGTGGAAGATCGACTTATCTCGGCAGCCAGTTCGAAAACGTCGTACCTCAAAAAAACTTTTCAAAAACGCCCTATTTTAGAATTTGATTGAAAAACGCCCCATCTCAGAAAACTTTTCAAGAACACCCTATTTTAGAATTGGGTTCAAAAACGCCCTATATCGACATATTTTCAATTAGGTTGTTCACACTTACTTGGTTATCAGGTTATCTGGTTAAAAATTACTATTCTGTAGTGTATTTTATAGTTTTAAAGTGAATAAAAAATATAACCACATAACCAGATAACCTGATAACCAAACAAGTGTGAACCACCTCAATATATTTTCAGTTGAGATAAGGCGCTTTTAACTAAATTCTGAGATAGGACGCTTTTGAAAAGTTTTCTGAGATAGGGCTTTTTCGAACAGGCTAGGCCGATCTTCCAATCAGGTGTCGACATGTAAACTTTTAAACAAAAAATTACTCACACATTTTGAATTTTCCAAATTTTGACTTTAGTTTTGTTATTATCCACCACTGCATCCGCCATTTTCAATTTTTGAAAACTAATTTCAGTTTTGTAATCGACGACTCTTTCGACGAGAACTTTCGGACGCCCAGTTTCAAAAACATGATTTTTTTTTTAATTTTTTTTTTTAAATATATCCGCCATATCCTGCACCATTTGAATTTTTAAAAACTTATTTCAGTTTTTTAATCAGCGACTTTGAATAACAAATTTCACAAAATTCTTACATTTTTTTAAATCCGTCCGCAATATTAGATAGATCCGCCATTTCTGGTTCCAGTTTTTTAATCAGCGACTCAGATAACCTTTGAATATCAAATTTCATAAAAATCTGAAAAATTTTTCAAAAACCATCCGCCATATTTGATCCGCCATTTTGAATTTTGTAAAATTGATTTCAGTTTTTTAAGCAACGACTCAGAGAACCGTCGAATATCAAATTTCATAAAAATCTGAAAAAAAAAATTTTCATAAACCATCCGCCATTTTGAATTTTTGAAAACTAATTTCAGTTATACAATCAGCGACTCAAAACACTTTTAAATATCAAATTTCATAAAAATCTGAAATATTCAAAAGTCCATCCGTGATAATAGAAAGTAGTTGCGCCATTTGGAATTTTTGAAAACTGATTTCTGGTTTGTAATCAGAAACCCCAAAAATGCTTGCATACGAAGTTTAATAAAGTTTAAAAAATTACAAAGCAATGTTCTATTGACCGATTCAGCATAAGAGTTGTCTAGGAAAACAGCAAAATACCGGTACTTTTTTTTGTCTCTACTTTTCGAAAATGCTTGAATATTTCATGGGTGAAAAATTGTGTCGGACAGTGTAATACATACGAGAATTATGGGACAAGGCAAGAGCCTTATCAACGTTTCGCTTACATTGTTGTCGTTTTTTTGTTATCAAAAATACTTCAAATTGATGGAATCAGCATGTAGATGTGTACGTATGTCGTCAACTTTTTCTCAAAAATATAACATTTTAACTTCAAATTGTCTACTGTTGGCATAGTTGATATTGCAATAATTTTGATTTTTTTTTTTTTTGTTCGTCAAATCCATATGCCAGAGCATTGCTCAAACTGCAGCATTCGGAGAAAACAAGTGCATTCTTCTTGTTTGACAAGCAAATAGAAAACTTAAGTTGTTGTGCATTCAAACGCCGCACGGTATGCTATGAGCTAGCTGATGATTGCGTAAATACATACATGCATACATATGTACATATGTATGTTGCCTGCACGTTGCAAGTCTGCACATAGTAGCGCAATTTCCTTCTTTCTCTCAGCACACACACACATTCAAATATGCACATCCACATAAGCAAGTTGTGTATGACCGGAAGGTAAACAAGATATTGCAAACAAATTTTTTTATTGCACCTTCACCGGGCAGAGTGGCAACGTGTTTTGGTCAATGGCACCCAGCCGGCACGTACATGCATACCGGGGTCAGGTGTATTCAATGGCGTTATAGTGTGACACTACGTAGTACATTTGTATGTATGTATGTATGTACGTTTGATTTTTATTGCATTCGTCTACCGCATTTGGAAGCTGCTGTGCCATTGTAAGCATACTCTGCTTGCTCTGCCATGGATGGATGGCTTGTTATTTGATGTTGTCGCATGGCGATCATATGTGCTATTTGCGAAAATAAATCTGCACAATAATTTTTTATACCGTAGTTGAATTTGATACATTTGTTGGCGAAAAATTTAAATTGATTTATCAAGTTATAAATTGGAAAATTTACATTTGTTAGCTTAGCACATATGTATGTACATACATACGTGACACAAAAAGCATTTTATTTATTTGAGTAGCGCATTAATGCGAGACATAGAATAATACTCGTAACTAAATTGAAATTGAATGTTTTAGAAAATTAGTAGCGCATTAGCTTAACTTAAATCTATTCATATAAAATTGATGCAGATGACTTGAATCGTATCAAATGTGGTTCTACATTTCCACTGGAATTATAAAATTTATTTTATACATATAAAGACCTCAGCCAAAATATTTTAGAAAAATATTGAGATGAACATATCTCGAGTTGTTTATAAAAACGTATTTTTTTTTTTGATTTTTTCAAAACCTTACCATTTTGATAATAGGAGAGTCTGCATTATGGTAACGGACTCGGTTTTCCCAAAACGGGTTTTCCAGTACCCAGTAAACCGGATTTTTCAATCGAGTGAGCCGGCTGTTCACCTAGTATATTTATATCGATACCAGGGATGGGCAGATTTTTGGCTGTTAAAGCAGTCAAAGAGCCAGCAAGTGGCAGGGTAAAAATGAGGTGTAACAAATACCTAAGTACAAAAGGCTCCTGGGAGCTACTTTGCCCATCTCTGATCTATGCCATAGTCTAAAAATTCGAAATATTTACATAATTTATTAAAAATGAAACTAACAAACTAAATATATAGAACAAATTTAGTAATTAACGGACTTAAAAGTGGGGGAGGTTATCAATTCGCAGAATATATATATATTTTTTTTCATATATACGCTATAACTTTAGACCACTTGAACCGATTTCGATAAGTCTTTTTTACTGGAAAGGTGTTACCTCAATGGTGGTCCCATACTAATTTAGTTTAGATCCGGTAATTGCGTCATGAAAAAATTAACGGTATTCCTAAAATTTGTATATTAGAAGCGAAGTCGATTGTGGTTTTTGCTTAAAAATTACTTGTTTCTTATCTGAATATTAAATTTTTTTTTACATATTTCCTTAGATATTATTTTGCCTTACTGATTTCTAATTTAAAGCTATACCTCCCTTAATTTTTTTATGATTTCTGACTAACAGTAAGTGTTACTGTAAGCAAATATGTAGAATAAAACCGTTTTATCCAGTTTTATTCTTAATTTTAAAATAGGGAACCAGTTTTCTTCAAATAGCCATTTTTCGAATAACTCGAAACCCGGTTTCCGAAAAAAGTGAATAATCGAATACCCTAGTCTGCATGAAAATGTTTGAATATTTTACCAGCGAAATCGAAATAATTCACATAAATATATATATATATATATGGGCGATTCCAGCGAAAAGTCCACCGCGTAAAAAAATTAAAAGTCCTATATCTAACTTTTTTACAGGTCTATTTGGCTGCTTTTTTTTACAACGCTTTTATCAACTTGCAATGTTGTGTGTCCAGAAACTTTCAATGTTGTGGATCCAGAAACTTTCAATGTTGTGTGTCCGACACCATAAAACCTTTGCTTTGAAAAGTTCCTATAAAAAAGCATAGTACATAGGGCGACATCTGTAGTGAATAGGGCGAGGTAGATGACATCTAGATGTCGCCCTATGTACTACGTTCGCTACAGCGGAAATAGACGACACGCCATTTCTTTAAATAAAATTAATTGGTGCTCGTTTGTATGTACATACATATGTAAAAGCATGTGTGCGCACCTTTCTATTAATATCGTTGAATTATTTTAATATCTATCGCAAAATTTTATACAGACAAGACAAAAAAGTAGAAAATAAATAATATAAAAAAAAAACTTTTTAATATACAACGCTTTTATAAATGGACTAAAAAGTAGAAAATAATATTTCTCAGTCCCATAGAATTTGTTTTTATAACTTTTGATTTTGAAATTTTAGCAAAAGTCGTTATAACCAATTTATGAGATTGAAAATGAAAAGCGTGGGGCGCATGCAATACAAAGCATTATATTTAATTGACAATAGGCAAACTACATAACATAGACCTAAAATTTCTTCAGCGAAAGTACAAATTTGAGATCGATTTTAAGCGGTCGTTATTCATATATCCACATACATATGAACATATATTACCCTTCATATCAATTCAGGTGGCTATTATATGCGCCCCTTTTCATTTTCAATCTCATAAGTTGGTTATAACGACTTTTGCTAAAATTTCAAAATCAAAAGTTATCAAAACAAATTCCATTGGGCTGAGAAATATTATTTTCTACTTTTTAGTCCATTTATAAAAGCGTTGTATATTAAAAAGTTTTTATTTTATATTATTTATTATAATATATACAGGTTATGAAAAATGTTTGCCAAAAATCCCTTTTGTCGGGCAAATAAAAAATACTAATTAGGTCTCTGCTGTCTGGGTTTTGGTTGATTTTGAACAACCACTTTTAAAGTAGAGACCTCTTCTTCGCATAATAAAGACCAAAAAAAATCTGTGTTATGAATCATAAATTTTCATCAAAACTGACCACGGTGCAATGTGATGTATTGAAATAAAGTCACATATTATGCAACGTTAAAAAATGGCAAAGAAAGAATTAAAGAGAAATTCTTAAAACAAACATTCGGAAAATGCGTGCACCCAGCAGCATTCGCTCGAATGCTCGAATAGCAAACACTTTCCAAGCACGAAACACTATAAATGCACCATTTATGATGGCGCTGCTGGCAGTTCCAGTGAATAAACAAGACGAAACTGCAAATTCACGCAAAAAAGCTTTAATAAAAAGCATCTCAATTAAGTAGTGCATAAACATTGGATATAAATAACCCTCAGTAAGGGTCGTAGTGCTAGTTTAAATCACAACAACAACAACAATCAATCTATATAACTACGAAAATAACACCCGCACGCGACACAACAAAATGCAACTGCAATACGCCATCGCCACCGCCACCGCCACCCACCACCCACAACACTCAAACACCCGGCGGCTGCTGTTGCTTACCACCACCATCACTTTTATTGTCGCCACACTGCTGCCCACCCACACGCTAGCCGCCTACAATAGCGACCTGTCCGATAGCCCTGCTGACGTAACCGAATCAACTGAAAATGACAGCTATGCCGGCAACAGTTACGCCAGCAACAGCAACAAGTACAGCAACAGCGGCAGCAGGAAATGCGACAAAAACCCACTGGCTGCACTCACCTTCCAGCTAAGTGGCAACAATCTGCGCTGGCCTTGCGAATCGACCAAGAACATTTACGTACAATCCGGCCGCTATGTGCCGCGCAATGTGATCGTGACGCGCGCTCAGCTGCAACGTGATGACGCTTTCGTCGCATTGCCACGCTACAAACAGGGTGTGCCATTCACATTGGGACGCGTGCAACTGAAGAAGGGCGAATGTGTGGCGAAGATAGCGCCCTATCCATGCTGGGCCATTCAAGAGGAGGGCAATTGTCAGGCATTGCAGTCTGTCGTCGATATCGTTGTGGATGCGAATGTAAGTGCATATGCCATTTAGTGCCGCGCAGGCTGTGGCGTCGAGTGTAACAAAATGCAAGAGCATACATAGTAGCTCTGTGGAGCATTGCGCTGCACTACGACGCTGGTCCTGTGGGGCGCTTTGGTAATAAATCTAGTTAGTTATCTAATCTAGCATATTTAGTGAATATTTAATTTATAGCAAATAACTACGGACGTGTACGTTTGTGTGTTGGCTTTTGCGCCCGTGTACGCGTGAGTGTGTGCTAATGTTAGTGCGCTGGTGTTTGTGTTTGTGCTACCAATATTAAATTATGTGTTGTCGCCTTGACAGTGCAGACAAGGTCACTGCCAATGGCATCGTGTTTGTGTGTGGGGGGAGGCGAGGGTCAAAACATGTTGGGCAAGACATAGATACAATGCGATATCATCTGACATCGCAACTGACATTACAATTGCAAAGTTTTTGCTTTGCCGCTGCTTAAGCCCATGGTAAATGCGAAAAATGGCCAGCTACATACTAGCAAAAACAAAACGGAAAAATAGTACATAGAGCGAGAATTAGTTTATTTAATGCAAAAAGGTCTGATGCGCCGCCTGTCACCGAGGGACGCTCTTATCGCTGCCGACCGTCGTATGTATTGTATGTATGTAGTGGCCAAGAGGCATATGCTGCCATACTACTCGCATCCTCCGAGTGACTGCTATGAGCAGAAAAAGGGACAAAAAGAATTTGCTTTGCATTTTATGCAAAAGTTGACTTTAATGTTTAACATAGAGAACACTAGAAGATATGTACATAAATCGCTAGCTTAGAGTGAAAAGTTGCCCAGTACACTTTTTATGAAAAATCAAAATGCATCGTTTCGAATTTTGTGTCGTTCATAAGTTTTTTTTCCTCTCGTCTAAAATTTGTAAAAGGGGACTAAGCAAATTTTCACTCTAAACTAGCAAAATATATTTGTGTCAATCCTTGAAATTTGGTCTAAACTTTTTTTTATCATATAACGAGATTCTGAAAAAGGAAAGAAAATAAAAATTAAATTTTTGAAAGTTCAAAATTTGACAATTTCCGGGATTGGGCAATTTAAACTATTATAGTTACAAAAAATAAAATCTAAAAATTTTAAAATTACAGAGTTTGGAAGTTAAAAGATCGTTTAAGCAATAACTTATAAATATCTCTAACTGATGTAAAAAAATGCTAAAATTTTAAAATGGAGTTTTTTTAAAGATATGAATTTTTGAACTTTGAAAAAAATTTATTGCAAACTCTAAATTAAAAATAAATTTAAATTTAACAAAAATTTTTCATCATAACTTTATTTATATTTAGCAAAAAAAAAAAGATTTTCGAACCAAATTTTTTTCTGTAAACAAAAACACCTCGGATGCTTTATGATCATGGTATATTAGTATTGTATAAAAAATTAAGTCAAAAATGTTAAAAGTTTTTGCTTTTAAAATTTTTTAGTTTCATAAAACTGAATTTTTTATTTTTCGTTTTTTATATACTTTCTCTTTATACCCGTAAAAATCAACTTTAAAACGAGACCGGAACCATTTTTGTAACTAGCATTGTTTCTTAGGTGTTGAAAAAAATAAGCTTACAAAATTCCGGAAATTTTGAAATTTAGATTTTTGCATTACTTTCAATAAAAAAAAAAACAATTTTGTTGCCATCAGTTTATAGAATATATCTTTGTACACTTAATAAGAGATCAGACAAGCCTGCAAGTGTAAAAAAACAAAAATTTATTTTGTTTTTCCTTGGCAGAATTTCGTTTACATTATAAAAGAAAACTTCAGGCCAAAATTCATGCAAATCAAAAATTGTATATCCCTACCATTGGTCGATTTGACATGGCTTGGTCCATTTACGTGTACAATACGCGTATTATGTAAATCAGAGTTCGTACTGGGTTTACCTTTTACAATCAAAAAAAAAACAACAATTTATTTAAGCTTGATTTTTTTTTAAGCTAAAAGTACCGATTAATTTATTTTGCTTTTCAAGGAAACGATAAAAGATAAAGTTTGTTTAATATTTTTTAAGAAGAAATCACCCCGTTTTTTTTAACATTAAAAAAATTTAAGTAAAGTTTTTTTTTTTTTGAACTGAAAATTTTCAACTAATTACGAAAGAGCCCGGAAAAGTTCGAAAAAAGTCCCAAAAATATGCCAAAAAGTCCGAAATAAATAAAACAGAAAATTCATTAATCTCCCAAAAAATAATTCCGAAAAGTTCAGAAAAAATCCCGAAGGATTGCCAAAAAAAAGTAAAAAATCCCGAAAAGTACCAAAAATCGAGAAGAGTTTCGAAAAATCCGTACACGAAGAATCCCGAAAGTCCTAAAAAAATTATATAAAATCCCTAAAAATTCGAAACTCGAAGCATACCTAAATTTCCGGAAAAAATGCAAAAAAAATGCCGTAACGTTCCGAAAAAAATGTCACCAAAAAATTCCGAAGATCACCAAAAATTAAGGTTAAAAAAAATTCTAAAGCCCGAAATCAGAATCCCGAAAAATGTGCAGAAAAGTCCCGAAAAGATCGCTTAATCTCGCAAAAAAAGAACTCCAAACATCTTGTAAGAAATACAATGCGAATAATTCCAAAATGTTGCGCAAAAATTTTACCAAACCCCAGACTCGAAATCCCAAAAAATGCAGAGAAGACCCGAAAAATCCCTTAATTTCGCGAAAAAATTTAGTACAAAAATCCCGAAAAATCACGATAGTTGCCGGAAAACTCCCTAAGATCCTGAAGAATCCCGAGGACTAAAACATAAATACTGTCAACAGGTACCCAAAAAAAAATCTTGAAAAATCTTTAAAAGTTTCGAAAACGCCTGAAATATCACGCAACCTTTATACATTTAAATATAGCTGTATCGATATATGTATGTATGTACAAATGTACATACCTAATATTATTTATGACGATGCCAAAAAATATGCCGATAATATTTTTTTTGTTGTTAACAAATGAAATCTAAATTAATAGATAGTCAATGCTTGTCAGCTCCTCAAATAAAAAAAAAACAACAAACCAAAACAGTATTTAGTTAGCTAACAAAACATACTCAAACTCTCTTAATACGAGTATATTGACATTTAAATCCACTTGCGGCATTCAATGGCCCAAAAACAGCACAATTTGGAGTCGAAATTGTCATATCAACTAAAAGAAATTTAAAGCCACACAATCATTTGCAACTGACACGATTCACGGTGCCTGCTTCAACGTGTCAACATACATACATTCACATATACATATATCGTACTATTTGTACTATGTACACAGATACTATTTAATTTATATAGAGCAGCGTTAAAGTGAGCGCAGTAAGAAGTAAAACCAAATATGTATGTAATGCAATAAAGTCCAATATGATGAGTATGAAACGGAGAAGAATATTTCAGAAAACAAAGAAAAAAAAAATTTAAAGAAGAAAAATTGGTATGCTTCTATACTACTTACATGGATATGTACATGTACGCATTAGGGTGGTCCAAAAAAGAAAAGTCAGAATTGTAATGCTCTCACCCCTAGAATTTTTTGTTTCCAAAAAAAAGTGCACACCTATTTTTGTATTTTGCAATCAAAAAATATTTAGAGGCCGCTCAAAGTGCTCCATATTTTCGATATAAATATTTTATATGGGGAAAAAACAACTTTTGGAGAAATAGTATAGAATTCTTGAAAATTAATATTTTTCGATCGGACTCTCTGGTTCTCTTCAGGAGACCTGCAGTAACAATATCCAATTGTTTGTGTAACCACTTTTTAATAATAAGATTGCATTTTTCGGGGTTTTTGGTAGGCCTATAAATTATATTATTGAGAATCTTCTGCAGAGAAAGAGAGTTTCCGATCGTAAAATATTGATTTTTGAGAACTCTATACCATTTGTACGAAAAGTTGTTTTTTTTTCACATATAAAATACATGGAAAACTTTTTTCGGCATAGAACATTCCTAGGGAGTGAGAGCATAAAAATTCCGACTTTACCTTTTCACATGCATTTTTGGACCTCACTAGTAAGCATACTATGTACTTGTACTACATATAGACGTATATATATTGGTATATAAGTCAATATTCCACAATTTTTGAATTTTATTTGTTCACAGCTATTCGTTTTCCGTATGCTGTTCGGCAATGTTTACAATAAAACTTGCTGTGTCAGTTACAGAAGAAATGTTTTTTTTATCTTAAGAGTTAAAGTACACCAAGACGATTTGGCTTCAACTTAGAAGAAAAATAATATCTGGGAGTTGCTTTTGATTTCTATAAAAAAAAATATTTAAGGGATTTGTTGGATACCCATATTAAAATAGCTTATTAAACTTATTAGTAAATATTATTTTAAATTTCTAAAGAAGTGGCTCCCTCTTCAAATATATTTTAGAAATAAATCTTACTAAATCTCTTCCGTTTGACATGCACAGTAAAATATTTTATTTGACTTGTTAATTAATTCGATCTTTAATTTCCAAACAGGTGGCAATCCTCTTCAAAAATATGTTCGAAATGAAGATTTTTTATACCTCTCATTGATTTTATTGCCATATAAAATATTGTATTTAAATTAAATTTATTAAATTGATATCGAACTCAAAAACCGGTGGCAACCCTCTTAAAAATATATTTCAAAATAAAGCTTTCTTAAATCTCTCTCGTTTGGTAACCAGATAAAAATATTTCATTTAACTTCTTTTTTAAATTGACTTTCTCATTTTGAACAGATGGCAATACTCTTCCAATTTATTTCGAAATAAATCATTTTAGTATTCTTTTCGTTTTGCACCCACAATGTTGTAATATTTTATTTAGCCTTTTAAAAAATTGATTTTAACTTTTGAGAATGGTGGCAACTCTCGCCAAAAAATGTGGGTTACTAGTAATAGAATTTTAGTTATTTTTAATAATAATATAGTTTATTCTTTAACAAAATCTTTTCTACTTAGTTCTTAATTCCTTTTCTTAAAAAGATTAAATTTTAATATACTAAAGAGGAATTTTGAAATGGATTATTTTTTGATTTTTTTTTTTTTTTTGTTAAAGGTGTCGCTAATTTTCTCCATACAAAATTCGTCTTGTATGCAGTGTTGCCAGTTTGACGATTTGGTCGGCATTTTGAAGAGTTTTTTTTTTGCCATGACGATCTGACAATTTTTGTGACCCATTGACGATGTGTACTGGGACATATATTTCATTGAGCCAAGAAAATTATAAATAAGTTTTTTAGCAAAGCTTGTAAAACTTAAAAAAAAAAAAAATGAAAATGCGATTTTATTGCAATTAAAAATATGTTTGTTAAAAGTAATGCGAATTTTAAAATTTCGTAAAAGAGTTAAACTTTTTATTTTAACGTCTAGCAAACAGAAGCTAGAATAAAAAGAAGAAAAGAGCTTCCTGGTTGTGTTTATTAAAATTTTTTATATGTTGACGATTTTTACATGCAAATGACGATTTTTGAGATCCAAACTCACTTCAATGGCCTGGCAACACTGCTTGTATGTTCGACGAAAAGCCGGAAATTTTTGCGGAAGTTTGTTAATTTTTTTAAATATTGCAAAAAGTTTGAAACTTTGGAAACTTTTTTGTAAAGACTTAACTAAACTTTTACAAAAAAAAAATAACGGCACTTTGTGCTTAGAAAGCTTGTCAATTTAAAATGTTTAGTTTGCAAATCACTTATTTAAGTAATTTAATCACGCCAGGCAATATAACTGCGAAACGCAAAAACTTAAATCTTTATGCATTTAAATTAAATATGTTTATACATACATACGTAGCCAAATGTAAATACATGTGTACAAAGGTGCATATGCATGCACTCATAAGTAAATATATTACGCTGCAATAATATTTCCGCACACTGCAATTTTCCGAAAATTGTTGAGTGGGCGGGCGTGCGTGTTAATTTGCTGATCATTGACGGCGGCTAAGCAGCACCATTTGGAAACGATGACAGTGACAATGGCAAGTGGAATTTATGTTGACTTTTTGACCAAATGTTGGTATTGCGTGCTTAAAATAGTACCTCGCATATGATTGCATGAAATAGTGAAATTTACGTAAAATAAAAAAAGTTTGTATTTTTGAAATCGAATTCATAAAATCATTTGATTAAATGTATCTGTTTAACTGCCACCAAATATATCCGATTATAAGCTTTATTGCGTACGCATGGAAATTATTTGCCAAAAATTTAATTAAAATTTAGTTATACGCATAGAAATCATTGGGCAAACAAACAACGGTTTCTGTCGTTGATTGAAATGTGATCGTTATCAAATTTAGTAGATAGCTTATGCTTCTGGATACACATACAATTTGAAGGAAATAATAACTTTTTTTTAATACAATCTCGGTATTAAGAAGAAGAATTATTGAAATAATAGACAGTAATATTTATAACAAAGTGAGGTCTTTATATATGGAATTTCTTATATGTATATATGTATGTATGTTTGTGGGTCAAGTCATATCAAATCGACGAACATTTGGTATCGATCATTTTTGGTTTGAATGAATGTTGGTCAGAACTTATCTTTTATCATATAAGGAAGTTCTTTTATAATATAAAAAATTTTTTTTCGGAAAAAAATTGCTTTTTCGAAATTTATTAAAAATTGTACATATAAAAATTTCCGAGATTTTGAAATTTATTTTTTGTTTATTTCAAAAATTGTTATATGTAGTTACCAAGATTTTTCTGATATCGTTTTCAAATTATATTTAGAGTTCTATAGAAAAAAAAAAACGAAAATAAAAAAAGTTACAGAATTATGAAATTAATAAAATCATAAAAGCAAAAACATATAGAGACTTTAGGCTTTATTTTTTTGTACAATACCTCCAACTGTTCTTAAAAGATCCTGAAGCTTTCAAAAAGCTGTTTTTCTTAAGATTTGAATTTTTGAACTTTAAAAGAAAAATTTTTTGCACACTCTAAAAAAAGTTATATTAAAAAATCTTTTATTTAATTTTATTTTATTGCAATAATTTTTTTAAAGTACAATACTTCATATATTAAAAAACTTTTTTTTTTAATTTCAGGATCTATGAGCCAAAAAATTATTTAAATTTTTCCTTTTACTGTAATTCATTTATTTTATTTTTAGAATATCGCCTTTAGAACGAGACCAGAAACATTTTTTAATTATAAAAAAAAATTTTAATACACACGAAACAAACAGTATACTCACAAAACAGTGGGCCAAATATAGTAAAACTGAGTTTTTGCTTTTTCACTCTGATTAGGATTGTTTTCAAAGATATGATTAATTCAAAAAATTATATAAGAAAAATCAGTGTAACATAGAAAAACAATATGGGTACTAAACGAAAGAAAAAATTCTGTAGAATTTAAAATTATTAAAGTTTAATTTTTTTTGTTTACAGGGACGAAAAGGAATGATCGTGTGTATATTAGTCCTTAACATTTAGTTAAAACAATAAATAAAATTGTAAATTTTTCAGGATATTCAAGGACAAAATTTTAAAAGTTCATTTTCCATACCCATTCGTCCTTATGCAACAAATTAAATCTGCATTGTACAAATTTTTTTCTTTTATTTGATACCCACATTGTTACTCTATATTCCACTGAATTTTTTAAATAATTTTTTGAATAAATCATAATTTTGAAGTTTCAAAGTCCTTTTAAAAAATCCTATCGTCAGAGAAAAAATCTAAATACGCAGTTTTATAATATTTTGTCCATATTTTCGTGAATATACAGTGACGCAAACAAATGAGCACGTGTTAATTTTCTTCAAATATTCGTAATGTTTTACGAGCTAAATTTTTTTGTTTGTTATTTCTTTGTAAAAATATCATCTAAGCTTGAACCAAAATCGTGTAAATCACAGTTTCAAACTTTATACAAAATTTAGGAAAATCCAACAAATTTTCACCAAAATTTCAACTTTTTATTCAGAATTTTTAGAAAGTTTTTGGGTATGCCCATACAATTTTAATCTTATGATTTCTGAGATTTATTTTTTGTGACGGATTTTTGCACTTTTTTCATATAAGTATGGATTTCTTATGAAATAGAACGCGGGAGACCGTCAGCAACGAAATTTCAAAATATCAACGCAAGTTTTTGTAAATTGCGCTTTTTATATTAAAAAACCCGGAAAAGTTGCCTCTAAAAAAAAATTTTCAATATCAACGCGATTTTTTAGCAGTAGTTTAGCAGGAGTTTTTGCAGTAGTTGTTCAAGGATGCGCACAGTATAGCTGCGTGTAATCTAAACGGACAAAGTCCTGTAATAACTTCAGCCTTAACTCTTTAGGTGAAGTAGAGGCCTTGTGCGTGGGATATTAATGGTTGGCCAAAGTATTTTGGTAATATAAAAATTTGGCTCCTCCTCCTTTTCTTTACCAATTTCTATGAATATTTTATTTAGTAGCAGTTAATATGCTAGAATAGAGATCCAAATTTTATCCCTCATGTCTTTATTTTAGTCTTAAAATTCTCGATTATTTTTCAAAACTAATATAAAAATTTTAATTCTTTTACTTTCAGGGTCTTCTTTGGGCCTTAGACGTTGGTCTTGTAAATACGCTGGAGCAACCGATACGTCGCTGCGGTCCAAAGATCGTGGCAATCAACACTGCTGACAACAAAGTAGTAAAAAGCATAGATTTGAGTGATCTGGTGACTGCCGAATCTCGTTTGCAATTCATCGTGGTGGACTATTCAAAGGATAATAAGCCTTTTGTGTAAGTAATTGGGGCATAAACTTCTCTCAAACATTCTCCATAGATCTACAACCATTTTTTTTGCATCTTTCATATAGCTACGTTGCGGATGCGGGTGCGCGCAGCATACTTGTCTACGATATCTCTGACAGCAAATCGTATCGCATCGTTTTGCCCAAAGCAACTGCACCCACGACAGATGTGCTCTACATGGCACTTACAACGAGTGCAGATGGTACTTCGACACTCTACTTTACCTACCTCAGCTCACCACGTTTGTACTCCATACGCGGTCAGTACTTGCGTGTTGGCCAGGGTGCCGGCTCGATTGTGGACGTAGGCGCTAAGCCTTATGGCAAGCAAATGGTACTACTCGGCGCAGATGGTGGCACGAATTTATTCTTCCGTTATAAGGGTGAGAATGATATTTACATGTGGAACTCGGAGACTTGCTTCAAGGCAGCCAATTTACAAGATGTACAACACGGTGGTGATTGTCGTCTGTCGACGCAGGTTAGTAAGAAAATAACAGAGCTGGGTAAATGCAATTACATTACAATTACAATTACATTCCTCAGTAATTGTAATTTGGATTCAATTCCTTTAGTTCACTGCAAAGGAATCGATTACTTTTTCAAGTCCTTGAAGTAATTTCAAATGGAATTGTTTTTTTCTTTAATTCCATTACAAGGAATTTCATATTGTAATTGGAATAAATTACGTGCTAGTAATGTAATTTCTTTTATTTCAATTCCTTTGAAAGGAATTGAAAATGTAATTTTTTTTCCAATTCCTTTGAAAGGAATTGAAAATGTAATTGATTTTTTTTCCAATTCCATTCCTCAAAGTAATTTAAAA
>NW_023458565.1:14408016-14413942 GCF_013731165.1 Rhagoletis pomonella
ATGAAGATGAAGATGAAGATGAAGATGAAGATGAAGATGAAGATGAAAATGAAGATGAAGATGAAGATGAAGATAAGGATAAAAATCATAACCCCTTAACTTTAACTCATCTTAACTTAAAAACTTACTCCACCTGAGCTCACCACACATTAATTCACCACACTTTAACTCCCCACACCTAAATTCACCACACCTTAACCCCCGCACCTAAATCCACCACACCTAAATCCACCACACCTAAATCCACCACCCTTAATTCACCACACCTCAACTTTCTCACCACACCTTAACTCACCTCAACTCACCACACCAAAATTCACCACACCTTAACTCACCACACCTCAACTTTCTCACCATAACTTAACTCACCACACCTGAATCCACCACACCTAAATTCACCACACCGTAACTCCTACACCCAAATCCACCACACCGCAGCTCACCACACCCAATTTCACCACATGACATGATATCACTTGATGTGGCATCAAAGGCAACATCATTTGGCATAAAATGAACCAAAATAAATAAGATTTAGATAGAGGTGAAAAAAGGGATAAAAAGGAAATACAACTGAAGAGTGTGCGATGTTATATTGTGGTGTGTTATGCTTCATATGTTATGTTATTTATTCTTATGTTATGGTTATGTTATGTTATACCAAGTACTAAGCTAAACTCCCCTCCACTTAACCCATTCCAACTAATGTTATTTTAGCTCATTCAACTTACATAAACTATCCTTAATTTTATCGGTTGAATTTCAACCGCTGGGCGAACACTAGTAATTAAAATTTTGCATATTAATGATAACAAGAATCAATATAGAATTTTAGCTATTGATAATTAATTGTGACAGGGTTATTGGCTTTTATTTTCAGCCGCATTAGAGTTACACCATTGACTTTTTATCGTTTTTTGAGATAAAGCTACCGCGCCAAAGCTTTTGCCTGATTAGCGAATGGGGTCGAAGTTCTGTTATCGTATTTTAAAGACTGCAATATCAGCGGATAGCCACCAATCCTATCAGTATTTCAACGCAATGCACTCTTTAATTCATATACAAGTGAGGTGGTGTTACCAGAGCAGCTGATTTTTCGCGACTTTAAGCGATAATCTTAATTTGGTTTGGTACGAGTCTGTTTGCAATGTACAAACCAGAGCTACTAAAAATAATCGTTTCATAAGCAGGTTGAGAATTTCAGCCATGTTTAAAAATTGGCATTTATTTTAATTATTGGAACTAGCTAGCAAAAGTTATTATTCTGCAGGTCCCAAAGCATCAAGGAACCTATAAATCTCATAAAAATTTTGGGAAAATACCCGTTTCTTTTGATCTATTTGAGAGACGAGAATAGGCATTGAACGAGGAACAGTATAGAGCCAATAATACTACTTCTACTTCTCACGAAATCGGAATAGCAAAGAGTTACCTTAGCGAAACTTGAAACCTCATTTTTAATGAAATGCGGCCAACCTTTTCAAGCTGAGAGGTGACAGATCGCCAAAGACTTCTGGCAAATCAACCTGCTACCCGTTTCATTTATATGTATACCCCCCAGAGGCTGACACGGGCTGGGGTTAGTGCCTAGAGCATAAGTATCCAAATTGTTGTCCATGACCCAACATACGTACGTTTAAAGAAGAGGGTCCTGGCACGTATTTCTGGGCGATAGATTTTCCAGCTCTTTGATGATAGAATTATCCGATTTGTGCTTAGAGCTGCGGCCAAGAAAGATTGCCCCAAGAGGCGCCCCAAGAAAAAAACTGGGCCAAATTTTTTAATTTGCTTAGCATCAGTTTGCTGTATGTTTTTGGAGCACAAAGTTTAGAGGATGAATGATATTATAACTGACGCCCTTAACTCTAGCACTCGGCGCTTTGCTGGGTGAGTGCCTAACTAGTTTGACGTAAGAATAGTAGGTATTTTCAGAAATTTCTGTAAGAGTATCTGGACAACCCTGGAACATGCAAGACATCATAACGCCTTACCCAACGGAACGATAGAAAACAGGCAAACAATCAGATCACCTAACGGTAGCTATACCGGTGTAGAAGAGGAAAGGATACTTGGTCTGCTTTCTGTTCACTCCCACTAAACGAAAGACGGAATCACAAAAGTTCAGACCTTTTCCATCAGACTGGGAACTGGCAAGAAAGCCATTCACTCGGCGGTCGGTCGGAGAGGCGTTGGACTCGACAGGAAAGAAAAAGTATTATTTGCTGTCCTTGACATTGAGGGCGCCTTTTACAATACGTAACATCATTAGAGAAAAGAAATGCAAAGCTGCTTCAAACAAGAATTGCAGTTACAAACAACAAAAGGGATGCGCACTAGGAGGTATACTGTTACCTCTTCTGTGGAGCCTTGTACTGAATAAACTTCTACAAATCGTCTCTGCCAGAGAAGAGTTCGAGAGCCCCCCCTGCGATAATCTAGAAAGAGGTCTAAGCTTAATGAAAGCCTTATGCGTCAGAGTGGGTCTTAATGCCTTTACTAGAAGAATAATTCATTCAGGTAGCAGGAATATATGTACATACATAACTTTGAGTGAGGTCATTGTCTGTGAAGTATCATAGTCTAATAATGGACTTTAAACCAGATCTATGAAAACTCTAAAACACGATCTTTTTTTGAACACAATAATATCCGACTGCTTTGGGAACCAGATTACAAGAGCTAGGGGACACCACGAGGAAGCGGACGGATTAGCCAAGAAGGCAGTGACCTAAACTTCTAGATATAGTGCTTAGGCTATTCCTTACAGTAGGTAATGAGACTGACAGAATGACATTGGCGAAGCATCACACGACTTCGCCAAACCAAAAGGTTATTCGGGTGTACAATCTGAAGAGGCTTAGACTTCTAATTTACCACCCTAAAGAGAAACTACACTTTATAACAAGAATCCTTTCCAGCAAACTGCAGAGTAAGTAGACAAATGTATAAGTAAGGGATATATTTAAATGATCTACGTTGACTTTGTGACTCAGCAAAAGAGACACAATTGCATCTACATATTTATTCCTTGAGTGTGAGACCGTTTCAAGACTCTATGTGGCCAAACGATGAGCCTCCCTAAAAGCTCTACTAAGTTTTCTGAAAAATATAGGATGAGACGAAGTGTTTTGAATAGTAGCACAATATATCCATTGAGTCGCAGTGCATACAACTTTTTAATACCTGGCTCTCTAGGAATAGTAGTTTTCACGGTTTTCACAGTATCTTCCGCGGCAAAGCCTTGAACCACTGTAATCGCATCTATCGCTATTGGGAGTACACATGTAGGTAGATAGATATGTTTCAAAATTAATTAAGTGGCGAAAGGTACTAGTTGTACGATTTCTTAATCTGGCATTCTTGTTGAGATAAAAGTAACATTGGAGACGAATTGCGAATTCCAAAAACTTTAAAAAGAAAGTACTTGGCGGCTGGCTTAAATAAATAATATTAGTAAAACTTTGTAATTTGTTTGAAATGCACGCAGGTCCTCGCGGAAAAATGGGCAATCCTTTATATGTAACACTCTGGCTATGGGTATGTATTTTTTTTCATAAAAATAAGTATTTAAATACCTAAAAAATATTTCAAACATGTACGACTAGAATTACATAAGTGCACTTAAAATTTCTACTCCAGTTTCTGCTTGCCACCTGCACACACTCCTTCGTACAGACGAGGCACCGGCATAAAGGTCAAGGATCTACTGCTGCCACTACTATTTTCCAATGTCAAACACCTGGCTACTTTCCTGATCCATACAATTGTCGAAACTACTATAAATGTCAGAGTGGCGGCACGTATACGCGTTATAAATGTGGTTCTCGTCAACGTTACTCCGTACAAATGCAATCGTGTGCATTGTCCTCTAACGCAGTTTGTTATGATCCCGCATTTCGGTGCACAGCCGTGGGTGATCAGGGCGCCTGGCCCGGCGATTCGCGCATATTTTATACATGTCAGGCTAGTGGAAGTGATGGGAGGTTGCAGCCAGTGCTATTTAAATGTCCGGACGGTACCTCGTTCGATGGAGCTGCATGCGCATGAAGGATGAAGTGAATGTGAAAAAAAAATAAATAAATAATGGAAGGAAATAAAAGTACATTCGCTGTGTCGGTTTGAGAACTGAATTTCAAGTTGAATTTTTATTCAATAAAAAGCATTGTTTTTGTGTCGAAACCAATAATAGCCTAAAAAAATTGTATTCAAGGAAGAAATAAGGAAGAAGAAGGCAGATAAAAGTGATGGCATTGAGTAGAAATATAGAAACTGAAAAAGTGAAGAAAGTAGTAGAAACTTTAAAGAGTTAGTGGAAAGGTAAAAAGTAGAAGACGTCATAAAATAAGTTGGAAACTAATTCAAGAAGAATAAAGTAGTGAAGAAGTTGAATTAACAAAAATGGTAAAACTATTTTTGAACGAAAAAAAGTAGTCGGGTAAAAAGTAGTATGTAGTAGCAAAAGATTTAAATTAAACTGAAAGAAATATAGAAAAGAAGTAAAGTCTTAAAATAGAAATAAGAAAAGCACATAGATTACAGAAGAAAAAATAGAAACAAAACTGTAGTAAAATTAGAAAAATGGAGCAAAATTGAGAAGTAGATGAAAGTGCGAGGTTTGTATATGCTTTAGTAAATCTAGAAAAGTTTAGCAAAAAAAAAATAGCTGAAAGTGCGAAATTTAAAACTTTTGGTAAAAATGTGTAGGAACTGGATCTCAACCAAAAAGGCATAGTATAAAAGAGTAGTAGTAATTTAAGAAAAGTAGTTGATACTTAAATGGCAGTAGCAAAATCAAAGTTCTTTTTATCTGAATAAAAAGTACTAGATTTTTTAATAAAACGTTAACGGTAGTAAAAACCTTGAAGTCACGACTATAAATAAAATTAGGTATGCACGTTGTGGCAGTAAGAGAAAATCAACGGAAAAGTTGAAATTAACCCAGAGACTAAAATATGTAGATACTCAAAGACAGTAGCAGAAAGTTAAAAATAAGTAAAGTTTAAGGAAGTGGTAGAAAAATTACGCACTCGTTAAAAAAATTCAAAACCAGTTGCGAAAGTTAAAATTCGAGCTAAACGATGAGGCGGAGGTAAAAGAAAGGTAGTATAAATAAAAAAATAGTAGTAGAAAAATGTACGAAAAGTAAAACGCTGTACCAAACAGTTTCGAAATTTAGAATCCAGAATAAAGTATAAAGACTTAGAAGAAAGGTAGTAGATTTTAAAAAGAGGTTGCAGTAAAAAGCTACAAAAAACAAAAACAGTTGGAAAGTTAGAATAAATTATAAAGACGTAGAATAAAAGTGGTAGAATTTAACAAGAGATTGTAGTAGAAAATATAACCCAGAAGTTAAAAGTATCGAAAAATAGTTGTAGATAAAAATGACCAGAAGTAAAGGAGTGCACATTTATACAAAACTCGTTTACAAATTTCTGTAAAATTACGAACGCATTTGTTGCTATACAAGTCAGATAAAAAGCAGTAGAAACCATAAAATTAGTGAAACTTATTTTAAAAGCAGAATATTAGTGAAAGAGTAGGAATTGAAAACAAATAGAAACAAATAAAAAAAGGAGTAGAGTAAAAATAGTAGAAGGAGAAAGAAATATGTTACTCAAGTATAAAAAATTTGGAATCAAGTAAAGAATAACATGAGACAAGCTGAAAAAAGAAATAGAAAAAGGTATTAAAATGAAAATGTAGTCAAAGAAGGAAGTTTGTAGAAGTACGAGAAAGGAAGGAGTAAAGGAAGCAGAAACTAGAAATTAGTAGTAGAAAAAACTGACCAGAAATAAAAAATAGTACACATTTATATAAAACTTATTACTAAAAAATTACGTATTTTTACACAAATCACTTAAATCTACTTCACCAACGCTGCGGTTCAATCATCGCATTCGCGCACAACAGGATGCAACACGATCGA
>NW_023458565.1:14414042-14427653 GCF_013731165.1 Rhagoletis pomonella
TTTATTTTATTTTATTTTAT
Source organism: Rhagoletis pomonella (assembly GCF_013731165.1). Classification (NCBI taxonomy): domain Eukaryota; kingdom Metazoa; phylum Arthropoda; class Insecta; order Diptera; family Tephritidae; genus Rhagoletis; species Rhagoletis pomonella. The sequence continues at coordinate 14,414,063 of NW_023458565.1, forward strand.
TTTATTTTATTTTATTTTATTTTATTTATTTTATTTTATTTTATTTTATTTTATTTTATTTTATTTATAGGTGCTCCCAGGTCACAAACGCTTCATGTGGGCATTGGAGAGCAATTTCCATGATTTCATATCCGAGCGTACGGGCTGTAATGGCGCGTCGATCGTGTTGCATCCTGTTGTGCGCGAATGCGATGATTGAACCGCGGCGTTGGTGTATTAGATTTAAGTGACTTGTGTAAAAATACGTAATTTTTAGTAATAAGTTTTATATAAATGTGTACTATTTCTTATTTCTGGTCAATTTTTTCTACTACTAATTTCTAGTTTCTGCTTCCTTTCTCGTATTTCTACAAACGTCCTTTTCTGACTACATTTTCATTTTAATACCTTTTTCTATTTCTTTTTTCAACTTGTCTCATATCATTCCTTACTTCCTTCCAAATTTTATGTACTTGAGTAACATATTTTTCTTTCTACTATTTTTATTCTACTCCTTTTTTTTTATTTTTTTTAATCCGGTTTCTATTTGTTTTCAACTCCTTCTCTTTCACTAATATTGTTTTTTTTTTAAATAAGTTCCACAAATTTTATGGTTTCTACTGCTTTTTATCTGACTTGTATAGCAACAAATGCGTTCGTAATTTTACAGAAATTTGTATACGAGTTTTGTATAAATGTGCGCTCCTTTACTTCCGGTCATTTTTATCTACTACTATTTTTCAATATTTTTAACTTCTGGTTTATGATTTCTACTACAATCTCTTGTCAAATTCTAACACTTTTATTCTACGTCTTTATAATTTATTCTAACTTTCCAACTGTTTTTGTTTTTTGTAGCTTTTTACTGCAACCTCCTTTTAAAATCTACTACCTTTCTTCTAAGTCTTTATACTTTATTCTGGATTCTAAATTTCGAAACTGTTTGGTACAGCGTTTTACTTTTCGTACATTTTTCTACTACTATTTTTTTTATTTATACTACCTTTCTTTTACCTCCGCCTCATCGTTTAGCTCGAATTTTAACTTTCGCAACTGGTTTTGAATTTTTTTAACGAGTGCGTAATTTTTCTACCACTTCCTTAAATTCAACTACCTACAACCGGTTACAATTCTAACTGTCACCAATTGTTTTGTGTTCGGATTGCTATTAAAATTTTTACTTATTTTTAACTTTCTGCTACAGTCTTTGAGTAACTACATATTTTGGTCTCTGGGTTAATTTCAACTTTTGCGTTGATTTTCTCTTACTGCCACAACTTGCACACATATCTAATTTTATTATATTCGTGACTTCAAGTTTTTTACTACCATTAACGGTTTATTAAAAAATCGAGTACTTTTTATTCAGATAAAAAGAACTTTGAGTTTGCTACTGCCGTTTAAGTATCAACTACTTTTCTTAAATTACTACTACTATTTTATACTATGCCTTTTTGGTTGAGATACAGTTCCTACACATTTTTACCAAAAGTTTTAAATTTCGCACTTTCAGCTATTTTTTTTGCTAAACTTTTCTAGATCTACTAAAGCATGTACAAATCTCGCACTTTCAGCTAATTCTCAATTTTTGCTACATTTTTCTAATTTTACTGCACTTTTGTTTCTATTTTTCTTTTGTATTCAATGCGCTTTTCTTATTTCCATTTTAAGGCTTTACTTCTTTTTCTGTATTTCTTTCAGTTTAATTTAAATATTTTGCTACTACATACTTATGTTCTCCCAACTACTTTTTTTCTTTCAAAAATATTTTTACCATTTTTCTTTAATTCAACTTCTTCACTATTTTATTCTTCTTGAATTAGTTTCCAACTTATTTTATGACTTCTGGTACTTTTTACCTTTCCACTAACTTTTCAAATTTTCTACTACTTTCTTCACTTTTTCAGTTTCTATATTTCTACTCAATGCCATCACTTTTATCTGCCTTCTTCTTACTATTATTGGTTTTTACACAAAAACAATGCTTTTTATTGAATAAAAATTCAACTGGAAATTCAGTTTTCAAACCTACAAACCAAATGTGCTTTTATTTCTCTCCATTATTCATTATTTTTTTTTTCACATTCACTTCATCCTTCATGCGCACGCAGCTCCATCGAACGAGGTACCGTCCGGACATTTAAATAGCACTGGCTGCAACCTCCCATCACTTCCACTAGCCTGACATGTATAAAATATGCGCGAATCGCCGGGCCAGGCGCCCTGATCACCCACGGCTGTGCAACGAAATGCGGGATCATAACACACTACATTAGAGGACAATGCACACGATTGCATTTGTAGGGAGTAACGTTGACGTGAACCACATTTATAACGCGTATACGTGCCGCCACTCTGACATTGATAGTAGTTTCGACAATTGTATGGATCAGGAAAGTAGCCAGGCGTTTGACATTGGAAAATAGTAGTGGCAGCAGTAGATCCTTGACCTTTATGCCGGTGCCTCGCCTGTACGAAGGAGTGTGTGCAGGTGGTAAGCAGAAACTGGAGTAGAAATTTTAAGTGCACTTATGTAATTCATAGTCGTGTATGTTTGAAATATTTTTTAAGTATTTAAATACTTATTTTTATGCAAAAAAAAAATACATACCCATAGCCAGAGTGTTAAATATAAAGTATTGCCCATTTTTTACCGGGGGATCTGCGTGTATTTCAAACAAATTACAAAGTTTTACTAATGTTACTTATTTAAGCCCGACGCCAAGTACTTTCTTTTTAAAGTTTTTGGAACTCGCAATTCGTATCCAATGTTACTTTTATCTCAACAAGAATGCCAGATTAAGAAATCGCACAACTAGTACCTTTCGCTACTTAATTAATTTTGAAACATATCTATCTACCTACATTTGTACTCCCAATAGCGATAGACGCGATTACAGTAGTTCAAGGCTTCGCCGCGGAAGATACTGTGAAAACCGTGAAAACTACTACTCCTAGAGAGCCAGGTATTAAAAAGTTGTATGCACTGCGACTCAATGGATATATTGTGCTACTATTCAAAACACTTCGTCTCATCCTATATTTTTCAGAAAATTTAGTAAAGCTTGTGGGGATGCTCATTCTTTGGCCACATAGAGTCTTGAAGCGGTCTCACACTCAAGGAATATGCTGAGACCCAAAGTCAAGGGAGTTTTTTAACTATATCCCTTACTTATACAGTTGTCTTCTTACTCGGCAGTTTGCTGATAAGGATTCTTGTTATAAAGTGTAGTTTCTCTTTAAGGTGGTAAATTAGAAGTCTAGGTCTCTTCAGATTGTACATCCGAATAACCTTTTGGTTTGGTGAAGTCCTGTGATGCTTCGCCAATGTCGTTCTGTCAGTCTCATTACCTACTGCTAGGAATAGCTTAAGCACTATATGTAGAAGTTTAGGTCACTGCCTTCTTGGCTAATACGTTCGCTTCCTCGTGGTATCTCCCTAGCTCTTATAACCTGATTCTCAAAGCAGTCGGATATCATTATGTTCAAAAAGAGCGTTAAATTTTCCAATGCACTCTATAACTAGAGAGGATTTAACCACTAGATAGTACCCCACCGCTTGAAAATTGTTCGTCAATTTTCCTATAGGTACAGATAGTCCCATCCTGGGCTCACAGATGCCTGCTTCATTACCTGATGGTGTTTTAGAGTTTTCGTAGGTCTGGTTTAAAATCTTGTATTAGACTACGATACTTCACAGTACGTAGCGACGTTGACAATGACCTCACTTAAAGTTATGTACATATATTCCTCCTACCTGAAATAATAATTCTTCTAGTAAAGGTATTAAGAGCCACTCTGACGGATAAGCCTTTCATTAAGTTTAGATCCCTTTGTAGATTAACGCAGAGCGGGCTCTCGAACTCTTCTCTGACAATTATAACCTATCATCCGCATATCCCTGTCAGTGTAGAGAGAATATTTTTAAAAGATTCATCAGTACAAGGCTCCACATAAGAGGTAACACTATAGCTCCTTGTGGGCATTCCTTTGTTGTTTGTAATTGCAATTCTTGGTTGAAGCAGCTTAGCATTTCTTTTCTCTTAGCTCTGGTTTGTACATTGCAAACAGACTCGTACCCAACCAAATTAAGATTCTAGCTTAAAGTCGCGAAAAATCAGCTGCTCTGGTAACACCACCTCACTTGTATATGAATTAAAGAGTGCATTGCGCTGAAATACTAGTAGGATTTGGGGTCTTCGCTGATATTGCAGTCTTTAAAATACGATAACAGAACTTCGACCCCATTCGCTAATCAGGCAAAAGCTTTGGCGCGGTAGCGTTATCTAAAAAAAACAACGATAAAAAGTCAATGATGTAACTCTAATGCGGCTGAAAATAAAAACAAATAACCTTGTCACAATTAATTATCAATAGCTAAAATTCTATATTGATTCATGTTATCATTAATATGCAAAATTTTAATTATAATTATAGTCATGGCCATTATTTATGTCCTCGTACAATCACCACTGCTGTCACAACTACCGATCATGCAAGCTTTTCTATCATCGCTAAAGCAAGTTCCCGTTGGGCAAGTATACGTTCTAATCGCACCCTTAAGGCATTTATAGTAATTCCTGCAATTGCTTTTGGCCTTTTTCAATAAGTTATCCACACAAGTGCCGCGCGTACTGGTGGTTGAAGTTGCCGTTGATGCTGATGCCGTACTAACACAACCATTCATTGGATTCTGAGTATTGCACGTTAAGTCAGTTGCACAATTTATTAATATTTCGCCAGTTGATTGTGCATCGGTCTCCAAGCAGATTCCCACATTTAGATCCGTGCGACAAATAAAATCCACACTGGAATCTGAACAAGTTTGCGAGGCCACAAGTGAGAAGGCGCAGCACTGTGGGGTAGAATTTTTTTTATTATAAATACTACTAATTTGTCAGTGGTTAATCAATATTTTATTCTGTTACGTACCGTTACAAATACAAAACACCAAAATTTCATTTTTGCTTATTGTTTTAGAGTTTGGCAAATATTTAACAAATTTTTATTTTTTTAATTCAAAGCGGTTTAACAATTGACTGAACTCCTAAGGAAACGAATTTGGTTTATATACTCAGCCACCCAAGGGCAATAATTATTAGCATTGATAAAATTATGCGAAATATATTTGATAATATTATCTTTTATATTAGGATTTAATTATAGACTTTTTTTATTTGCAAATAAAATAATGATAAAGTGCAACATATTCAAAATTGGTTCAGGGTCGTAATTTGCTAATGAGTTCGTCGAATCTATACACACAAACTGATACCCATTTAAGCTTACATATGAACATACATATAATCGAATGGATAAACTTAATTTACGTCGCTGTCTTTTCACTAAAAGAAATGATTAAAAAGGCTTTTTAAGCATCAGAATGTTTTTGGTTCTTTTGGTCAGCTCGTCTTTAGGAAAACATTTTTTGTATTATTAATATCAAAGCTTTCTATTGTGAGACACTCAATATAAGGGTTAAGATTAGTACAGACTGGTCCGTATGTCTTTAACGCACGACCGAGAGGTGCCAACGCCGTCACTACTGAAGCACTGAAGCAGAAGGTAAACTGAAAACCGCCGCTGTCTCGGAGGGTACAGCACTCAGGAGCATCTTATCCGGTTCAGACCGCGGAACGTCAAGCTGCTTGATGAAGTCTGATGTTTCTTTGACTGAGACGATGGAGCAGAACCTCGGCCTTCTTTGAAAATACACTTTCTTTCGTACAAACCACTTAGGGCCAGTGGTCAACTTCCTAACAAGGATCTGATCACCCTAGACGAGGTCATATAGACAAAAGGGACTTTTTACACATACAAATCAACAGGTCGCGATGGTCTCGCAGCGATGCAAATGCATAAATCAATAGAGTACAGGTCGAACTGGCTGCATAAAATTATCTGACGAGTTCTCATATTTAACCACATCCCTAAGCGCTAGATGGGATCAGATATGGTCATTATACCCAAGGCGGAAAAGACTTCGCCTATCATCCAAATTAGTCTGTCTTGAGTATCGCTTGTTGAAAAGTCGCTAGCCTTATACATATACATCCGCTGATAGCATTCCTAGATATTGAAAACGTAGTTAATAACATACTTTTTACCCGATACAATTACCATGTCACTAACGGACCTAGGCATGGATCGCTCGTTGGTGACAATCGTGAACCAAATGTTGACATACAGGGTGACTGTGAACGCAACTTACTTCGCTTAGTAGATCTGCTGGAACGGGCACGGTGCAGGGCGGTGTCTTGTCTCCTCTTCTGTATGTATCAACTTTATACCCTTTGCTGCGCTCGCTGAGCCGACTGTAATCCCATTTATCCAGTAGCAGGCCACAGTTTTCCAACGAAGCTCCTATGCCCTCCCTGTCCAAGGTGATGGCCTCGAGGGTACCCTGCCTATCCAATTCATTAATTTCCAGTGATGTAACTATGTCCTGGAACCCAAATTAGCTTGATTTGAAGATATTCCGAGGCACTTGAGAGAAAGGACAGGCATTCCACCAGCACTCTGATTGCTGCTGGACTATCAGAGTAGATATTTTCCACCCTTTCCCCCGGCTAAAAGTTAATGAGCAGCTAATCGGCTTCCGCTTTAACAGCGGCCACCTATGCCTGAGAGGCGCTGCAGAAATCTGGCAGTCTGATCATAAGATCTGTTGAGAGTTCCAGACACTAGACACCTGCACCGACTCTCCCGCCCAGCTTCGACACGCCCGTGAAGATGTTTATCGTACCTTTATTTCAGAGACTGCCAATCCAATCTTTCAGATAGGAAGTCGAATCTTTTTAGAATCGTCAAGGGCCCGTACGCTTGTTTTAAAGAGAACCCAGAGCTTTTGAGCCGAATGGTTGAGCGAACCGGCGCTAGTTTGCCCGCAATGTCAACAGGTGCGACGCTGAGCATACCGTTTAGAGCGCTGAATTTGGAGTGGTTGGGAGCGTTCCGCTGATTCCAACGAGTACCGTCCTTTGCACGCGCTCTAGCTTTCTAACAAGAATAGACCCTCTGTAACATGATTGGCTTCATTATGGTTTTTTTTTGTCGTTTGGAGAAAGGCCCTGTATTTTCTCATGGCATTTTTAAGGCACTAAAGGGCGACCGATGTCTTCTCAATATTTGGCTTCCACGACAACTTCCTGTCCAGGATCACGCCCAAGAACTTGACCCTGTCAGAGCGAACAAAGGAAACACCCCCTATTTAGGGAAGCTGGACATGAATATATATATATATATATATACCTCATGGTGAATAGTACGAGCTCCATGTTTCCAGAACTTATAGCATGTCCACAGCTAGCAGACAAATTTGTGACCAAGTTCAGGTACCCTTGCATAAGATCATACAGAGAACTTTCCTCTGACGATGACTGCAACTCCGTCCGCGTATGCAAAAACCTTGCACTCTCTCCTTTCCAGCACTTGCAGGACGTCGTTTATCACGACTATACCGAGAAAGGGTGAAGGTACGCCTTCCTCCGGGAAGCCTGTGCTTACTTTACGCTGTTGAGAGGCATTCTGCTTTTACAGTTCTGTCCTGCAGCAGACGAGAGATGAGCCTAAGTAAGTATCCCTCGACTCCGAGCTTAGTCAGGGCTCTTACTATGAAAGCCCCCTCAAATCAAGGGAGGCTCAACTCCTCGCGTGGATTCGCCTAAATCGAGATGATGCATGATAACTTTCTACAGTTTCGCAGAAGTTTCCCCTTGACAAATTTTTGGCCTTTCTTAACTCGGACGTATTGATACCCAGTCCGATCTTTTAGAGTTCCCAGTCGGAGTGTTGTCCACTTCACCTGGCTTTGTGGCGAGTTTTCTGAGTTAGGACCTTTTCGGACTGGCTGCCGAGGAAAGTCCATCATCCACTCAACCATCGATATGGAAGTAAAGCCAGCGGACCTGGAGGTGAGCGATGGAAACGCAAAGTATCTCCTATCAGCAAGCAAGGCTTCCTCTGCGTTGAAAAGATCAGGCGGATAGGAACTAGGCTTCACTTGACATTTCCATTTTGCGGTAGCCGGCGTAGAAGGGAAAATAATGGCGTACTTTATTGGACTAGGCCAAAATCGCTTAGGCAGTTAAAGCGCAAACCAAGCAGAAGAAAAATATGAAAACTCAGCTAATGATTTATTGACTCTTGAGAAGTTCTCAGATATTCGGCTGTGCGTAAATATTAGTTTATGTGCTTAATATATTTACAGCACTTAGAGACACCGTTCATGACTTCAAAGGTAATTTATTGCCAATAAAGAATCTCTTATTTACAGAATTAAGTAAAAATACATATTTCACTAAGTAAACATTGGCCACTATTTGTTGTTTACATGAAAAATGGAGCTAAGCATTGCGAAACTTTTGGTAAGTAATTTGGCCAAAATCAACATTTACAGGCATTTGAAAGTTGCTATATAGATTTCTCTAGCTACTTCTACATTAGACTGCTTGCGGTATGCTGATAGCGTTTAAAAAAGTTAATAGTTAAAGAGCATGACGAATCTGCTTCATATGCACAAAGGTATTTGTGTACACTGCGTGACAAATGGAAGTGTACACCTGGTTCTAAAATAATATTCACAATTATTTTCATGAACAATTTTTTGCGTTTGCTATTTATGAAAATATAGCTCATTCCGTAATATAAATCCTATTAATCCAAATTTCACAAAATTTAAAAAATGTTCATCAAAATTTTAAAATTTTAATTCAGAATTTCTTGAAAATTTTCGCATGATCCAAATCTATTTTTACCGACTTGAAACATGGGCTACAAAACTGCATACTCGAAAATTTTACAGAAATTCTGAGTTAAAAGTTCTTGAAAATTTTTTTATTTTTGTAAAATTTATATAAAGTGTGAAACTTTGATTCATATGGTTTATATTATAGAATGAACTATATTTGCATAAATAATTAATACAAAAAATGTTTCATGAAAATAATTGTGAATATTATATTAGAACAAGGCGTACACTTTCATTTGTCGCCTAGTGTATGTACTGTATGATACAATTATCAATCAAAATAAGATGACACATTTTTGCGGTATCGAGCTTTTATTTGGGATGCTTGAAAGAAGTTTTATCAGAATAGTGAAAGACTTTGATGTTAACAGAACGAATTCTTAGTAACTGTTACTGAGTTCGAGAAACATATTTTTATAATTGATAAAGTTCTAATTTGTGATACGTACAATTTATAGCAGAGACAAAGTGTGCATGAGTTGTTATTTTAAAGGCGAAAAGAGGAAATCGTGCGCAAATTTTGCTTTTCTAAATACAAGCGCAAAATCTGAAAAACAATAATAATAACTTTGATTTTAAAAACAAGATCATGAGTAGTGCACATTCATTAATTTTGGTAAGCACCATACGTGGCAAGAGATATAAATTATCGCATACATACCCTGTCGGAAATTCACGCACTAAAAAATTATTTGTGAAAGAGACGTGAAATGTACTCTCCTTCTATGAAATATCACTTAGAAAAAGGATTCATAAAAATATTATATTCAATTGCCAGCAGGGGAAAAACGCACTAGCAAAATACCATAACTGTTATGTGAGACCTCTAAAAGTATAAAAAACTTAAAAAAGACCAAACCGCTAAGCTGGGTTCACTCAAGAGGCCTGATAGTTCCTTCAGGGAGACCAGAAGTGAGGCTTTTACATTTATTTTGGAGACTCATTTCCCTGGAAATCGGGTGTTGGCTACGCATTACAGCATTTTAGTGGCACTCACAACTACCAGAGTCAGGATATAGCGATATTTGCTGACAGCTAGGCGGTTGTTAATGACCTCAGATCTTATCAGGTAACCTCTAATTTGGTGATGGAGTGCCTTCAAAAGCTAAATATCCTTGGTCTGATCAGTCGACTTTGGGTTCTTTGGATTCCTGGACATATTGGTATTGAAAGAAACGACATTTCCGATGATAAACTTGCGAATATGGGAACCCCTTTCATCGGCCCAGAGCCCTCCTGTGACATAATAGCTTAAGGTCCCAGTGCTTTATCCTTAATAATTATAATAATGGGTCACATTTCCCTCCCTCGACAGGAGAGGAGATGTTATGCAACTGAATCTTTAGATAGCTTCAAATCGCCCGGTCCGGATGGTATCCTAACTTTTGTACTTAGCAAATGTGGTGAGCTTCTGGTCGAGATGTACCACAATCATGGAGACTTATAGACGACGCTTTTATCCCCAAAGTTGGTAAAGGCGCGGCAATCTTGTGAGACGGCTCTGCAAATCCAAAATAAGCAACGTCATCACTAGGAAAGAATTCGCTTTGGGCATTTTCGTACGCATTGAGAATGCTTTTGGCAATGCCAACTTCGGTGCTGGTAAATTGTATACGTTCAATGCTCGCGCAGTGGGTCATTCGGATTAGGCAGAAGGCGATCAATATGTCAGGAGCGGAGTTCATAGAGGCTGTTCTCAGGGCAGTGTGCTTTCTCCCTTGCTCTGTTGCTTGATAACTTATTGCCTGCTGGTCAAACTTAACGGCTCTAATGTCTACGTCAAAGTCTACAGAGGTGATGTGGCCTGCCTCACTACAGTCTCTTCCCTGTCAATTGTTTGCACTGACATCTGATGTAGTGAGAATGGACTGTCCGCTAACCCAACCAAAACTAGTGTTGTGGCCTTCACTTTTAGGAGAAGGTTGGACGGCCTTGTTCTTCTTGGCCTTGAAGGAGTCATTATTCAGATTTCTTCGAAAGTAAAGTATTTACGTGTAATCCTAGATGGTTAACGTTTGTGGAAAATAAGTGGATATGAAGGAGTTTACGTATATGTAGCGACAGTCAAACTGCACACAAGGCATTGGTCAGCCCTCAAACTACTTTAACTCGACTAAATTGTATTGGAAAACATAACGAACTTGTTTTACGCTGGGTTCCTAGGAAAACTTAATAAAAACTCATCTGACCATTTGGCGAGATCGACATCCGAATCAGCAACTGGATGAATATTTCGCTCAGCAATGACTAGGAAGCTTTCCAAAAGATTAAATATCAGGAATCCCGAAAAAATTATTGAATAAAACCGGAATGATTCTGAAAAATCCAAAACAACAGGAAATAATTTGAAACGGTCCGGATACATTCCGAACTGTTCCACACAAATTTTCCAAACGGATCAGGAATCGCGATGATTTCCGAAAAAAAACGCGAAAGGTTTCGAAAAATTCCCAAACATTCCCAAAAATAAAACGAGAAGAATGCAGAAAACTCATTAAAATAACAGCTTATAGCTCAATAAAATTGCTGAATATGAATTATTATTAGGCCACAAGTAACAAATAACAAAAACGAAAACTCCCAAAAATATTCCGAACGATCTTAAAACATCCTGAAACATAGCAAAAAAAACTTTGAAAAGTGCCGAAATATAAAAAACTAGAAACTCCGAAAAATCGTGAAAAAACTTGAAGAAATCCTTAAAGGTCCCGAAAAATCCCGGAGGATTCCGAAAAATAAAACACCGGCAATACCGAAAAGTCGCAAAATAATATCTTTTATTTTAGCCAAAAAATTAAATTATGAAAGTCAAAGTTTTAAAAGATTAGGGAGAATCTCGTTCTGCATTGAGAGTAGATTCTTACAGTATTTTCAAAAAAAAAAAACAGTTTACCAATTTTAACACTGTGTATGTACATTAGGGTGTATCACACTCCGTACAAAAAATCGGTACTTTTTTCCATTTGAATTATTAATAGCCAGTTTTCACGAAAGCAATTTAATGTTATTAATTATTTTAACATTAATTTAGGATATTAGTGTAAGGTTGCCACGTATTTTCGATTCTGAACAATTAATCTAAAACATCGCAATGAAAGGTATTGTTGAGAACTTTGGTCCGAAAATATTTTCGATCAGGGTTGCACGCTTCTATGTAATACAAATTTCTATTTTGTTAATTTCAATCAGCATTTTTTTATATGTACATTTGTGTACACAGTACATACACGCCCAAGATATGTACTATTCATTCCAGGGTTGCCACCTAAATTTTATAGTAAGAAATTTACTTTATAGATATCAAAATTTAATTTTTTTTTTTAATCTATTTCCAAAATATATTTTTTTAGCTATCCTAATGGCCAGTACTTGATACCCAAAGCTTAAAATTTTAAAAAGCACGTGCAACCTGGTACTTAAGATGTATGTGAGCTAGAGAGAATTTTATAAACAAAAGAAATTTTTTAAAAGAGTTTTTTTTATCACCTCAAATGATAGAAGAGCTTAAGCTTAAAAGGTCTGCATAAAAATTTTTAAAAATTGTATCAAGGAAATCAAAATAATGAGGTTTTTGGAGGTATTTTCAAATCGACCTAGCCAAGGTGATGCACTTTAATGAAAATGTGCATGTCTTTTAGGTCTCAAAATCTGAAAATAAATAATTTTTTTAAACTTTTTTTTTCTAAAAAAATTACCGCGAACGATAGAAAACTTTAAGCTTAAAAGGTCTTCATAAAAATGTTAACAAATTTTACCAACGAAAGCAAAATATTTTCAAATCAGTTTAGCTAGGGTAAATCTTAATACATATTTTTTAGGAAAATCCTCAATTTTTTTGATAATCTGAAAAAAAAAATGTATTTAGTCTCTCCTTCCATTTTTATGATTGTTGCAGTAAGCATTTTAAAATATTTTAAAATACTAATAAAACCTTCTCAAAACAAAATATTATAATTAAATTCGATAAACTCAATTATATATTACTAACCTTTTTTCCACGACAACTAACACAAATGCACATTTCTTCCACTCCCCACAGTTCTCCAGTGTTTTGTGGCTTTCTTGGCTATCGTCCAGTCTATGCCTCATAGAACCGCGTGAGACGAATACCTGCGAGGGACGCCAATCAGCCGGTGCAATATGCGAATCGTGTGAGCTATTATCAATGTGCGTCCGCCATTCTAGCGGCTGGGTAAACATTCCGGTCGAAACGTGTGACACGGATCGGGGTTTCTACTGCAATTCACGACTGGGTATGTGCAGCAATATGACGGGGCCTTGCCATCCATTTGCCGTACAGGGCAATTTTCCATGCACTTCGTATGGTTTCTTTCCCGATCCCTACGATTGTCAGAAATATCACATGTGCTATTTTGCGGGCGCTGCCTTGGTAGCGGCGACTGTGGAATGTGGCGGAGATAAGGCATTCGATGCGGCGACTGGTCAATGTTCGTTAACACTGAATGATCCGGTTTGTTTGAGTCGTCAGATTCGTTGTGAGAATGCTGGGGAAGCGCACGCTTGGCCAAGTAATCCGAATATTTTTTACATTTGCAAGACACTGTGGAATCAGGATGAACGCGTGCTCTATCCTACGCTTTATCGTTGTGCCGATGGCGAAGTGTTCGATGATTACTACTGTCGAAACGTAACTAGGCCAATTGGAATTACAACTACAACTACAATGGCGAGCATTATATCTACGAGTGCCGCACCTGATACGGGTAATCGCACCGTACCGACGCCTACTAATAATGACAGATGCACTGCAGTGGGTTTAAGACCTGATCCGGAAGATTGCGCCGGTTATTATTATTGTTCGGCTTTGAATGGAATTATGCGTCATCGTGTTTGCCCATCTGG
>NW_023458565.1:14427663-14436077 GCF_013731165.1 Rhagoletis pomonella
AAAAAAATATAATTTCATGTAGAAATTATGGAATTCCTGCACGAAACCATTGCGCTTGGCGTAGATTTACTAATCTTAGGTCTTTGTGTAAAAGAATATGTAAGCTACAAAAAGAATGTTAACTGCCTCAAGGTGAGTTCCGCATGCCAACAGCTGATGCAGAGTATCAAATTACACACTGATTACATATGCCCTATGCTACTTTATTCCAGGCGGCACCACAACTAGCGATAGATGGTGATCTGAAGAAATATGTGGCCTCGCAAAAGGATAAAAAGATACCTTATGCTGTGGTACGCGGCACTGTCACACCAATTGGTGTTCCAATGCGCAGTGTCATGTCACCATCGGTGACTGGCGTCTTGCAAGTGATTAAATTGAGGTGAACAAAATGTTTAAACTCCCACGATGGCTTTCAACTAAAAAAATTTCCTCTTTAGTGAACATCGTGTAACACGCGGCTTCGCTGGTTTCTGGACTGAACAACGCAAACTCATTCATGTCTCCTCGAATGAGATGCCTTTCGAATTGCGCAACAACGAGAGCAGTGTGGAAATTATCGACGCACTCAGCGCTGCTGTGCTAGATATGGATGTAGTTTATGACAACTATGAACCGTCTTCGCTTTCCTTTTTCGATCATGTATTTGGCTTCTTTTCTGGTGTACGACAAAAGGGTCTGCAAACAACCGAAGAAGTGCTGCGAGATGGTAGCTTCATTACAGCCATCGGTGAATTAGAATTAGATGGGAAAACATTACGTTTGCAACCCTCGCCGGTGGGTCCACTCTTCTTGACAACTGCTACCAAATCTACGCTAATCAAAAAATTTGAAGAGGCTAAATCTTCAATGCTGTAAGACTTTAGTTTTATAATTAATAGATATTTATTTACATAGATATTTCTAATGCTTATTTTTATTTCTTAGTGTTAAAATCTTTGTTTGTGGCACAATATCGGCGTTTTTAATAGGCTTCATAGTTCGTAAATTGTATGCCAAAAAGAAGCAAGAACGTGATGAGCGTAAAATCAAAGAAACTTTAGAAAAAGAAAGGCGTGAAAGGCGCGCACGTACACGACCACTCAATCTTACGACAGAACAATTGTGTGTAGTGTGTTCAACCAATCCAAAAGTTTCGGCGATCTAACCCCGTTTAGGTCGGCGAAGTATCTCAGAAGTTGTCCGTCCATAGGGCAACATTCACTACGCATTCTCCTACTCAGGGCTGGCATCGAGTCAAACCCTGGGCCAGAAATTTACACCTGCTGTGTATGCCGAAGACGTTTACACCACAACTCCACCTCAGTCAAGTGTAATGCTTGCGAGGGGTGGAGTCACCTCAGGGTCTGCTCGGGATTACGGACACACAGACAGTGGACCGCGTCGTATGTGGCCCCCTGTTGCTCCAATAGAGCAGCCTCCACGGCAACCCACAGTCCGCCCGTGCAGCCCCACACACTCACACAGCAACCACACACAGTCGCCACAACACAACAACATACCACAGCCACCACAGACCACATAACACACACAACCGCACCACCACCCACACGCCGCCGCCAACAACTCTTGGTTCCCCCTACAATCTGCACGGTATGTCAGACCAGAATATTCCGTAATGTGACATCAGTCAAGTGCAACACCTGCCTTGGCTGGTGCCACTTTAGGGCATGTTCAGGTCTGCGCACCACGCGAGATTGGACGGGGAACTTCGAGGGCCCGTGTTGCGCTGCCCGGTCGCTGGCATCAATTGCGACGCCCCCCAATTCCACCACAGGGAGGCAATCACCCCAGCAGCACACACAGCCTACGGCGGCAAGAACTTACACCTCACTAACACCCCACATCACAACACGTCTCCCGAACCACATGAAGCTCCTCCAATTCAACTGTAACGGGCTACAGAGCAAGATTGAGGAGATAACCGCCTTTATGTGTCGGCATGGTATATTAATAGCTGCGGTCCAAGAGACGAAGTTGCGCAGCAATTCAACTTTGTTGAATTGTGCCGGGTACAACGTGCACCGTCGAGATCGCGAGCGAGATAATGGTGGTGGCTTAGCGTTCATCACGCACCACACCGTGCAGTATCGTCTTATCGAAGCAGACATCGACCGCAGGGATACCACCCTAGAATGTCAGGGCATCGCTATCCGGTCAGGCGATGTCGAGCTCGAAATATTTAATATATATATACCCCCTGTCACCTGCTGCCCGGCAGGATATCACCCTGATATAGGTGCGCTCCTCAGAGGTGAAAACCGTATGGTAGTAGGTGACTTTAATGCGCACCACGATCTTTGGCACTCAAGCCTGTCAAACGATCGTAGGGGAACAGACTTGGCTGAGCAGATAGACGATTCGACATTCTGCACAATGAACGACGACGCACCCACCAGGATTATGGGTAACTGCAGTAGCTCGCCAGACATCACAATAGTCAGCGCTGGTCTGATAAACAGCATAACGTGGCGACCTATGCTGACCCTAGCATCAGACCATCTACCCATAGTCATCTCGATTGATAAACCAACCGACTTTGCCTCCGCCAAACACCGGACCTATGTCAACTTCTCTAAAGCTGACTGGAAAGGTTACGCGGAGTTTACTGAAAACACCTTCACATCGCTCCCCACACCAACCGACGTCCACCTCGGTGAACGTAAGTTCCGCAGGGCTATCACTGCTGCTGCAGCCCGCTTCATACCGGCAGGGTGCATATCGGACCCACGTCCAAACTTCCCTGCCGAAGCGGCTGTTTTAGCAAATGAGCGTGATAGCCTTCGTCAGGCCGATCCCGGAGATCCCCGTATCAGGGATCTCAACGCGGAGATTCGGCAACTTGTAAACGTACATAAGCGGAAGAAGTGGGAGGAGCATCTGAAGACTTGCAACTTCACCTCTGGTGTGAGCAAGCTTTGGTCAACCGTGAGGTCGTTGTCTAATCCGACGAAGCACGACGACAGAGTCGAAATTTCCTTCGGCGACCATGCTTCGTCGGACCCGGAGCGATGCGCGAGCTATTTTAGCCGGCAGTTCATACTGCATCCTCCGGTGGACAAAGCCAAGCGTCGAGTGACCAGAAGGCTGCACAAACTGCCAACAAATTGTGCCCCCCTTGCTTTCACTTGCGGTGAAGTTCAGGTGGCCATCGGGAAGGCGAAAGCCTCCAAAGCCATGGGTCCCGACGGTATATGCATGCTGATGCTGAAAAATTTGGGTCCTGCGGGGGTAGCGTACCTAACGGAGGTCCTCAATTTGTCGATGGCCACTCTCATCATCCCAGACATCTGGAAGGTGGGGAGAGTGGTCCCACTGCTCAAACCGGGGAAACCTGCAAACAAAGGAGATTCGTATCGTCCGATTACACTCCTTTCCCCGGTAGCGAAGACACTCGAGGCCTTGCTACTCCCGTACTTCACAAATCACCTGACCCCAGCGAAGCATCAGCATGGTTTCCGTAAAGTGCACAGCACAACAACAGCACTTAACGCCATAAACACTCAGATAACTCGTGGCCTTAACCGTAACCGTCCCTGTGAGAGAACGATTCTAGTAGCGTTGGACCTGTCAAAGGCGTTTGACACCGTCTGCCATTCCACGCTACTAGAAGATATAGAGGCCTCCTCTCTCCCACAGAGGCTCAAACGGTGGTCGGCAAATTATCTAAGTGGTCGACATTCGTCGGTAATGTTCAGAGACAAAACGAGTAAGCAGCGAAAAATAAAACAGGGGGTTCCTCAGGGTGGTGTCCTTTCCCCGCTACTGTTTAACTTTTATATTTCAAAGCTCCCTCAACCACCAGAGGGAGTCTCGATTGTCTCCTATGCCGACGATTGCTCGATTATGGCGACTGGGAATGGAATTGATGACCTGTGTTCGAAAGTAAACGGCTATCTCTCCGAACTTTCTCGCTTCTTCACTGCAAAGTGTCTAGCCCTCTCCCCTACGAAATCCTCCGCGACCCTGTTCACAACCTGGACGAAGGAGGTCAGGCTACCGCTGGGGATTCACGTCGATGACACACCAATTCCGACGGTGAATAACCCCAAAATACTCGGAGTAACCTTCGACAGCCTGCTCTCCTTCTCTGCGCACTCAACCGCTATTGTCAATAAAGTACAGAGCCGCAACAAGGTCCTCAAGTCGCTAGCCGGCAGTACTTGGGGCAAAGACAAAGAAACGTTGCTGGCAACATACAAGGCAATAGGCCGGCCGGTTCTGAACTACGCAGCGCCAGTGTGGTCGCCTGGGACTAGTAGGACGCAGTGGACGAAGCTACAGACCGCACAAAACACCGCACTGAGGACAGCGACGGGATGCCTCCTGATGACGCCTGAACACCACCTGCACGGCGAGGCGCAAATGCTCCCGGTGAAGGAGCACAATATAATGCTCTGCAAGCAGTTCCTGATCGGGACCCACAGAAGTGGCCACCCGTGCAGACAGCTGCTTGCAGAGGAGCCCTCGCCTAGGCACGTCAGGAGGCATCTATATGAACTAACGGACGAAGTCCAGAGGTTCATTAAGCAACCTCTGGACCCGACAGCCTACAGACAGGCCCTGAACGGCATTCACAGGGACTCAGTCTCGAGTTATGTAGACTCTAGACCTGTGAATGCCGTTCTAGGCACACCACCCCCGGACATTGACGAGACGGAGCTTCATCTGCCTCGGGAGACGCGCACCACACTTGCACAACTTCGCTCCGGCTACTGCAGCAGGTTGAACTCCTACCTGAGTAGGCTGAATGAGGATGTGCCTAATGAATGTCCGGCATGCGGAGAGACCCCACATGACTCGAAACATCTCTTCGCATGCCCGGCAAACCCGACATCCCTAACGACCTTGTCCTTATGGGCAAACCCCGCAGAAGCTGCACGCTTCCTAGGGTTGCCGTTAGTGGAACTTGACGACAACGACTGAGATACCAACCGATCTGGGCGGGGTTGTTGTAGCCGCTACAACAACAACAACAACAGGTAAGTAAACACTTAAAGATGTATTGCCTATTAAAAACGGTTAGAAGTGCATACTAAAACCAATCATTTTAGGAAAAAAATTTTAATTTTCAGGAAAATATGTATATTTTGATCTTTGCTCATCAGAAATGCAAAAAGCCGTAACTAACGAAAACGTTTTGTGCCATAAAAGGATAAGGGGATTTGTAATGCGATTAAATGTGTCATAATCAATCATAAAGGGAAATTTTAGATTTTTGGTTAGTTAGACTTCAAAAAAGGATGTGGTTAATTATTCTTCGAAATATTTTTTGTGTATGTTTTCGGCTAACTTTGGACCACGTGAACCTTTTTCGATAATTTTTCTCTTTTATCGGAAACGTAACCCAGGGTGATTCCATACTATTTGGGCTGATTTCCGATAATTGGATCATGAAGGGACTAACGGTACTCGTAAATTTTATATGAAATTGGTTTTCTTGCGCTTAAAAATTACTTGTTACATTTACGAATTCCATAAACCGATAATAAATAATCCAAAGCTTAACAATCTTACTTCTATTTCAGGTAATAATTTTGCCCTGTGGACATGTTTGCATCTGCGAAGACTGCTCCGAAAAGATTCGAGTTACATGCCCGGTATGTCGTGGTAAGATTGTAACAAAAGCTGCCGCTTTTATAGCTTAATTGTTGTTATTGATTGTAAAAGTCACAAATTAAACGTGAAGTATTCGAGAGGGTCGTATACCACATAACTTGTTTACTTAAATAAATACATTAAAAATCTATTTGTAATATTAAGTGCGGTTACGCGCAGTAGGCTACCAAAATATAAAACAACGCATAGTTTATTATTTACATTAATTAACTAAATATATTGAATGTAAAGTTCATAGTAATCTACAAAAAGTCATTGAAAATTTCAAGTCAAAACACGTAACAATAAAGTATCATTAGATAATTTCCTAAACTTAAAAAACATTGGAACATCCCTATGTACATACATAGATATGCTATTTTGTATCTTCCATAATTCCCTTATATTTACGCTGATCTTCAAGCATTTGTTGGAAAACACGATATTTGCGATTGTGAAAATCTTTCGTAGAACTTTTTGGTTTTAACAGTACACCAGTGCCGCCCATTGCTTTGGAGGTGGCCTTAGCAGAGAAAATATGAAATTATTAGTTTTAAGATGTTTTAAATAATTCAAATATGCATTTCACCTTAAGCTAAAGATTCCCATCACTCACCTCTAGACTACCAAAAGTATTTGCAGCGCATGCTCCCAACATTGCTGAACCGACCAAAACCATTTCTTGCTCGTCAGGTATCACAGCTGGCAGTTGGCAGATATCAGCATGGGCTTGCACATACACACTGTTCTTAGCTAGGCCGCCGCAAAACAACATACTATTGTAGGGCACACGTTTGTACTTTTTGACGAGATTATCAATAATGTGACGGGTGCCATGCTATTTGTTGATAAAACATATGAGTCTTAAGTGCTTTTTAAGTTTATCAATAAACTATGATTTTACCTACCGCCAAAGCTTGTACAAAAGCCAAATACAAGAGAGCCAACGACTCTTCATCGGCATTCATATTGAGGCCTGAGATCTGCAAGAAGGAAATATAAGTAGAATTATGAATGCAATATATACAAATTAGTTCTCTTCTTATATATGGATGTGTATTTATGTAACTAAATTTTCGCAATCTAAATTATTTTACCATTCCACGCAAATTCGGATCGGCAATGGGCGAACGATTACCGTGGAAATCGGGCCAAACATGCAGATCTTTTGTTAAGTAGCAAATGTCTTCGTATTTGCGTTCTTTAGCCATTTTCTCCAAGAGATTATTTAAATATGTATAGATGTGCCTGTTAAGTAATATATAAGACAAAAATCATTACAACCTACTTTTTTAATTAATCCTTACTTACTCATTTTTACCCAGTTTCGCCTGTATAGCGGCATATTGTGAATGTCCTTTAACCACAAAATCCAGCAATATACCAGCAGCACTTTGTCCACCTTCATTGAGGAAGTAATTTGGTAGTATGGCACCCTTGTAAGGACCCCACACACCTTGCGCCATGCACGGCTCCCGTGTCAAACTCATATGGCATGTGGATGTGCCACAAATAAGCGCCAATTTGCCCTGCAGATTTTCAAGTGATGCTGCGAGCTGTTTATCTGTTGATTCTAACGCGGCAAGACAACCGAACATACCCAAAGCGCCGGCGTGCGCATCAATCAGCGATGTGCCGACAATTGTACCAGGCAGTAGCGATAACTCTTCGGCGGCTTCATTTGTTAAGCCTGTAAAGGATATGTGCAAGTATATGTATTTTTCTTCCAATACAATTTTTTTTTCTCACAAACCATCGCCCACCGCCGCACCCGGCTCATACACGCGTTCGCCAATGATTTCAAAATTATTATTGCATAAATCTTCCAAACCGATTTTTTTCAAAAACTCTGCGCTCCAACACATATTCATGGCATCGTAATTCCATTTGCAGACCACCGAACAAAGTGAGCGTGTATCCACGCCTGTACTGCGCCATGTTAAATAGTCAGGCAAGTCGAATGCACGCCAAATTTTCGCCCAAGTATGTTGTAGGTTTTTCTTCAGCCACAGCAACTTGGGTATTTCCATCTCCAGCGATACTTGGCCACCGACATACTTCAGCAGATCATGCTTGGTTGCGTTAATAAGTGCGGCTTCAGCTTGAGCACGATGATCCATCCACAGTATAATATTCTGCTCACTGTTAAAGGTATTGCTTACCGTTAGCGGCTTACCATTTGTGCCCAACACGACCAAAGAGCATGTGGCGTCGAAAGAAATAGCTTTTATATATGCCTTGTTGGTATCGCTGGTGACTTCCTGGAATGGCGAAAAGTCGTTTTTTTTTTATAGTAAATGCAAGTGATTTTGTTAGGGATAGAGAAAATGCTTGTAGCTAGGCTGCGGATGTTTATGCAGAAAACGATACATAACTATAAGTAAAATGCATAAAAACTTAGACATTTTGCTTATAGTTAAGTGATACATATTTAAGGCTTCGCTTTTTGCATCAACATCCGGAGTCTAATTATAACTTTGTATTGGCATTTTTTCATGATTGTGCAACTTAAACACGGATGCCAAAATTTTTAACTACGTATTATTTATTTATTGTTTTTTGTTATTTAAATTTAGTTTTCTATAAATTTTTTTTCGTTATGTCCTTATATAATATTATTTGATTTATTGTTTTTTACTTTTACTTTTCCGTTTTTTTTTTGTTTGTATTTTTTCCTTATTTAATTAATTTTATTTTTTGTTTGTTTTACTTATGTACATATCTACATATGTATGTATATTTTGTTTTTTTCATTGTAATTTATATTCCGCTATATTCTTCTATTTTTTATACCCCTTATATTTGTTTTGTTTAAA
>NW_023458565.1:14436087-14443297 GCF_013731165.1 Rhagoletis pomonella
CTTCTATTTTTTATACCCCTTATATTTGTTTTGTTTAAATTTACTGACTTTGTACTACCTTTTTGTCTTATTTTTTGTATGTATCAAGGCATATCAAACAAGTAGTAGCATTAGTGCAAAAACAACATTTGCGTGTACTTTGTTGTTGTTTCTGGTGTCGAAAGTGTCAAAAACTGCTATGATTTTTTTCTTCTGAATCAAAGTGTGCCTTGTGAAATAAAAAAATAATAAATAAATAATGAAAAATTGAAATTGGGGAAAAAATAAAAATTGTTGCAACTTTCTTTCTTAGTAAATTTGTTTGCTCTTTGAAGCATTTATTCGTCCTTTGCAAGGCCGAGTAATCTCCGGTTGTGCTGCTGAGTTGGGCGAACGTTCCAAAAGTTGCTATTCAATCGCTTGTTTTGTATGGAAAAAGGTTTCACATACAAATAGATTTTAACAGTTTTGAATTTTTGTGAGAATAAATTAAAAATATTTGACATTTTCGAGACCAAATAATTTGAAACAAAATCAAATCAGCTGCTCCTACTGATACTACCTGTGTAATGTGCCTTGGTATGTATATTTTTTGGTTCAATTTTTTATCTTAAGTGTTTTATTAGAATTTAAACAATGGACACCCAATTAAGAAAAGGTTATCTTTGGCGGTTAAATTATCGCAACAAAATTTGACAAAAACATACAAATGTATGTGCATACATACACGAATATTAATACATCCAAACATAAATACGCCAATCACTTACGCTAATACATATGTACATATGTATGTGCATATAAATTAGCATTTTAATGCAGTACGTGCCTCTTTTCATTTTTTGTAAACATAAAAAAGAGACATTAAAGAGAATCGTGTTTCACCTTCACACAATGACACACCGAGCGCCATATATCCTCAGACGATTGCTCGTAGTGATCGCTCTCGGGATTCCACGTTTTTATTGCCTTCACACACTGCTTCAGCACAGTGCCTTTCACATCGACCAGCGCCGCACGGGCACTTCCCGTGCCAACATCGACACCAACAAAATACGTATTGGCCGCAACGGACATGATCATCAAGTGGTATCAAGAATCTTTACTAGATAACCGCAACTATGTTAAATTTTGAATGAACCGGTTTTAGGTATTTAAAAATTTAGGTTTACAGTGTATCAGAATTTGCGTCTTGGCTTAACAACTCGACAACTTGTCAGCAACACTGGCGGTCACAATCTGAGTTAATTGAGAGCTTCAGCTTTTCAATTGACTGCCTATTGCTGTTTTTTGCCTAATGTTTATCAGTAATAAATTGACAAAAAATTGTATACATATACATATGTGCATACATAGCGATGCTGATAACAACAGCAATCCAGTGGTCGCTCTGCGAGGCTATTAAGTCAATTTACGTAGACAACAGACTTGTGTATTTTATTTTTCTTTTTTTTTTTTGCAAATGAAATACTGAGGCAGATTTACAATTGTTTTCCTTGTAAAGCGTTTATGAACAAATACTCAATCTCATGAGTGGAAAATCAGTCGATTCTGAGCACCGCACCTGTTTTCTTGTTGCTCTATGGCATTGGGCTTATCAATGCAAACTGTGAAAGAGAATAGTTGCCGTAATTATAATGCGGTCTTTAAATTGTCTCTAATCGTTATTATGTATACATGTTTGTATGTATTTGCATACACAAATGCACTCGAAAATGTATGAAAGACTTTGCAAAATACTATTTTTTTTCAATGCAATATTCGTTACAATTCATCTTTAAAATAATCTTTAAAGGTCTAGTAGTAGTCGTAAAAAAGAATATCATTGATTAAAAATTTAAGTGATCTCAATGGCAATCACTACCAACTTATGTTTATTTATTTTTAGAAATTTTCATTTCAAATATAATTCGGTCCATGACAGAAACCACATAAATAAAGGTATAAAAATTGCACAAATTAATCAAACTTCAAAAAAAAAAATTGAAACTTTTTATTCGGAGTTTTTAGAAAGTTTTCAAGAATGCAGCTTTCTTTGAGGGTGTTGAGCATTTTGTTCCACATAACGTCTGAAAAAAATGTATTTTCCTCTCTTTGATGAGCTTTTTTGACCTCAATGGTTGGTAATTAGAGCAAATAAAACAAAATTTTTTCACTGCCTTGCCCCACGTTTCGCTAAAACTCCGTAGCATCCTCAGGGGCGAAACTTTATTTTAAATTAACGAACAAAAACCATGCGAAAACGGTCAAGTGATGTCGAGCTCGAAATATTTAATTTGTATAGCTGCGTTTTTAACGCGCACCACGCTCTTTGGCACTTAATCCTGGCAAATGATCATAGGGGAAACCTATTGGCTAATCTGATAGACGATTCGACTTTCTGCACCATGAACAATCACGAACCACCAGGATATGGGAACTTGCAGCAGCTCGTTAGACCTAACAATTGTTAGCGCAGGCCTGTTAAACTCTAACAAAGCTGATTGGAACGTCTTAGCGAATGTTACTGAGAGCAGCTTCGCTTTGGGACCTTAATTTGGAGATTCGGCAACTGGTAAACACATTTAAGCGGAAAAAGTGGGAGAAGCATTTGAAAACCTGCAACTTCGCCTCTGATGCGAGTAAGCTGTGGTCAACCGTGAGGTTCCTGTCTAATCTGACGAGACGTGACGACAGAGTGGAAATTTCATTCGATGGTCATCCATCGTCGAAACCGAAAAAATGCACGAGCTATTTTAGCCGGCAATTCAAACTGCATCCTTCGGTAAATAAGGCCAAGTGTAGAGTGATCAGGAGGCTGCACAAACCGCCAAGAAACAGTGCTCCGCTTCCTTTCACCAGCGGTAAAGTCTAGGTGGCCATCGGTAAGGCGAAAACCTCCAAAGCCATCGGCCCCAACGGTATTTACATGCTGATACTGAAACATTTGGGTCCGGCGAGAGGAGCATATCTCTCGCGATGTGTGTCTCACTGCTGAAACCGGGGAATCCTGCCGATAAAGTAGAGTGTTACTGACCAATAACGCTGCTTTCCCTGGACACTTGAGCCTTGTTACTCCAGCACTTCACATACAACCTGACCCCAGCGCAGCATCTGTGTCATTTCCATAAAGTGCACAGCACAAAAACAGCACTTAACGTCAAATAACTCGTGGCCTTAACCGTAACCGCTCCTGTGAGAGAATGGTCATAGTATTGTTGGACCTGTCAAAGGCGTTTGAAACCGTTGTCATTCCGAGCTAGTAGAAGACATGGAGGTTTTCTCTCTCCCACAGGAACTCAAACGATGGTCGGCAATCATCAGTAACCTTTCGATATCAAACTGAAAAATTAAGCAACGGGCTCCACAAGGTGGTGTTCTCCCCCCCGCCCTCTACTGTTTAACTTCTATATCCCGAAGCTTTCTTTGTCACCGGAGGGAATTTCCCTGGCGTCATACGCTGACGACTGTTCTGTAATTGCGTCCGACGGTGAGCAACCCGAAAATTTTAGTGGTTACCTTTTAAAGCCTGCTTTCCCTCTCCGCGCAACCGTCGCACTCCGCGTGAGCACCCCAACAGACCCTGGTTTGAGGAAGACCATCCGCCCAGGCACGTCAAAGGGCATTTTTTCGAGAGCCGCGAAGGCGGTCCATCAAACCTCTGGGCCCGACGAGTGATCCGGGCTAGAATCGTAACATCCGTTCACGGATCGAAAACGATACGAAAGAAAATTACGTGATACGTCGGTGAGTATTAGCTAAATAGGACAAAGGGTACGATCACGTATGTCATAATCTGAAAAATGTATCTTTACGTGACGAGTAGTACGATATCGTACGTGACGATTCGAGCCAGGTATTTCTGGTGGCACTCCACCGGCGACAGGCGTGAGCACCCCAAAGGACCCTTGCTTGAGGAAGAGCATCTGCCCAGGCACGTCAAAAGGAATTTTCTTGAGAGCCGCGAAGGCGGTCCACCAAACCTCTGGGCCCGACGAGTGATCTGGGGCAATCGTAGAGTCTGTCACCACCTACCGCGACTCTCCAAATATTACAGACTTTGAGCTTCATTGCCACGAGAGAGCCGCGCTACTCTATCCCAATTACGGTCAAGATATTACAGCCATCTTAACATCTACTTATCCAGGCATGTAGGGACTCCCCACATGACACCAACCACCTCTTCGCATGTCAGCTCAAACTAACTCAGCTAACACCTTCGGAACAGCTCGTTTCTTGGGCCTATCGTTAGTTGAGCCTGACGACAACGCTTGATAGACAAACCGACCTAGGCGGGGCTTAGTAGTGCCGCCACAACACCTGTTTCTGGAAAAAGGAGTCCGCATCGCTTGACACCCCACTGGGGTTCGTACACCCTATTTCCCCTAACAGTAGCATGATGTATAGACGGACTGTTAGTTCCGTCTACAACTTATTTCGTTAGGTTGAGATGAAAAGCTTGTGGTTCCGCCGGAAGTTTCCGATTCCTGAACATAAGTGGCATCCATCATGCCCTAATACAAATATGCAAATCTCGTGCACGACCATTAATTTCCAGCATGCAAAATTTTATTGCATGCGTTCTCAAGCACCTACGTCTGGCAACTCTCAATACTAAGCAACGAACAGCTGATTTCTGTTTATGTTCGAAAATCAACAAACAAGCGTGATTTTTACATACAGAAATGGTGCGAATTAAAAATCGGTAAATTAATAAATAATAAGCTAAATATGTACATACGCTCAATTTATATTCAATATTATTTGTAGTTACATTGTAGTGCGAATAGTACCCGAGGTACCTGCAAAAGTATTAAATTTTCATGATGCCGTGATTGCCAAATGTATCCTAAACCATGTGAAGAAATTCTACGGCGATTATGGACTAGGCACTGTTGAGCAAGGATTTCGCGTGAAATATTGCAATGAACGGACAAAAGTGACTATAATTAGATGCTTACATCGATCACATCGCGTTGTAACGAGCACTTTACCGTTAATAACAATGGTGAGTTGTAGTATAAAAAAGGCGTCTAAAATTTTATAAACTATTTATTAAAGATAGGTGACGTTCGGGCGAAATTTCATACTCTTTACACTGGCGCAACTATAATTCAGTGTAACAAATTCATAATCAATCATCAGCAGCGATTTTTGGACGAAATGGTTGGGCAAATTGCATCTGCGAAGGAGCGCAAGGAGTTCATTAAACGTGTTATGGAGTTCGATTTAGAACAATAATTTTTATCCTTCTCTGCCAAACAATAAATAGATCAAGTTCAAAAGTGTAATTAATTTAAAAATTCGCTTTACGTGTATTTCAATAAATTTTGGTTCGCACTTAAATTGTGACTGCAAAATTTAATACATTTTTACACTTACTACGTATGTACACATAATAAAAATAACTTGTATATGGTATCTACATGTATACAAAATGTTTCTTACATAAAAAATACAAATAAAATATATATGGTAATAAACTGCTGCTGATAGCTTATCAAAGGCCGTATGTTTATAGTAGATTTTATAACAAAAACGAGCTACAATGCCAACTTTTATTCTTCAAAGGTAATCTAGATCTGGGTGGCGCTATGTTTTAATTTTATTATGGCCATTACCACTATCCGGCAACTAGGTATGTATATTTTTATAATTAACAGCAGTGAAGGAGTCATTTTGAATTAACAGAAAAATTATTTGTTGGTGAAGGAGGGTTGAAGCTGTAGCTATTGTTTAAGTTACACAGATACAAAGAATATGTCTAACGAGCTATTGATTCCAAATCTAATTTCTTATTACATATATCTACACTAAATTTGGTATCGAAGTAGTTAAAACATACTTAAACTTGACACATTTGCCAAGTATTTATGTACAGACGTATGTATGTATATGAGAAAACCGTACGACATATTCAAACTTCCACCAAGAATTTGCGACTGGTCGATCTTTCCCAAATACGGAAGGCGTTAAGTGCGTACTTCAACTTGTGTTCAAAGTCTCGCATAGTCATCTTTGTTTTTTTACTATAAACATTTAAATATATGCCTAGCACAACTATTAAACCTGACCATAGATATCTGCAAATTGAAAATTATATATATATTAAGGAAATCGTTTATTAAAATTGTTCAGGAACTTACTGCCATGTAAACGGTTTGCTAAAGAAAACAAACGATAAAGCAATCGTTACTGCCTTTCTTGCTGTTGTCACCGTAGCCGCCACTGGTGCACCACTGCTACGCACTAAAGCCAACACGAATTGTATGCCCAAGTAACCAGATAAGCTAAAAAAGAAGCCATAGCCGAATGTTTCCAGAGTATGCTGAAACGAGGTGGGAAAATTTGTTTTTGGAAAAAAAAAATATTTGTATGTGCATGTTTCTTCCGAGTTCTCACCTCCAGGCAGAACGCAAAACCGCTGAAAAAGTTTCCCGTCAACATCAATATAACCAGCAGATAAATAAAACCCAGTCCATAAGAGTAGAGCACAACCTCACTGCTTGGTGCGCGATATTCGCGCATTGCTTTTTCCTGTACATTGCCAATAGCTGCATCGCACAACAAAGCTGTTGATATCATAGCCACTCCTGTAACATTAAAATTCGGCGATACTTGCGAGTCAGCGAGCGTAAACCAAGCTAAACCAATGCACATAGCAATTGCCGCTGCAAAGTCTAGTGGTCCATAACGTTTCCCTTGTATTAAAATACTGCCAATTAACACAGGAATCAACTTGCAACACTTGAAAATCACTTGCGTAGGATAGTTAAGGTAACCTAGACTGGAATTAGACAATCCCATAGTGCCAAGTGTTAGCGCAGCAAGTAGAAAATACGTACGCATCGGTATGCAACGCTGAGAAGTGTCCACGCTGCCGCCAGGCAGCAACTTATCTCTACGTCTTGCCTCTAAATCGCGTTCAATCACACCGAAGCATATATAATAACCGAATTGCACTAGAGTGAGGAACCAGCCGTATGGCTTAAATCCTTCGACAGTGAAAATAAGTTCCTGCAGGTACCCGTAAATAAGGTAGAGCACAAAAACACCGGCACAACTTAGAAGGAATTGTGTGGTGCGATTGTAGTACGTCAGATTGAAGCAGAGAATTCGCAATTCAGGTGGATCAGAATCCAGTTGTTTGCCTCCGTTGTTACTCATTTTTATAAGATTCGGGGTGTCGTTTTAAATATTTACGTTTCACTCTACACTCTTATCAAAGGATAAAAGTACAATTTGTGAAAAA
>NW_023458565.1:14443397-14444546 GCF_013731165.1 Rhagoletis pomonella
CCTTTCATCCGGATGCACTGTCTTTAGATGACATGCCAGTTAGCATACAAACTGCACCTATGCATGTATATTAGTAACTGTTAGCAAATAATTGTTATTTTTTAAATAAATGTGAAAAAACTGATAAATGGATTTGAAAAACATTGGGGCTGCCCAGAATGTTGTGAAAATGGTCCTCGATTTGCAGTTGGGATTGCATTTGCAAATTTGCTACTTGCTGCCATGGCAACCGTGTGCTTTTTATTATTGGAACGATATCGTCGTTTATATTACAAAACCGCATATCAACAAAATGCAAAACCACGTATCAAGATAATGCAAAGCCGAATCGAACAAACTTTATCAGGCCGATTCTGAACAGAAACTCCCTGCAAGTTTTCTCTTTTTCCCTTTCCTCCTATCATGAATAAAAATTCCCCCGAAGATTTTTTTTATATTAAATGGCGGAGTTGAGCTGTCAAAAAAGTGTCCAACAGCTCTCTCGAAGTTCGAATTTCCTGCACCCAAATTTTCGGGGGAAATGCGACTCCCTGGGATTTAATTATTGGTGGATTTCTTTCTCGGGAGAAACAAATTCGCGGCGGTATATTTATATGTACATATAGCCGTCCGTTCCATTCCGTATTTCCGCAAATAACAACTTTTACAAATAGGAATCGAGTTAGAATCTTATTTCTACTAATTTGTATTTGCGCAAATAATTGTGTGGTGTATTTGACGCAATAGTATTCCCTTTTCATTGCAAGTTAATTATTTTAATATCTGTTTCAAAATTTTATACAGACAAGACTAAAAAGTACAAAATAAATTTAAAAAAAAAAAACTTTTTAATAAACCACGCTATAGCTTTGTATTGCATGCGCTCTACGTTTTTCGTTTTCAATCCCATAAATTGTTTATAAAGACTTTTGCTAAAATTTCAAAATCAAAAGTTATCAAAACAAATTCTATGGGACTGAGAAATATTGTTTTCTACTTTTTAGTCCATTTATAAAAGCGTGGTATATTAAAAAGTTTTTTTTTTTAAATTTATTTATTTTCAATTTCATTCCATTGTGAGTCGCGCTTAAAGGAATTATTATTATTTTTTATTAAAAAAAATTATAATCAGAATTTTGTCCGATTGACAAACAAAATGATTTACTGGTA
>NW_023458565.1:14444646-14445667 GCF_013731165.1 Rhagoletis pomonella
TACATAATATTAATTTTTATTCCTTTACGTAGACACTGAAGCAATCGATCACAAAAAAGGCAAAGTCTATTCGGATCAGGACAGAAGCAGAGTCGCGGAAGCAGCAAACAGAACCGATGACCGGTTAAGTCGGTCAGCATCTTTGGAGGTGACATCGGAAAGTGAAAAAATACTCAAAACAGGAGAGAAAACGTCGTCCCTTACCGCGGAAGAAGTGCACACTATCGTAGAGTGGATCGAAGAGAACAGCACTTTGACACTGACACAAATCGAAGTTAAAGTGTACTATGCCTTCAATAAAGAAGTGCCGATCTCCACAATATATAACTTTTTAAAGGGCCGGCTGTATACGACTAAAAAAGAACTCCACCATCCATTGACCATCAACAGTGCCGCAAATAAGTCAAAACGCGCCAAATATGTAAGAGCTTTAAATAATTTTATACAAGCTGGAAAACAAATAATATATATTGACGAAACAAAGTTCAAGTTTTTTTGCCGTGACCCACAGGGTGATTGTAGAGCAGTTCACATACATCTTATCGGAGCTATAGCCACAAGCGGAGTAATAATGATGGATCGCCGGCGCAGATCTTTTAAACCTGAGCATGTATGCAGTTGGATGCATATAGTACTTCATAGGTGGGTTGTGATGGGCAACAACCTTGCGGATTTGGTTGTAGTGTGCGATAATGCTGCTCCGTGCTACAACCATTTGATAAATGGGATTAATACTTTTAACGCCACAGCAAAGGCAACACTCCTAAGACTGTCACCATATTCGCCAATGCTGAACCCTATGGAAATAATTTGGTCTAAAATGAAATCTTATGTGAACGCAAATGTTGACGGTCTAGATAGGTCTGGTCCAGGTGTAAGCAAGAAGTGGCTTTTTTACTTCGAGCGTCGTATTGATAAGGCAAAAAGAAATTTTGTTGCGGGCGATTGCAGTAATGCAATCGAACATACTGCCTCCTTTCATCCGGATGCACTGTCTTTAGATGACATGCCAGTTAGCATA
>NW_023458565.1:14445767-14447337 GCF_013731165.1 Rhagoletis pomonella
CGATTGCTTCAGTGTCTACGTAAAGGAATAAAAATTAATATTATGTATATACATATATATGTATGTATGTATGTACATATATTATTAGAATTAATTTGTGTATATATAGAAAAAGATACATTACCAGTAAATCGTTTTGTTTGTCAATCGGACAAAATTCGGATTATATTTTTTTTTAATAAAAAATAATAATAATAATTCCTTTGAGCGCAACTCACAATGGAATGAAATTGAAAATAAATGAATTAAAAAAAAAACTTTTTAATATACCACGCTTTTATAAATGGACTAAAAGTAGAAAACAATATTTCTCAGTCCCATAGAATTTGTTTTGATAACTTTTGATTTGAAATTTTATCAAAAGTCTTTATAAACAATTTATGGGATTGAAAACGAACAACGTGGAGCGCATGCAATACAAAGATATAGCGTGGTATATTAAAAAGTTTTTTTTATTTGATTTATTTTGTACTTTTTAGTCTTGTCTGTATAAAATTTTGCAACCGATATTAAAATAATTAACTTGCAATAAAAAGAGAAGAGAAGACTATTGCGCAAAATACACCCCACAATTATTTGCACAAATACAAATTAGTAGATATAAGATTCTAACTCGATTCCTATTTGTAAAAGTTGGTATTTGCGCAAATATTTGTGTGGTTTATTTTATGCATATGCAAGCAAAATGTTAAAAATTAATTTCATTTAAAGAAATGGCTTATCGTCCATTTCCGCTGTAGCGTATGTAGTGCATATTTTTAGGCGCAATATTTAAGTACTTCCGGCAAGGCCTACCGTCGAGGTTAATGTCTAGACTTTTGTATAGGAACTTTGATTATAATCTATGAAAAAGCGTTGTAATTATAGCTAAAAATGGTGTCTGGACACACAAAATTGCAACTTGATAAAAGCGTTTTAAAATAAAGCATTCAACAAAAGCAAATTAAAGAAATATATACGCATGTATGTATTTATATTGCAAATAAAGCGGGTTATAGCATTATGCCTGCACTACGTACATTCAATTGTGATATTTTGCAATTGAATCCATTATTAAAATTTTACCTATTTTAAATTCGAACTTCGAGAGAGCTGTTGGACACTTTTTTTTACAGCTCAACTCCGTCATTTAATAAAAACAAATCTTCGGGGGAATTTTTATTCATGATAGGAGGCAAGATAAAAGAGAGAAAACTCGCAGGGAGTTTCTGTTCAGAATCGGCCTGATAAAGTTTGTTCAATTCGGCTTTGCATTATCTTGATAAGTGGTTTTGCATTTTGTTGATATGCGGTTTTGTACTATAAACGACGATATCGTTCCAATAATAAAAAAACACACGGTTGCAATGGCAGCAAGTAACAAATTTGCAAATGCAATCCCAACTGCAAATCCAGGACCATTTTCACAACAATCTGGACAGCCCCAATGTGTTTCAAATCCATTTATCAGTTTTTTCACATTTATTTAAAAAATAATACTTATTTGGTAACAGTTACTAATATACATGCATAGGTGCAGTTTATATGCTAACTGGCATGTCATCTAAAGACAGTGCATCCGGATGAAAGG
>NW_023458565.1:14447437-14451476 GCF_013731165.1 Rhagoletis pomonella
TACCAGTAAATCATTTTGTTTGTCAATCGGACAAAATTCTGATTATATTTTTTTTTAATAAAAAATAATAATAATAATTCCTTTAAGCGCAACTCACAATGGAATGAAATTGAAAATAAATAAATTTAAAAAAAAAACTTTTTAATATACCACGCTTTTATAAATGGACTAAAAAACTTTTGATTTTGAAATTTTAGCAAAAGTCTTTATAAACAATTTATGGGATTGAAAACGAAAAACGTAGAGCCCATGCAATACAAAGCTATAGCGTGGTATATTAAAAAGTTTTTTTTTATTTGATTTATTTTGTAGTTTTTAGTCTTGTCTGTATAAAATTTTGCAACAGATATTAAAATG
Source organism: Rhagoletis pomonella (assembly GCF_013731165.1). NCBI lineage: Eukaryota > Metazoa > Arthropoda > Insecta > Diptera > Tephritidae > Rhagoletis > Rhagoletis pomonella. The sequence goes on from NW_023458565.1 coordinate 14,447,795, forward strand.
ATTAACTTGCAATGAAAAGAGAATACTATTGCGTCAAATACACCACACAATTATTTGCGCAAATACAAATTAGTAGAAATAAGATTCTAACTCGATTCCTATTTGAAAAAGTTGGTATTTGCGGAAATACGGAATGAAACGGACGGCTATATGTACATATAAATATACCGCCGCGAATTTGTTTCTCCCGAGAAAGAAATCCACCAATAATTAAATCCCAGGGAGTCGCATTTCCCCCGAAAATTTGGGAGCAGGAAATTCGAACTTCGAGAGAGCTGTTGGACACTTTTTTGACAGCTCAACTCCGCCATTTAATATAAAAAAAATCTTCGGGGGAATTTTTATTCATGATAGGAGGAAAGGGAAAAGAGAGAAAACTCGCAGGGAGTTTCTGTTCAGAATCGGCCTGATAAAGTTTGTTCGATTCGGCTTTGCATTATCTTGATACGTGGTTTTGCATTTTGTTGATATGCGGTTTTGTACTATAAACGACGATATCGTTCCAATAATAAAACACGGTTGCCATGGCAGCAAGTTGCAAATTTGCAAATGCAATCCCAACTGCAAATCGAGGACCATTTTCACAACATTCTGGGCAGCCCCAATGTTTTTCAAATCCATTTATCAGTTTTTTCACATTTTTTTAAAAAATAACACTTATTTGCTAACAGTTACTAATATACATGCATAGGTGCAGTTTGTATGCTAACTGGCATATCGTCCAAAGACAGTGCATCCGGATGAAAGGAGGTGGTATGTTCGATTGCATTACTGCAATCACCGTCAACAATTCTTGCTTTTGCCTCACTAACACGACGCTCGAAATAAGAAAGCCACTCTTCGCCTACGCCTGGACCAACCATATCTAGAAGGTCAATATTTGCGTTCACATAAGTTTTTATTTTAGACCAAATTATTTCCATAGGGTTCAGCATTGGCGAATGTGGTTCCATGCTTAGGAGTGTTGCCTTTGTTGTGGCGTTTAAAATATTGATCGAATATTTCAGCTGGTTGTAGCACGGAGCATCATTATCGCACACCACAACTAAATCCGCAAGGTTGTTACCCATCTTAAACCACCTCTGAAGGACTTTTTTGATCCAACTGTATGCATGCGCATCTTTAAAAGATCTGCGTCGGCAATCCATCGCTATTATTCCGCTTGTGGCTATAGCTCCGATAAGATGTATCTTAATTGCTCTTAAATGAGGACGTATCCGATCCTGTGTGCCACGGCAAAACAACTTGAAATTTGTTTCGTCAATATATATTATTTGTTTTCCAGCTTGTATAAAATTATTTAAAGCTCTTACATATTCGGCGCGTTTTGCCTTATTTTCGGCACTGTTGATGGTCGCTGGCTGGTGGTTTAGTTGTTTAGTCGTATACAGCCTGCCCTGTAAAGAGTCATATATTGTGCAGATCGACACTTCTTTATCGAAGGCATAGTACACTTTCAGTTGGATTTGTTTCAGTGTCAAAGTGCTGTTCTCTTCAATCCACTTTACAATATCGCGCACTTCTTCCACGGTAAGGGACTCGGTTTTCAGTCTTGTTTCGTGGTCGACCTCTAAAGATGCTGCCAGACTTAAACAGTCGTCGTTTCTGTTTGCTGCTTCCGCGACTCTGCTTCTGTCCTGATCCGAACAGAACTTGCCTTTTTTGTGCTCGATTGCTTCGGTGTCTACGTAAATAAATAAAAATTAATATTATATATACACATATGTATGTATGCATGTACATATATTATTAAAATTAATTTGGGTATATACCCACTGGGAAAATATTTTCAAGCGCCGAACAATTCCGAGCGACTGCTCTACATTCTACGTAACTCACTTTGTAGTAAAGCGGCTCAGAAGTATGTCTGATACCAAATGTACATTCTAAATTCCGTCTTTGTTAAAGTAAGGGAGATTCGTCAGTGAAGTGGTAAGGACCGCCGGGAGAAGTGTAAGTTGCTGGTAAGGTATTGCCCAAACCATCTGCTCCGTTTGCCAGAGCAGAGTATACCGGAATGTGTCATCAGTCGAATGCAACTCATGCCTTGGCTGGTGCCACTTCCGTCTACGCACCACACGCGAGTGGACTACGAACTAGAGCGCCCCTTGCTGTAGAGCACCGGCGACGCAAACAACATCGCTCCCACTGCAGCCACCTACCACCAGGCATCAACAGCAACTGCGTCAGGCGTAACAGGCCCAAGTTAGACTCTACACGTCCCTCTCGCCCCCGTATCGTGACCCGCCTCTCAAGGCACACGAAACTCTTACAGCTTAACTGCAACGGACTCCAAAACAAGATTGGAGATATAGTAGTATTTATGGGTCGGCATGGCATATTGATAGCTGCGCTCCAAGAAACGAAGTTGCACAGCAACTCAACTCTATAGGGTTGCGTCGCCTACAATGTACTCCGTAAAGATCGCAAGCGAGATAATCGTTGTGGATTATCGCTCATCCTGCACCACACAGTGCAATATCGGCTTATCGAAGAAGACATCGACCCGAGACCAACTATTCTAGAATGTCAGGACATAACTGTCCGGTCAGGCGATGTCGAGCTCGAAATATTTAGCGTGTATATACCCCCTGTCACCTGCTGCCTAAGCCCATCGACTTTGCACCCGCGGACCACCCAACCAACACCAGGTCCATCCCGGGGATCCTCTCTTGAAGGACCTTAATTTGGAGATTCAGCAACTGGTAAATCAGCACAATCGGAAAAAGTGTGTGAGTAAGCTTTGGTCAACCGTGCGGTCCTAGTCCAACCCGACGAAGCGTGATGACAAAGTGGAAATCTCATTCGCAGGTCGCGCTTCGTCGGACCCGAAGAAATGCACCAACTACTTTAGTCGGCAATTTACACTGCATCCTTCGGTAGACAAGGCCAAACGTCGAGTGACAAGGAGGCTGCACAAATGCCTAAAAACAGTGCACCACTTGTTTTCACCAGCGGTTAAGTGAAGGGGGTTATCGGGAAGGAGAAAGCCTCCAAAGCCATTGGACCCGACGGAATCTGTATGCTGATGCTGAAACATTTTGGGCCCATGGGAGTAGCATACCTAACGGAGGTCCTCAACCTGTCAATGGCCACTCTCATCATTCCTGATATGTGGAAATCAGGGAGGTCCCACTGCTTAAACCGGGGAAGCCCGCCAACAAAGAAGACTCTTATCGCCCGATAACGCTCCTTTCTCCGGTCGTGAAGACACTAGATGCCCTACAACTCCCATACTTCACCTGCAACCTGACCCCAGCGAAGCATCAGCATGGCTTCCGTGAAGTGCATAGCACAACAGCAGCACTTAACGGTCGGGGAATTACATGAGTGGTCGACAGTCGTCAGTAATCTTCAGAACTCAAACCTCGAAAGCAAGAAGAATAAAACAAGGGCTTCCACAATGTGGTGTTCTCTCCCCCTTACTGTTCAACTTCGACATCTCGAAGCTCCATCAGCAACCTGAGGGAGTTTCCTGATCTCGTACGCTGACGATTGTTCGACTTTGGCGTCTGCGAATAGAATTGATGACCTCTGCTCAAAAGTAAACGACTATCTCTCCAGCCTTTCTCGCTTCTTCACTACAAGGAGCCTAACACTCTCCCCAACGAAATCAACGGCGACCCTCTTCACCACATGGACGAAGGAGGATAGGCTAGAATTAGGCATTCACGTCGATGGC
>NW_023458565.1:14451576-14463309 GCF_013731165.1 Rhagoletis pomonella
CAGTATGTTCGATTGCATTACTGCAATCACCGTCAACAATTGTTGCTTTTGCCTCACTAACACGACGCTCGAAATAAGAAAGCCACTCTTCGCCTACGCCTGGACCAACCATATCTAGAAGATCAATATTTGCGTTCACATAAGTTTTTATTTTAGTCCAAATTATTTCCATAGGGTTCAGCATTGGCGAATGTGGTTCCAGGCTTAGGAGTGTTGCCTTTGTTGTGGCGTTTAAAATATTGATCGAATATTTCAGGTGGTTGTAGCACGGAGCATCATTATCGCACACCACAACTAAATCCGCAAGGTTGTTACCCATCTTAAACCATCTCTGAAGGACTTTTTTGATCCAACTGTATGCATGCGCAGCTTTAAAAGATCTGCGTCGGCAATCCATCGCTATTATTCCGCTTGTGGCTATAGCTCCGATAAGATGTATCTTAATTGCTCTTAAATGAGGACGTATCCGATCCTGTGTGCCACGGCAAAACAACTTGAAATTTGTTTCGTCAATATATATTATTTGTTTTCCAGCTTGTATAAAATTATTTAAAGCTCTTACATATTCGGCGCGTTTTGCCTTATTTTCGGCTCTGTTGATGGTCGCTGGCTGGTGGTTTAGTTGTTTAGTCGTATACAGCCTGCCCTGTAAAGAGTCATATATTGTGCAGATCGACACTTCTTTATCGAAGGCATAGTACACTTTCAGTTGGATTTCTTTCAGTGTCAAAGTGCTGTTCTCTTCAACCCACTTTACAATATCGCGCACTTCTTCCACGGTAAGGGACTCGGTTTTCAGTCTTGTTTCGTGGTCGACCTCTAAAGATGCTGCCAGACTTAAACAGTCGTCGTTTCTGTTTGCTGCTTCCGCGACTCTGCTTCTGTCCTGTTCCGAACAGACCTTGCCTTTTTTGTGCTCGATTGCTTCGGTGTCTACGTAAATAAATAAAAATTAATATTATATATACACATATGTATGTATGCATGTACATATATTATTAAAATTAATTTGGGTATATACCCACTGGGAAAATATTTTCAAGCGCCGAACAATTCCGAGCGACTGCTCTACATTCAACGTAACTCACTTTGTAAAGCGGCTCAGAAGTATGTCTGATACCAAATGTACATTCTAAATTCCGTCTTTGTTAAAGTAAGTGAGATTCATGAGTGAAGTGGTAAGGACCGCCGGGTGAAGTGTAAGTTGCTGGTAAGGTATTGCCCAAACCATCTGCTCCGTTTGCCAGAACAGAGTATACCGGAATGTGTCATCAGTCGAATGCAACACATGCCTTGGCTGGTGCCACTTCCGTCTACGCACCACACGCGAGTGGACTACGAACAACAACATCGCTCCCACTGCAGCCACCTACCACCAGGCAGCAACAGCAACTGCGTCAGGCGTAACAGGCCCAAGTTAGACTCCACACGTCCCTCTCGCCCCCGGATCGTGACCAGCCTCTCAAGGCACACGAAACTCTTACAGCTTAACTGCAACGGACTCCAGAGCAAGATTGAAGAGATAATAGTTTTATGGGTCGGCATGGCATATTGATAGCTGCGCTCCAAGAAACGAAGTTGCACAGCAACTCAACTCTATTGGGTTGCGTCGCCTACAATGTACTCCGTAAAGATCGCAAGCGAGATAATCGTGGTGGATTAGCGCTCATCCTGCACCACACAGTGCAATATCGGCTTATCGAAGAAGACATCGACCCGAGGCCAACTATTCTAGAATGTCAGGACATAACTGTCCGGTCAGGCGATGTCGAGCTCGAAATATTTAGCGTGTATATACCCCCTGTCACCTGCTGCCTAAGCCCATCGACTTTGCACCCGCGAACCACCCAACCAACACCAGGTCCATCCCGGGGATCCTCTCTTGAAGGACCTTAACTTGGAGATTCAGCAACTGGTAAATCAGCACAATCGGAAAAAGTGTGTGAGTAAGCTCTGGTCAACCGTGCGGTCCTAGTCCAACCCGACGAAGCGTAATGACAAAGTGGAAATCTCATTCGAAGGTCGCGCTTCGTCGGACCCGAAGAAATGCACCAACTACTTTAGTCGGCAATTTACACTGCATCTTTCGGTAGACAAGGCCAAACGTCGAGTGACAAGGAGGCTGCACAAATGCCTACAAACAGTGCACCACTTGTTTTCACCAGCGGTTAAGTGAAGGGGGTTATCGGGAAGGAGAAAGCCTCCAAAGCCATTGGACCCGACGGAATCTGTATGCTGATGCTGAAACATTTTGGGCCCACGGGAGTAGCATACCTAATGGAGGTCCTCAACCTGTCAATGGCCACTCTCATCATTCCTGATATGTGGAAATCAGGGAGAGTGGTCCCACTGCTTAAACCGGGGAAGCCCGCCAACAAAGAAGACTCTTATCGCCCGATAACGCTCCTTTCTCCGGTCGTGAAGACACTAGATGCCCTACTAATCCCATACTTCACCTGCAACCTGACCCCAGCGAAGCATCAGCATGGCTTCCGTGAAGTGCATAGCACAACAGCAGCACTTAACGGTCGGGGAATTACATGAGTGGTCGACAGTCGTCAGTAATCTTCAGAACTCAAACCTCGAAAGCAAGAAGAATAAAACAAGGGCTTCCACAATGTGGTGTTCTCTACCCCTTACTGTTCAACTTCGACATCTCGAAGCTCCATCACCCACCTGAGGGAGTTTCCTGATCTCGTACGCTGACGATTGTTCGACTTTGGCGTCTGCGATTAGAATTAATGACCTCTGCTCAAAAGTAAACGACTATCTCTCCAGCCTTTCTCGCTTCTTCACTACAAGGACCCTAACACTCTCCCCAACGATTCTCTTCACCCCATGGACGAAGGAGGATAGGCTAGAATTAGGCATTCACGTCGATGGCCCCCCAATTACCTTTGATAGCCTGCTCTCGTTCTCCACGCACACAACCGCAGTTGTCAACAAAGTACAGAGCCGCAACAAGGTCCTCAAATCTCTCGCCGGCAGCATTTGGGAAAAATACAAACAACCGTTTCTGGCAACATACAAGGCGATTGGCCGGCTGGTTCTAAATGAGGCAGCACCAGTTTGGACGCTGGGGACTATGTGGACGCAGTGGACGAAGCTACAGACTTGTCAGAACGCCGCACTCCGGGCAGCAACTGGGTGCCTACTGATGTCGCCTGAGCACCACCTTCACAGCGAGGCCCAAGTGCTCCCCGTAAGGGAACACTACCCACCCACTATCCACCCAGGCATGTCAGGGGCACATATTCGTGTACAATTACGCTATCCAGAAATACGTAGATCAACCACTGGACCCGACGACGTACAGAGGAGTGATCAACGACACTCATAGGGAATCAGTCACCACCTACTTCGACTCCCGGCCTATGAATGCCGTGATCCGAGCCCAATCACCAATCACCACCTGTAGACGGAGCTTCAACTGCCAAGAGAGAGCCGCGTTACCCTGGCCGCCTCAAACTCCCCGCACGACACCAACCACCTCTTCACATGCCAGTTCAATCCGACTCAACTGACACCCCTCTCCCTTTGGTCCGACCCTATTGAAACAGCCCGTTTCCTGGGCCTACCGTTAGTTGAGCTTGACGACAATGATTGAAGGTCGACCCGAAATAGGCGGGGCTTAGTAGTGCCGCTACAACAATAAAAACAACATTAAATACCCTGCGCAAGATTCAATATAGTTTTTTAACCTTTTCGAAAGCTACCGCTACGTGGAAAACAAGGGTGGTTTTACGTCTATTTTAAACATCTTCGGTATACATATGTATACGTATGTATTGTGTGGCCATGACGGCATTCACAGGTCAAGAGTCTACATAATTCTTGGACTGCCTCTATGTGAATGACGTTCAGAGCCTACCGATAAGCTGTCGGGTCCAGAGATTGTTTGTAGAGATCATCATCATCATCAACAATATTGAATTGCCATGCAGATTCGTCTCTTGGCCCGCAGCTATTAATATTCCATGCCGACCTATGAAGGCTCTCGTGGTGCGCAGTTTTGAACATGCCCTAAAGTGACACCAGCCAAGGCAAATGTTGCATTTGACTGATGTCACATTACGGAGTATCCTGGACTGACACACCGTGCAGATTGTCGTAGGAACTAGGAGTTGTTGGCGGCGCGTGGGTGGTGGTGCGGTTGTATCGGAGGTGTGGTCCATTGTATTGTGTTGTGGTGCGGTTGTGTTTGTGTTGAGTTGCTGCTCAGGCAGACTCTGTTGTGCCTTGGAGGCAGCTCGATTTGCGCACCACGTACGCGGTGGTCCATTGCCTACGAGTCGTAAGGACTGAGCAAACGCGGAGGTGGCTCCACCCGTTACATGTGTTGCATCTAACGGAGGTGGAGTTGTGGTGTAGTCGTCTCTGGCACACGCAGCAGGTAGAGGTTTCTGGTCCAGGATTTGATTCAATGACAGCCCTGAGCAGAAACATGCGAAGAAGATGTAGCCCTTTGTGCGTACAACTTTTGAGGGATTTCGCCGACCTAAACGGGGTTAGATCGCCGAAACAACAGCCCTTGGTCGGGTAAAACCCGAGTCATTCCGGTACGTAGAACCGGCTGTCGTGGGAATGATTTTGAACTGTTAATTTATGTTCGTTAATACCAAGGGAATTGATTAAGTTATCTCTTTAATTATCAAACTATTAAATACTAGCTTTTACACACTTTAAAAGTAACAGAAATGGAAAAAACGGTTTATTCGATATTCGAAAAATCAAGATTTCAAAAAAAGCGTCTATAGATTTCAAAAAAAAAAAACGGTTGAAATCAGTTTGGAAAAACCGAGTCAATTGCCCAACTGCGTACACTTCTTTTTTCATGTCAAAATCCCATTGGTATATTTTAAGGCGAATTAATATAAGGTGATAGCAAGAATACAAAAACAAAAATTTACATGTATTTTGTTATTGCTTTGGCGGCATAAACTGTCAAAATCTGTAAGAGTGTGTGTAGAAATTCAAACAAAATTTTTCAGTTAGACATCAGAAGCCGTGCGGCGAAACACATACACAAAATCAGCTGATCTAGTAACACCACCTTATATAAATTCGCCTTAGTATATTTCATTTAGCTTGAACAGAATAAATAGATAGACATTTCTGCTTGACTTTAAACTTTTTTTTTTTAGATTATATTTTAATATAGCATTTTAGGTAGAATTCTACCCAAATATTGACGAACGGTTAACTCGTTTTAGAATAGCAGGCAACCCTATTCAAATATATTTTCGAAATAAAGCTTTCTTAAACCTCACTCGTTTGATACACATATTATATTTTATTCAACGTGTTACTTAAATTTATTTTAACTTTTTGAAAAGATGGCAACCCTCTAAAAATATTTCTACAATAAAACATTTTGCCTATCTCGTTTGATACCCACATTAAAATACTTCGTTTCAACTTTTTAATAGCATTGATTTTTACTTTTTAAATAGACAGCAACCATCTTAAAGTGTATTTAGTTATCAATTAATTGACTTTTACTTTTTAACAGGTGGCAACCCTCCTAAAAAATACTTTCGAAATACATATCTAGTTTCTGAACCACTTTTGTTTGACACATTGCTGTAATATTTTTTTTAGCTTGTTAATTAATCGATTTTAACTTTTGAAAGAGGTGGCAACTCTCTCCAAAAAAAATGTTTTATATTTTAAGCCAGGATAGAAGACTACCTGTATTCCAAATTTAATTGTAAAGCGAAGCGCACATTGGCGCGATTCTGTCGTTGCGAATTCGGCTGTTAACTTCGAATCCGCAAACGTGCGCACACTTGAGCGATTTTTTCGCGTCGATTTCCGATGTACAATTCACTCAATTTTCCCTTTATTTCGTGTATTTTCGCACTCGGCGTGCCCAAATCGTACAAAATACTATTATTACGAACGTTTTTATTAGTTTTTGTACATTACACGTTTTTTTTTTCTTTGCCTTTATTGCTGTGACACCTTTCTTCTTCTTCTTTGACGCCTTCAAAACGCTGCAAACCGCGTTTCGAACGCGTCAATAGAGAAGAACATTTAGGGGATTCCCTTAAGCTCGAAAGTGGCTCGAAAACCACGAAACCTCGAAACTTTTCCAGCCTCGAAAAACAACTGTCAAAAATTGTATGAGTGGCGATATTCGCGTGCCTCGAAAACTTTCGAGGCAAATTAGTCGCGAAAAAAGCCTCGAAAAGTCGTTCGTAAGTTTCAGTGTTGCCTTTATATCCGAATATTCTACGAACTTCATACAATTTACATTTTTCACTTTTTCGTGGCATTTTCAATGCTGATTTTATATGTATTTATTTCAGCTGATGCGATGTATTATACAAAAAACTCTGAATGAGCTGTCAAACTTCGGAATTTCTCCATTGTTTACGAGGCTGAAAAAAGGTGCATTCCCAAAAACAGCCTCGACAACTTTCGAGGTTTTCGAGTTTTCTGCTCTTCGCGTTTAAGGGAATCCCCTAATTGAATGTTCGAAAAATTCGCAGCGACGGAATCGTGCAAGTGTGCGCTAGCGCATTAAAATGTATGGGTAGCATTGTTGTAATTTTTGGGCTTGCGGATTCGCAACGACAGAATCGCGCCAATGTGCGCTTCGCTTAATACATCCAGACGTTTTAGCATGAAGGAGCAACAAACATACTCACTCACACATTTTCACATTTATAATGTTAGTATTTACATAGGATTAGTGGAATTTAACTTAATTTAACTTAAATAAATTTTTTCGACATTCTTGATTTTCGAACTATTTCTTCGACATTTTTTTTTCGGTGTTTTTAGTTTTGTAGTTAGTTAGAAGTATATATACGGTGACCATATTTATGAGAGCCGAATACGGGACAAAAAATAATTTTGCAAATTTTTTCCCTGAAACAGTATCCATATAGTAACATCACAAATTTGTAGCATAATTTTGTCGAGATTTTTACACCGTAAAATTTATTTAAAAAAATCCTTAAATTTTAGTATAATAAAGTGCAATTTTAAGTCGGCAAGGCTTACTACTAACTTTTGGCATTTTTTTTTTTGTTGTCAGTGTTTTGCATTTTTTTGTTTTTTTGTATGTTCGATCTTTTTTTTTTTTTGAAAGAGAAGCAAATGAGCAGCACTTTCCACTCGCACTTTATTATACTCAATTTTAATGTGTTACAAAACTGCAAACCAAATTTTTTTCTAAAGATTCTAATTAAAAAGTTTGAAATTTTTGTGAAACATTGCAGAATTAATTTTTATAGTTTTTTGCACAAATTTGAAAATTTGATATTATATGATTTTTGTTGGGAAAAGAGCTTTACTTTCATAAAATAAATAATTAACATTAAATAAACTAAGGAAAGATAGCCAAAACTTACTAAAATGACACTGTTTTTATTAATAATCTACCACTAATTTGATTTCTGAAGTGACAACACTGACTATATACCAACATCACTTACAACTCGTTCATAGGTATGCCATTTTAATGAGCTGTTAAGTCGTCGGAGCATCGAATACGGGACAAATAAAGGATATTAAAAGAAACACAGAACATTTGGCGTCCCGTATAAAATAAAACAATTACCAGGACAATGGGTCAAAATAGAGGACTGTCCCGTTTAATACAGGACGGTTGGCCACCGTAAGTATATATCGTGGTTTAAAGTACAAAACCGCGTATCAACATAATGCAAAACTGTGTATCAGGATAATGGAAAACCGCATATGTGAGGTTGCATAAATTATTTTGTAGAGAGTAAAAAAACTCACATACTTTAAACAACGATATCCACTCGCTGAAGTTATTTCCAAGGTACAATTTTTTAATCTAATGTCCACTTTACGGTTTCTGAAATATAATTGACTAACCTGAAATACCTATATATAATGTCCGGCACAGACGATACGCTCCAAAGAGAAGGACTCTACAGTAACGCTAAAGCCATTAAGATTACAGATCGAAAAGATGGCTCAATCTCCACAATTGGGAATCATATGCAAGGTAGACTGGATACAATTGAAAGTGTACACCACCAGCCAGCAACCATTAACAGTGCCGTAAATAAGGCCCAGGGCGCTGAATATGTTAAATCATTGAATTCTTATATACAGGCAGTGATATATATCAACGAAGCAAATTTAAATTTGTTATGCAGTCGTAAACCGGATCGCGTTCGCTCTGGACCTATTTCATAAACGTGACAGGTGCGACAATTGTCGATTTTTCTAAAAAATTTCAGAGCCAGAATTGTTGGGCGACATTTTTTCTGTTTCATATACGCTCATAGTGATATACGCTTGTCGGTAACTGTGAATTATTTTTAGAAAGCGACAGTGACAATACTGGAATATTGTTGTTGTGGTTGTAGCGGCTACAACAACCCCGCCCAGATCGGTTAGTCCCTCAATAATTGTCGTCGAGCTGTCTGTCCATAGGGACCGGGGCGTCAGTAGGGTGGGGTTCAGTGGGCATGCGAAGAGATGCTTTGAGTCATGGGGCGCCTGTCCGCATGGCGGGCATCAAGGAAGCATTGTAACGTTAATTTTAGCGTTTACCAAAAAAAGCAATCGTTTCTGTTGAAACGGTTAAGTTTTTTATCGTTTAGGTAATTATCAAAATAATTCTATTGTGGTTTTTAACGAAACGAAATTCAATCGTTAATGCTGCAGCTGTAGCATGCATTTAGGTGCTAGGTGTTAATAGTGAGCTGGCAATGGCATACAACAAAAACTTTTCGTTGATTTATTTTGTTTCGATGTTAACGATTGATGATTTTTTTCGTTTCAACGTTAACGATTGAGTTTTGTTTCGTTAATTCAGCACTGAAACGAAACGAAATTATTTTGATAAGTTATTTTTGCGCATCAACAAAACGAAATCGATTCATATGGTTTGTTGAGCAAATCTGCCGGGCATTCGTTTAGAACATCTTCGTCCACGTCTGGTGGTTGTACGCTCAGAGCGTCATTCACTGGTCGAAAGTCTACATAACTTGAGACGGCCTCTCTGTGAACGGCGTTCATGGCCTGTCGATAAGCTATCGGGTCCAGAGGTTGTTTGATGAACCTCAGGACTTCGTCCGTCACGTCAATTCGTAGAGATGCCTCCTGACGCGCCTGGGGGACTGTTCTTATGCAAGCTGTCTGTTTGGGTGGACTATTGTCGACAATGGTGCTGACAATTGTCACTCTGACAAAATTATCACGACGATAGCGACAAAACTAAATAACTCCGTCGGAATGTTTTCACAAGAGAATAGTAATGCAGATGCAATTATTACATATAAATTACATAAAAATTTCTTATGACTCGGAAATTTTTCAACGACAATTTTAAAACCCGACAATGCATATTTGTCACTTTTTCAATGGAATGGAACAAAACAACCACCAATCTGTCGAATTGTCACTGACAATAAGAAAAATGCTTGTCGTTACAAAATTATCATTGTCACTTTATGAAATAGGCCCCCCCTGGATGTAGAGAAGTTCCAGTATCTACTACCAGCTACGGGCGGGCCAAATATTTTAATTAGGTACTTGAAATATGGAAAATGTATTACGAAAGTAAATCAGCCTTATCATGAGTTTCATTTTCCCCGAACCGGTTCACTTTTCACTTTTAGTTTCCATAGTTTTACTATGGGCGGATGACAAATCTTAGGTTGAATTTTTTTTTCAGGCGAAACCCAGGATAAGGCCGAATATATTTAAAATTATTACCATATATACTATCTAAATATTTAAAGTGTACCTATAGTAATTTTCGTCATTTAAAATACATTTTACCACTGCTGGAGTACAATTGACTATTCTGAAATATATTTACCGGATAATGTGTGGTCCTCCACGTCCATGGATTGATTTCGCAAAGCTAGCACCAAGCTAGTTTTGATATTACTTTGATGGCACTTCGGCAAGCTCTGCGTCGTCCGCAGCATAGAGTTAAAAAATGCTTTTAAACTTTGATCCTCTGGTGATAACTCCTGATAGGAAGTCGATTTGGGTTTGTCGGTCATAGTTTCCTTTGTTCCTTTAGTAGCAGTAGATGATGTTGGAGGCTTCTTATTATTTATTTCCCCTGGTGATACTTTCTCATTGGCAGTCGATTTAGGTTTGTTGGGCAAAGTTCCCTTTGCTGATTTAGTAGACGTGCTCGTTGAGGATGTTTTAGTACATTCAATTTTTCTTACTTTTGTGGTAAAATCATTTTTGTACCCTTCAGGAATATTCACTTCGACTTTGTAAACTTTGTCGCCAACCTTTACTTCAGCAAAAACTTTATCGGTATTACTGTTGAGATTTGTGTTCGAGGTACTAGACGAAGAAAAGTGGTTGGATGATGTTGAAGGTTTCTCACTATTAATTTCTTCCGATGATAAATCCTCGTGAGAAGACGATTTATTCTTGTCGGGTTTATTTTTCTTTGCTGCTTTAGCAGGTGTGCTTGTTGGGCAAGTTTGAGTGTGTTCAAGTTTTCTCTTTTTTGCAGTAAAATCATCTTTGTCTCTTCCTAACCATTGCAAAATACTCGTTTTAACTTGAGAAACTTTGTCTCCAACCTTTTGTTCAGCAGGAACCTTATCTGCACTGTCTTTGAGATTTGCGTTTAAGGTAACAGTGGAATGGTTATCCTTTATAGTCGTAGACGATGTTAAAGGAATCTCTTTATTAATATCTTTATATGACTCAAAATTAACCGTACTCTCTTTCACATCTAGTAACGAACCAGAATCTTGATCTTCAACATCCTCCACGCCAGGAACTTCGCTTTTCATGATCTTTGTTCTTATCGCCTTCATATCGTGTTCGCCCATGGAGCTTATTGCATGAGGCAGCATAAACTTCATGTCTTCAAAATAAGGCCATTCATTGAACTGCACATATGTGATATCTGTCCTGTGAAATGAATGTGCATTTCTAAATGCCACCTTTATTACGTGTTTGCAAAAATTTTCGTACAGAAATGACCACCGACTTTTGGCTCCATCTGAAGTGGAAATACATATAGATACATACTTTTCAATATTAAACTCTGTATAATCATTTGCATTTGTGCCTTACAATCATCGAATCCACAAACTTCGTCAATTTTCCTCCACATTACTGCTCGCTCCACGGACGAGCTTTGAAACAACAACGGATTTCTTTTTACTAAAGATATGACTTTAAGGTTTTTCCTTATGTTATCTTCAGATGGATTAAGCATTATTAAAGTGTTTAAAAATTCATTAAATTGGTAACGAACTCACTATGTGATGTATTTAGTTGTATGTAAACTTCAATGAAATAGGAATGCTCGAAAAACATCGAAAATGTCGATGTTTCCTTTGATGCATCGAAAATTTTCCACTTGATGTATAATAGTCGATGTATCGATGCATCTATGGTTTTTGAGAAGTGATCTCTAGTAAATTGAACCACCAACTCGGTTTTTCAATTGTGCAAAAAATTTCAATAGACCAAAAAATTTAAATGGCTCTAAAAATTTCCGTTAGAAACATAATTAGCTCAGTTAAGTAATTAAAACTTTGGGAGGATTACGATAAACGGGGGCAACATTTTTTTACTATGCCATTGGAAACTTGGAAATTGGACTCATCCGCTTTTTAAAAAACAGCACATTCAGGTTTGAAGATATTTATTGTTGAAAGTAATTTCTTTGATTTTTTTAAATAACATCTTTTGAACTACATAACCGATTAAAAAAGTAAGATCATAACGATAATTAATACCATGTTTTGACCG
>NW_023458565.1:14463409-14471744 GCF_013731165.1 Rhagoletis pomonella
TTGGGTAAAATATAAATATACTCGTTTAAATATCAAATAATTAGATAAGGTCGCAATTGTGTTTAATTGCGTAGTGCGTGGCCATACATAATTAATGTAATTATCGTTTTAATATATGTATTTGTGGCGAAAATATTGAACGCTTCGAATTGCTGGAGTGAACAAAATACAAATGTATTGCAGTGTTTTCTTTTATTTTCTGGTTGGAATTTTAGTACAATTAAAATGAAAGAAATGAAACCGGTTCCGTCCCGTGTGATGCAGTGAATAGATTTTTGTGTTTTTCTTTATCGATGAAAAGAAAGCTGATGCTGTAATATGTTAAAATTATACGAATTGCCAAGTGTAAAAGAGTGAAAAGTGGATAAATAAATACATGTATACATACATGCACACAAGGTAAAGCAGAATTAAAAGAAAAAATTTTGCTGCAAAACCAAATCGGTGTGCTGCAAAAACCAGCTACTCATTTTAGAAGTGCTGGCATCGCAATTTGCATGGATTAAAATTACATATCTACATACATTTCGCATTGGTAAGTACATATGTAAATAAGTTTTTTTTTTTTGCAAAGAAATATACCACTGAGAAAGCTTGAACCAAATAATGCATGAGAAAGTTTTGTGGTTTTGCGGCTTACTATATTCGCAAACACCAAATTTGCTGCTTTGTGGTTGCTTACCTGACTTTAGTTTACTACTACAATTTTAACAATGAAATTGTTTGTTCTTTTTTTTTCTTTGGAGATGGGTAATATTTTGTGAAACTTCAACTAACACATCTTTGTCGCCGTCAATTAAACAAATCGCTGTGGCAATTCTATTTTTACCATTCCTCAGCCAAGTTATATATCGACGGTACTTTGGCAAAACCTCGTATCTCAAAACACTCTATTAATAGCAGAAAATCATTTTTAACATATGTGTTTCTCCATATTTCTTATTATTTTTTATTTTGTTTTAATTTTTTTTGAGCAAAGCAATTCTTTGTTTCTTAATTTCTAATTCTTCCTTAAGGCTGGTCATATTTACATTTCGTCGCCTGGGTAAAAGATTGTCGTATGTTAATTTCGACAGGTTGTGGGGAATCGCGATTGAAGTTTGGAATGCAATTTCTCAAAACCGCGAAGATATATTTTCTTTCTCTTAAGCCTCTGAAAATGTTACTAGTTCACAAAATTCTCAAATTATTTAATTTTTAATGTTTATTGTTAATTAGTTTTGTGTTTATGAAGGATTTTCTTTAGTCGAATTTTGTTGTAAGCGTCATTTGTCCACAATTTGGCAGCCACTTTGTATGAAATACGACAAAAAGTTATCAAAATTTCTACCAAATTAACGACACTTTTTACTCAATATCTCGGAAACTAAACGAGATATCAAAAAATGTAGAACGCCATTTTTAAGATATTAATTAATTTAATATGACTGCATCACCAACTAAATTTTTACTAAATTGTCGAAAAAATTGTAGTCAATATCTCGGAAACTAAAGGAGATATCTAAAAACTGATAACACCAATCGAAATACCTTGCTTCAAAATATATAACTGCATCTAGAACTAAAAATCGTCAAAATGGCGCTTACGACAATCTTTTACATATATGTATGTAAATATATACACATTTATCGAATACAAGTGGTTGTACACAAGTGCGCATAAGTACACATGTACATGTATAGGTACCACTGATTGTGGAAATGCTCGCTGTAGAATTGAAACTTATTGGGGACCAGTGCTGCCGTTTTCTGTTTTTTTTTTAGTACTAAAAACAATATTTGGGAGTAGGTAGACCCAAAATGCTCTCAATTTTTTTTTAAATTTTACTTAAGGCCACATAAAGGTGTAAAAAAGTAGGTGTCGTGTAGAGTGAGCTGGAAATTATTGGGGCAGAGATGTCAATGTCCAAGTATAGTACAAATTTACCTACTCTCAAATCGTGTTCTCGAGAAAAAATTTCACGATCCAGTACTGCCGCAGTACTGCCAAATTATTATTTCTTCTCCAAGCTTTGAAAATTTAACGTTTTTTTCTTGGCCTATATTAGTTGAAAATAACACATACAGTAAATATAAACCAAAAAAGCATGAGTTTTCAAAGTTCATTTTTGTGCCATAGTGTTATTCGAAGTCCTCTAGGACAGAGATAGACAAGGTGGCTTCCAGGAGCCTTTTGCACTTAGGAGCCGGTTTGGCACATTTTGGTGCTAGATGACGGGTAAAATCAAGAGCCAGCATGAAGGGGAAAGAAGGGCGTATTAAAGTTTCTTGTATTCCCCCTCTCATCACTAATATAAATGATGCCGTTAATGTATTTGTTAAAGCATAAACCGACGGCAGCGTTGATCCGGATCAACTCGGTAATTAACTGCAGTTGATCCGGTTTAAGTCCGAGTTAGTCCGGAGCAACGCTGCCGTCTGTTTAAGCTTTTACACGCCCTTTGCCCTGAGAACTAATTTACCTCTTGCGTAGCTCTGTCCAAGTCCATTTTTTGAAATTGCTCCGGAGTAACGAAAAATCGATATCGTTTCGCATTGTCTGTCATTCTGCATCAAAAAGGAAACTATCGAAAAAAGTGGACTTGGAACCCTTTCACCTTTAGGTAGCGATATGATTTTATATAGACACATTTTTTTAAAAAATTACCACCTACATATGAAAACCATTTCCAATATGTAGTGTAAATATACTGCCTAAGAAATGTAAATTTTTGTATACTGAAATGGTCTATGGTCGAGGCTTTAAGCAACTTTTTTTTTAAATAAAATTTATTATTTTCGGTGATATAATTTATTTTCCTTTTTGTTACATTTGAAATCATAACGTTAAACCGAACTTCATTCAGGCGGACCTGGGAGCTAAAGCGAGTACATACATACATACATACATCCATACATAATATGTATGTACATATTTCAAATCATTGGATCAAGCCACTGTAACTTCCACTCCATACATTTTCATTAAAATTAACAAATATCAAAAGCTTTTATATCTTTCAGCAAGTCCGAGATAGTTTCTCAGCATCTTTTTCAGTAAAAATTCTGTGATCAGTACAAGTTGGTACGTAAATAAAAATCTTTGCTTGTATATGTTTATGTACATACAAATGACTGCATTTTTATGCTTTTAAGTAAGTAAATACACCCTCCTCTCAACCACCCATTTGCTTGCTTGCTTCAATTGAGTGTCTGCCCGCATATATTTTTGTTTTTGTTTAAAGAACATTGAGAGGGGAGCAGGCATATATACATACATACGTGTATGCATGTTTGTATGTATGTATGTATATACATTAGGTTTGTCCAAAATAAAGTAAAGTCACCCCTGGGTTTGCTGGGATACCGAAAAAAATATGCCCCTATTTTTATACCCGCGCGCACTTGAACACAGGGTATTATAACTTTGTTCGCATAACGGTTGTTTGTAACAGCCAAAACGAATCGAGATAGATATATGTAGATATAGAAAAATGTATACATAAATGAGATATCTCAACGAAATTTGGTACATAGATTGCCCTGTATCCAAGGAATGATTGCTATTGAAAATGGGCGAAGTCGGACTGTAACCACGCCCTCTCCTCATATAACGGTGTTTTCGAAAAATGCAAAAACTATGATATTTCAGTAAATAATGGATCCAAATTGTTGAGAATTAGTACGTGGAGTAGAATTTTAGTACAAAATAATATTATTATGAAATTTTTGAAAAAGGGACCCGCCCACTTATGATGAAATACTGTATCTTAGTAGCCGCTTCACCAATACTTACCAAGCTCGGCACGCGCCTTGCTTATGATCCAGCTTAGAAACCTGCTGAAAATCGTTGAAATCGGGCAACAGCCACACCCACCTCCCATATAACGGTAATTTACAGAAACACGAAAGCTGCGATAAATCAAGTCTAACTCTGCATAATATCGAAAACGTTTGAAATCGGGCAAACGCCCATAGTTATCATGCAGAGGTAGTTCAGAGTAAATTGAAACGACGATATTTGATACCTGCGCCGGGTATTTAAAGTTCGGTTTCGCCCGAACTTATACTATTTACTTGTTTGATTTCAAAGTAGAAAATATAGGTAAATTATTATTCGGTATAGAGCAATCCTAGGGGGCGTTGGCATTAAAATTCCTTCTACACTTTTTCAACAGGAATTTTGGACCCCCCCCTAATGTACATACATATGTAGATAGTACATGTTATTAAGCATTGAAAATGAAAAGCATTCTGACTGGAAATACTAGTTTATCATTTAAGAGCAATGCTGTCGCCGACGACAACTCGTCTGCCACACATTGACTTCCAACTTCAGCTGTTGATGCAACAATTGCTGTACATAATACTTAGTGAATGCAACTGCAAATGCGGCTGCTTCCTTGAATCAATTCTATGTACCAGTGGTTATTTTACTACATATTAACATTCTATGCAGTAGCGGCATTTGTGTATAGAAGTTTTTACTAAGTGTGAAAATTAGGGTGGTCCTTACAAATATCGAAAACAAAATTTTCTATATGACACCCCTTCATTTTGCTCTACGTACAAAATTTAGGCGGATACGAAAATTAAAAAATTAAAAAAAAAATTTAGGGGTCGTTACCAGGGTTAGAAAAACTTGAAAATCTTTTAGTGAAACTTTTTTATATAACTTCATAAAATTGCTGAGCTAAAGCGCGTGAAAGTATATATTTTGTAAAATTATTGCGATTTAAAAAAGGTTCAATTTTTTCAAATCCTGGTAGCGACTCCCAAATTTTTTTTTAAATTAGAAATTTGCGTGGATATACAAAATAGGAGGAGCCCCATCATACTGATATTTTTCTGGAACACCCTAGTGAATATGTAACTTCATAGAGCGGACTGCGTTGAAATGGAAATGAATGACCTCTTGTCAACTTCTACTAATTAATCCAATATTTGGAAACTGCTAGGCCGATTGCTGTATTCTAAGCTTTGCTATGAAGCTCACTTCCCTGAAAAATTTTCAACACTTAAATATTCGAAACATTCCAATAGAAGATGTTTTCAGTTTCTTCTTCGTCTCTGCAACTTCATTGCAAATCGTTATGCAAGACACGCAGCTAAAGCTCTGCTGCTCCAGAGAAGGATCTCACATTATACTAGAGATTTGCAAAAACGGAAAAGTGATTCCCACGCAGAATCCAGGGAAGAACACGGAGCTGGGGATCTCTACAGTCTTGCTGCCCTCCTTTCTCCGCCGACTAAGACATTTGTATCTTGCGAGTCTCCATAGTCTCGTACGTATTGATTACGATACAATATCTGGCATAGCCAGCGAAGTAAGTAAGTAAGGCTCGACTTGAACGTTGTAGACTACTCACTCCTTTAGTCACATGGCCATTTACGCACACAAGGGAATTAAAAAGAAAACTTGATGAACAAGTCAGCGCCACTCCGATCTGCGAAATAGTAAAGCAAAAAGGGTTAGCATTCGGCTGAATGGGGCCCATGGTTATGTCTCAGCTCCAATCTCGAGCCAAGTAACGACCGTGGACTTCCTTTCGGAGTTCTGAGACGTAGCAGTTAGCGTGAATTTTACTTCATGCAACGTCTGCAGAAAGCCTCCATGTATTCCAAAAACAAACTAAACAAACTTGTATCTATTTTACTTTTTAATAACAGATATGTAATTTTAAACATGCCTGGAGAAAAGCGGCGTTCCACGCGCCAATTGGGCTCTTGACTATGCTCAGGCGATACTACTATCAACCAAAGGGATTTAAATACTCCTTTTTGCGTAAAGCTCAAACAGGCGGCAGCGTTAATCCGGGTTAACTCGGACTTAATCCGGATTAACTGCAGTTAAGTCCGAGTTAATCCGGATTAATTCTGTCGTCTGTTTAAGCTTTTAAACTCTGTTTAGAAGAAGTTCCCACGTTCCTGACAAGTCTAGCTCTCTGCAGCGTCACACCTTAGCAAGCGGCTCGTCGTGCACTGAAAAATATATTCTTGAACCCATCTACATACCGCATTTCATTTCGACCTTCTATGAAGCTAAATTTGCGACGCTATTCTTATTATAGCTAAAATATTTTCATTTGCCGTCAAGTGTATTGAAAAGTTAGCTAAAAAAAAAATACAAATTTGTTTTGTTTCAAATACCATTTAACGTTTTGGCATTGATCGCCCTCAGTTCCGAAACTTTTAAAACAGAGTGTAAGTGCATTCGCCAGCATCTATCTCACACATTAGTAACTACAAATTTACATAATTTCTCATATATGTAGTTTACCTTCATTCCAGCTATGCTCACCGTCTCTTCTTCTACTGTATGTAAAAATGCAATCAAGTCTGGCTGTCACATGCATACTTACTCAATTCACAAGTTCACTCGCTCACCAGCCATGTGCTTGCCGACAAAGTGCATTGTGCTTAGGATTTTGCATGCTTTCTATGTGTACTATATGCATGTGAGTCAATCCATGTCAAATCGACCAGTGGCTGGGAGCGATCATTTTTGATTTGAATACATTTTGGTTAGAACTTTTCTTTTATCATATACTTAACGAAGTTCTGCCAAAGAAAAATTAGTTTTTATTTTTCGAAAGTTAAAATTTTCCGAATTTCGCTTGTTTATTTTTTGAATATCCCAAAAACTATTATAGTTACAAAAATGGTTCTGGTATCGTTTTAAAGGTGATATTTAAAAATAATTAATTATATAAATATTAAAACAAAAAAATTACAGAATTTCGAAATAAGAATCAAAAATCATAAAAGCAAAAACTTAAATAAAGTTTTCGCTAATTTTTTTTGTACAATACCTCTAACTGATCTTAAAACATTCTGAAATTTTCAAAAAGGTGTTAAGATTTTTTGTTAATTTTTGAAATTTATAATTATAATTATAATTTTTATTTTTGAATTCCGAATGGAAAATAAATTAAAATTAAGTTAAAATTGTTTAACATAACTTTATTTAGACAACAAAAAAAAAAACTTTTAAATTCTAAATTCATGTCTTTAAAAAACAAAAAGCACTTTGAATAAAAGGAAAGTTTTGACCACAATTCATCAAAATCAAAAATTGTCGATTCCAACCATTGGCATCGATTTGGCATGGATTGACCCATGTACCTACCTACATATGTATGTATGTCTGTCTTCTTCAATCTTTTTTCTAAACTTTTCAACTGTGTGCTGGCAGATGGCAAAGTCTCTCTGCTGACGCTGCAAAATACTTACAATGCAACCTAAAAAGTTCATATTCACGTTGAAACTTATGTATTTATACATACATACATACATATTTATTCGTTTAGCAGTAGCTCTGCTCTTCACAAAAGTGACGCTTTTGAGAATGCTGACATTGAAATAAATTAAAATTCAAAGTGCTGGCGGAAAGAGCGCTTCTAATAGAACAAAAGAGACGTTTTGAATTACTAAATACATGGAAGGCATGGCAAACGCTTTAAGTTTCTATAACTGTTAATTTATTTTTAGCATTGAGTGATTTATTTAATTTCGAAATTTAGCTTTCAATTACGGTTTCACTTTTCACTAAGATTTCTAAAACACTTATGTAACTATGTTTTGGAAATGAGGAATTTCTAAGAAATTTTGGCGTAAGAAGCCAAATTGTTACTATTTAGTAACGATACTGCAGCTGTGTATATATAAGCTTCTGGTTTCACGAAATTAAAGTCTGATTTATTTGAGAGATTTTTTCCGTGTTTCTGCGTTCATATGTACGCTGAAAATTTTGTATGTTCGAAAACTTTGAATGGAACTAGCAAATGCTCACTTGATTCGTGGTGCCTGATAAGAATTTTTGCTTTGGCCAATACAAAAATAGCATTGAAATACGAAAACGGTTTCTCAAGTACAAATTCTTAGTCTTAAGCTGCCTTTACATGAGGCGATTTTCCAGACGATTTTCCAGACGATTCAACATTGCTCTGGAAAAATCGCTCGTGTAAATAGTGATTCAAAAATCGCTTGCTTCAAAGTAGACAGCAAGTCAACTTTTGCATGCGATTATCGCCTGTCAAAAATCGCCTCATGTAAAGACAGTTTTAATCACACATAGCGCTGTGATTCCATATACACTAGGCGACAAATGAAACAATCAACAATCTAGCGATACAAAAACCAAAAATGTGGCTCGATAGAACTTTTTGTGCTGATTTCAACCCTATCACAATTATCTGGCGAAAGTAAAACATAAAGAAGATATCAATGGTTAAAGTTAAATTTTCTGATTTTTTTAAATATTAATATAATTTGTCTTTCATGTATGTATATAATTGATATGCTTTTTTATATTTTTAGTCCGCAAATATTAAAACACAAAATAAAATAAAAATAT
>NW_023458565.1:14471754-14509392 GCF_013731165.1 Rhagoletis pomonella
GATGAGAACATAAAAATTCCAACTTTTTTAAGCATGCATTTGTGAACCACCCTAATGCATATGTATTAACATCCCAACACGATACAATAATCATTATCCTGCACTGACTACTTCGCTATAAATACTCGTACAATATTTGCTTTTTATCGTTCTTTGTTGGAGTAATTACTGCGCCTGTCTTTGTCAAGTTCTCTTCTTTTTTTTTTTTGAATCAACATTTGCATGACAAAAGCATGTCATTAAAAACTAAAAACCGATGCATCAACTGGCTTGCATCAGCACCTTCTCAGTTTACCGCTCCAGTACACAAGTTTGTAGGTACACAGTCGGTATAACAGTTGATATGCACTTTTAATGGCAAGTGACAAACAAGCAAACAAAATAAATCGTACCCAAGTGAGATCGTCTTCTCATTATCTGTTTATCCTACGGGTAATAAATAACTTGCAGTGATTTCAAAACAGCGGATATCTGTAGACGGATATGAATGTAAAAATATGCACATATATACATATGTAAAATATATATGTATGTATACTAGGGCGGGTCAATTTGTAAGAGAGATTTTTTCGACTATACGCTTATAGCATAGGAGCATTCTACGTGTAATTCTAAGCAAATTTGCCGAAGAAACCACGGGTTTAAAATCAATTTGGAGTTTACCAGAATGCAAATTTGGGTTTCTTGGCATTTTGGTCTAGTGTCGTAAAGAAGTTCTAAAAATGTATATAAAAACATGCTGTAAGGGGATTTTTGGTATGATGAGTCCATTTGTGCACTATTTATTTTACTTATAACTACCACCAGAGGGCGCAACAGGGACAATTTCCATGTTTTCTTCGAAACCTATTATCGTAATTTGGCAAACTCCAAATTGATTTTAGACCCACGGTTTCTTGGGCAAATTTTCTTAGAAGTATACATAGAATGCTCTTTTGCTATACGCACATATCTAGTAAAAAAAAAAATTACCCACCCTAATGTGTACTCCATGGAAATATTTGTTTACTTTTTAATTCTTATCAGGCATTAAGTGCGGTAATCGGACAACATTTTACGCCATTCTCCGTTAAAAAACTAAAAAATATTTGTACACTCAGTGCGTACATATTTATGTTTATACGTGCATGTTTATTTATATACATATGTACATATGCAGATAAATGTATGCATTTTTATTTCAATATGTCACTGTGAATTCTCTACGCTGTCTTGCCACTTCATTGGCTGTTGACATTTTATTATGTTTACAAGAATTCATCGCCTTGTATGATATTCCTGGAGCACAGTATTTTGAGATAGGAAATAGTTGATTATGAAATAATAGAAGATTTTTTATTTTAAGACTTGATATTTTCTTAAACCCAAAGAGTGTTATCTTATTCATGGTCTAAATATTAATCCGAAGTTCTCAAAATGACAATGCATGTTATGTTGTTGTAGCTACGCAGCACCGCGTAGAAGAGCTAATCTCTCAATCATTGCCGTCACGCTCAATTTAGGGTAGACTCAAAAAAATGCCGTATCCGCGGAATCGGACCAGAGAAAGCAGAGCACGCGCCTGCTTGAAGCTGAGTCACTTCCCCGACCCATCTGAATTCATTTTCGTTTGTTCACTGACAAGATCCAGATATGCATGCAGCGAACATCAAGTATGCGGAAAGTCTACTAACGAGATATATCGAGAACAATCTCTTGTCCTGCAATATCGTCAACGGAGTAAAATCACACCTAAGTATTGGTGGCGAAGAGCTCCCTCGAGATATTCTCGGCCACAATCACGGTCCGAATACCTTAGTTGCTTAGTGTAATTTTAACTACACGCTATTCCAATTTTTTAAGTAGATTTTTCTAGTCGAATCCGTTTATTGATTAGTAGTCCTTAATCTTTTCTGTTGTGCTTTATCGAGAGCAGCCGAAGTAAGGGGAATTTCATGGACTAAATGTGGAAACAAGGAGCCCAGCCTACAGAATCATTTAAAAATTACTTCGTATATTGACACCTTAGTGGAAGATCGGCCAATCTCGGCAGCCAGTTAAAAAATGCCCCATCTCAGAAAACTTTTCAAAGACGCCCTATTTCAGAATTTGGTTGAAGAATTGACACTGTAACTGAATAGAAAATTACCATTCATTGCAAAAGATAAGTGGAGACCAAGACCTAAAGATCGCCCTTCACATAAGAATAAAAAATTCTACGCAAAACTATTTCGAATGGCAGGAGCGAAGATATTCACATGGAACATTAACGGAAAAAAAAATTAAATTATTTCTATGAGGTATTTTGACTCTGCAAAGTCAGGCTTTTTGAATAACATATTTTCACATGATTCAATAATACAAGGTTCGATAAATTGACAGTTGTCTCTCTCGCACCGCTCCCTTAGCGGTGGCACCGTGTTGCTTCTTTGCAAATTTACATGGAAACAGTGTAGCTTTGGCGTGAAATAAAAGTATAAGCTTTTGTGCAATATGTTTATTTGTATATGCATATGAAGCATATTTAACTGATGAAAACATAAGCATTGGATGTTTATATCAATCTCATAGTAGTCTTATTTTAATTTTGAGTCATTTTGCAGTTTTTATACAGCTAAATAGCATACAAATTACGTAATTCACATAGATATATAAATATTACGTTCAACATTTCGTTTAAAATGCCAGATTTCCTGCAAATACTTTAGAATTTACTAATTGCCTACTTTGCGTACTTTTCTACTACCATTTTCGCAACAAGGGATTGCATTCTTGCCCTTTCTCTGTCCTTCGCAAATGCAACCTTTTGTAAGGGAGTGTCAAACCGCAGCTGTCAATAATTATCTAACCTTGTATTATTGAATCATGATATTTTCATACTTCTCCAAAACTTTTACTGAAAAGTAAAACAAACAGGTTATCAAGTTATTCGGTATTAAATGTAACTTCATAACCAGATAATCCGCTATACAGTAAGGCGTGAATGCCTTACACTCAAAATGTGAATTGATTGCAAATTCAAATAAAAGTATTACTTAAATGAGAAAAAATGTCACAAAATCGTCTGGCTTCTGCATTGTCGACACAGTATATGAAATTAATACCTCAATCACGTTTATGAGACATTATTGTGGAAAAGAAGGCATGTGTACATAGTATGTTTATACCCGTATGTGTTCACGCATGTTTGTCTGAATATTGGCTGATTAAAACGCTCACTCAGCTGTTCGAGAATACTACGTGTCGTTATTGTTATTTACACTTTGTACATGCCAAGGTACATGCATATCCATAAAAGCTTATACTACATATGTATGTATGTATGTACAAAAGTACATAAGTAAATACACACCAACTCATCCATTACCAAATATAAAATGTACATACAACCATAAAAATACACTTGTATGTGCATAT
This sequence comes from Rhagoletis pomonella, assembly GCF_013731165.1. Classification (NCBI taxonomy): domain Eukaryota; kingdom Metazoa; phylum Arthropoda; class Insecta; order Diptera; family Tephritidae; genus Rhagoletis; species Rhagoletis pomonella. Next base: position 14,475,151 of record NW_023458565.1, read on the forward strand.
GTGCATATATATATATATATATATATAAAATTAAATTGCATTTGCGAATTAAAATAAGTGCAAATGCAGTCTTGTTGTTGCTGTATGACTAATAATTCAGCGGTTAGTCGAAGAAAAGATTGAATGAATTTTACTTGAACAAGATATGTTTATATATATATTTTTTCATTTTATGTAAAATATGTTTTGTTTGTCGATAAGTTAGTATAGTACAAACTGATAACAAATAAAACCGATAATAAAGAAATAAATTTTAGAAAAAAATGTGAAAAAATGCTGTTAAGAATGTATTGAGGCATTATTATTGTTGGCTTTGCCCAACCAAACCCTTTTTCTTTGCAACCAAAAGTACTTAGTTTCTTGATTGGTGCTGTAACCTCCAAAGTATCTGCACCTGTCGTACGGCGCACAGTGTGGAAAATTAACTATATTTGTGACAAAATCTAATATCTCGATAACGACAACAGCAAAAAATTATTTTGTTGGATAAAAAATAACCGAAACCTTTACAATGACCTTCAAAAACATAGTCTTTCAAATTGTTTCCCTTTCCCTGTTCTTGCGTCAAGGAACTCATTTTCATGGTTGCAAGAACCGACAAATATTTTAATGGCCGTTTTCTTAAGTAGGGTTTAAAATTTAACTGCCCTTTAAACACACATTTTCAGAAAAAAAACTTATATATATATAAAAAAATATAAACATATATATATAAAAAATCAACGGTAATTTTTAGTGACTTGAAACTTGCACTTTATAGTACTTAAATAGGATGGGCCCAAAATCGCATAAATACTCGAAAACTTTCTAAAAACTCTGAATAAAAAGTTTGAAATTTTTATAAAAATTTTTTGAAGTTTGATACATTTTTGTGAACTTTGTGCAATCTTTGAAACTTGTATTTAGTACGTGGTTTCTGTTATATATTGAATTATATTTTTAATGAAAACTATTAAAAATAAATATATAAACATAAGTTGCAAACAATATCATTTTGAATTTTGTTGCAAATGATATGCCCGTTACTGTACATACATATGTATTTCTGTTTGTAAATATGCTTCATAATCAAATCTAGTATGTAGCAGACGTCTGACACTTTTCAGAATGAAAACAAAAAAGTTTACCACATATTCTTGTTGCATAAACTTCTCCAATTATTTGTGCCAGACAAAGGCTTTTACGGTTTGTCCAATGACTAATTCAATTCAATCTGTAGCATTTAAAAATACCACAGTATATTCCCATTAAAGTTTATACCACCTACTTACACATATAGTGTAGTTGGTAAAACATTTGTACATAAAAACTCATGTGTTGTTCACGTACGCAAACATATGTATGCACATTAGTATTTTTATTAAATATGCAGGCACGTGAATGAGCTGTGTGCTTACGCTTCCTGATATTGTGCCAGAACTATCTCTTTTATTACCGTGTGTACCCCACGAAGCGGACGGACATCTTGGCGTATACGTACGGTGACCATATTTACCAACGTAAAATAAAGGACATTTTTTTTCAAAATGATAAAAGTATGTTACCCATATCGTAATTTAAATCAAACATTTACTAGTACATTTATATTATCTAATTGTACATTGTACGAGTTTTTCTTATTTAAAGGCGCTGTAAACAGGGTTTTAACCGATTCCGAAAAATTAAACCCAATCCTTATCAAGGACACAGTGGTTTAAAATTGGAATTTAATGTTCGTAATTCACTAGAGCCTTCAATTTTCAACCAATTTGATTATTTTTTTTTATGAAAGCTTATAAAACTAGTAAGAGACCAGTTGAGCACAAATTTTGAAAGTGCAGAAAAAGTAGCAATTTTGATGAATATCGATTCTCCTGTTCCTGATAATAAATGTTACATAATAAAACCTAATTGAAAGCAATTGTAGGGTTCCTCCATAAGGAGGTATAATTTCTCAAGAAAAATTGGACATGTTATAAAAAAAAAATTTCATCAAAATTAAAAAAAAAATGAGTTTTAAGAAAAATTTTGGGTATTCAATTTTATAGACTACTAATGCGTTGGTTTTTAATCATTTTTTTTTTCGCTAACACTTCGAGCACATCTGCATCCGAAATGTGAAATAAATGCGTTTGTTTTATTATTAGAAATTAACGGGAATCCTTAGACACTTGCACCTCGCTCTTTACTATAATAAACTTTAATGATCTATTAAACTGCATATCCCAATTTTTACGAAAAAATAATAATTTTGGTAAAAATTTTTTATAACATTCAAAATTTCGGTGTGACTTTTTTTCATTTTGGGAGAACCAAAAAATTACTTTCAACTGGTTTTTATTATGTAACATTTATTAACTGGAAAGTAGAATACATTTTCTTTAAAATTGCTACCTTTTCTGCACTTTGCACTAAGAAATTTAAAATAAAAATTTACGAAATTGCGAACGTTTCCATTATATTTTATAATGGACATTTTTATTATTTTATGTTCTCTGTTAAATAATTTACCTCTGAAAAATCCAGAGCTGATTTAAAGGACAGATTAAGAATAAGAAATAAAGGACAAAATGCGTCTTTTATTTTGAAAAAAATTATAAATGACAGAGGGTTTAAATAAAGGACGGATGGTCACCGCACATATACGTTATCTTTGTTATTGCAATTATCTATGGATTTCCTCTCAGTTACTTTGCGATTTTATAAACACATTTGATTATTAACTAGATGTTGAAATTAAATATTAGTTTTCCTAGAGAAACTACATATGTACATACATATGTACACCTACATATGCTTATGTACTAGTATATGGTGACTAATCGATGATTCTTAGTCATTGATATAATCATGTATCTCTCGGTGTTTGTTTATAAATGTTTTTTGTTTTGTTTTTTGTTTGCAAGATGCTAAGCAATTAGTGCAAAGAAATTCATTCATAAAAGCGTTTAACATTCCGATTTGTTGAATGTAAAGACATGGAAATATTTACAATATTGCCCCGTATGTGTGTCCATTTGTACAGCGCGTTGGGTGAAAACTTGCTTGATTTTAGTTTTTCGTAGAAGCAGTAGTCGACTCATATGGATGTATTTATTAGGGTGATTGACTCTATTTTGCAAAACCGGTTTCAATCGGTTTTTGAATATATTTAGGCGTTTTTTTAATCTTGATTTTTAGAATACCTAATCGAATAAACCGGCTTTTCATCTAGTTTATTTATAAACCAGACTCTAAAATTGCTAAACACTTATTTTATTGAAAATAGAACCAGGCAATTTTTATTAATTTTGTACCTAAATGTTGATAAAAAACTGAAAAATTTGTTTACATTTGAAATTTTAGCAAATTACCCTTAAAAATTTCTAATATTACTAAAAACCGACCTCAATTCTCATATAAAAATTTAAGAGTACCGTTAATTTCTTCATGATAAATGATCAGATCTAAACCAAATTAGTATGGGGTACCTCAGGTATTTCTTTCAGCTTTTCTTATAAAACAAATAATAATTATAGAAATCGGTTAACATGGTCCAAAGTTATGTGGTAACATACATAGAAAAAAATAATATTCTGACAAATTGATAACCTCCTCCTTTTTTTGAAGTCGGTTTAAAATGTATGCAAATAGGCTTGCCCAATTTGTAGAGTTCGGCAATATCAGCTTATATATGTACAATATCGCCCGACAGTTGGCGCAAAAAGCAGCATGTCCCTCCGCTGTGATTCCAATCTTCGGGCATGCATTCCTTAGGCCAAACTACGTTTTAACAACGTGTACGTGTACCCTTCCACCTCACTGTTTTGAAGAACTCAAAGGCGCCACTTGTGTGGCCATTGAATTCCATTAAAAAGTCTTCTCTCCATATCTCAGTTTTGAAACAATTTGATTGCTACCTTATTTTCTGCTAAAATTTTCGAATCGCTTTTTTCTGCTTGCCAGCTTATCAAGCTTCTTGCTTTCTGTGTCTGTTTCATTATTTTGTATTTCATATTTCCTCAAGTGTATCTTGTTTAAATGGAAAAATATAAAATCAAAACAGTTCGTAGAGGGGTGAATGCTATAATGTAGATACTACATACATATGTATGTACATAGTGTACATAGCTTCCTTTCACGACGAGCAATTACAATACAATCATTTTGAGTTAACAATCAAGTGGCTAATTGCACATTTATTTGCCGTATAATATAAGAAGCGGAGTCATTAAACTGATAAGCAGAGATGCTCGATGGTATTTGCTTTGTAGTTTAAAGAGGAATTTATTTTGTTATCACTCAAAAGCAATGTTTGAATGTGCGTGAAGCTGATAATGTACTACACTGGAAAAATAGGAAATTCCTTTACACTAGCAATAAATCCTTATATCACAACAAAAATGGCTTCAAACAGAATTGTGCTTTATTTTAAGCAAATTTTTACAAAAAAAAGTATGTACATTTATATGTATGTAGTACATATGTATATAAAAGTTCATCGCTGGGCGAAATTCAATTTGACGAACTGTGTAGAATTTTTGTTTTTGTGAAAAGTGAATAGTATAAACATTAAAAATATTTGATTAACGTTCCAGTCGATATTGACATTAAAGCTTTTAATGGCATTAAAGTAAGTCCACAGGGTACATTGATGTTACTTTTATATTAGTGATATGCAAATAATTAATAAAAATGTATGACCATACTTACACGTGTCACGTAATTTGAATTTGTTTGTACTAATAGTTTCACTTGTTTTTCAGTCATAGTTATGGCTTACACTGCTAATAGCTGGTTACCGCTTCACTTATTACTGTTGCATGTTTTTGACTTTGTGTTGAAAGTGAGTGTGACAGTTTGTTTAATTTTTGCGAAACATCCGTGCAGTTAATTAGGTAGCTAAAACCTACAGTGACTCAAACAAGTGACAATATTTTTCAGGTAATTTTTTTTTTGTTATTTCTCTATTAAGGCCTGTATGCAGCTCTCAAAAAAAGCAAAAACTCCATATAAAATGACGTACAAGAAATGGCTAAGAAATTTTCTTGAGTCAAATTTCCTTAAGGCAGTACGCAGTTCTTAAGGAATTTGCTACGCTTTCTACTACGGTTTTCTAAAGTTTTTTTGTGAAAAAAGAGCACAAGGCAACCCAGGTTCCATTATTTCTTGAGGAAAGAGTGAGGCAACAGGCTGTGAAGTATCAAAAATGTCAAAATTCCTTGGACACACACACACGAAATAATGGCAAATGGTTTTCTTAAGAGCTGCATACAGGCCTTTAGCCAAAACCATATGAATTAAATTTTCAAACGTACTTAACTCACAGTTTAGGGAAATTCAACAAATTTTAATAAATATATCAAACTTTTTAACCTGAATTTATAGAATATTTTTGCGTATGCAGCTTTATATGCCGTACAATTTTAGCCTATTGAAGTGAAAATTTCAAGCGGTTAAATACCGCGCTGATTTTGAGTACTTTTTTTTTTGCTGGCGGACTTTTGCATTTTTTCCATATAAACATGAATTAAAAAAAAATTAACGCCGGTTTTTACAAATTGGCTCGTTATAAAAAAACCCGCAAAGCCGTCACAAAAAAAAAAAAAATTATTAAAAATTAACGCGATTTTTTAGCGTGTTGAAACTCATACTTCATTGAAGTAAAATTTTATCGGCTATTAAACTGCATACTCAAAAATGTTCTTAAGATTCAAATTAAAAAGTTTCAAATTTTGATAAAAAATTTGTTGAATTTCTCTAAATTTTGTATAAAGTTTGAAACTTTGATTTATATCGTTTTTGTTGAAGCTTAGACAATATTTTTTATAGAAAAACAACAAAAAAAAACTTGAAAGACATTCTGTGAATATTAAAAAAAAAATCAATACGTGGTCACTTGTTTGAGTTACTGTACGTGCATACATATGTATGAGTGTATGTATTTACAACATATACATATGCTGTTGTCTGTCGCAGAGTTGTTTAAATATGTACCAAAAAGTATCGTTGCTGATTTATCATAGGTATAGTATGTTTGTTTAGTAGGAAGACTTTTCCGCGCTATGCTTTTGAATGCATGAAATTATGTCATATGTAAGCATATACATATGTATGGACATATGTATGCCTTTCCTGAAGTTTCAATTGGCAGAAAACCCTTCAATTTATTTTTTGCGCATGAGTAAGATTGTATATATTAAATAATATTTTTTTTTAGCTTATTAAATAAGATATACATATGTATGCGGCCTAAGCTCAAAACAGATGTTGTATTTCCCAGTCATGCGTAATATAATATGTATACCTTAATATATTAATTGTGATAATCGTCTGGGTGAGCAGTCTTCAGGAATATGAATCATTTAAATTTTAACAGAATATTTATTTTTCAATATTTGCGTTAAACAAAAGCAGCCATTTTGCTGAAAAATTCAATATACATACCTACATACATACACGCGGTATAGGTGATATCTATGCACCTCGCTTCAAAGTGATATTGTTTGCCACTTATGTTTATTTAGGTACATATTTTTAAGAATTTGCAATTAAAATACAATTCATTCTCTAACAAAACCCATATAAACTCACGCTTAAAACTTTGAAGAAAACTGAAAAAAATGCAACAAATTTTCATCCAAATTTCAAATTTTTTTTCCCAGAAGTGTTACATTTTTTTTTTTTTAATATACAGTTTTATAGTCCATACAATTTTGAATCCGCTAAAAATTACCGTTTTTTTTTGTTTTTTTTTTTTTGTAGTTTTCTTCCATATAAATAGTGTTTATTTGTGTTCATGACGTTATGTACCACACTAATGGTCCTACCGAGTGATAGTACTTCCTCTCGAAGAAATAAAATATAAAAAAAATATATATTAATTTTTTATTTACGCATTTTAAAATTAATTAAATAGGCAATATCTTTTGCATCATCGCTTCGCGAATTCTACCCTACCACTTTCACCCTATATCTTCTATTTAACTAAACTTTTGCAATATTTTCAAGTAAGTTCCTAAAACAGAAATTAAGAAATGTTCAAAATACTTTTGAACTGTTAAGAAAACTAACATTACATTGTTGACCCACATAGACACCTGTTAATAAAGCTGCACACATATATAAATGTACATATGTATGTACATGCACAAATGCATTTAAATAACTAAGTCGCACAGTGGTACCGGTGACGTCTTTTAATTTTTAATAAATGTATTGTAAATCGAATCAAATATTTTTTTTTGTAATAAATTGACCTTTCACTTACGCCGTTATCCATATCCGAGTGGTTTGAGATAGAACGTGGTAGTACGCATACGTACGCATACTTCTAAGTAGCTACGATTAATACATGGTTCGTGCAATATCCAAAAAGATGTTTGCTGATTGCGGTCACATCTCGGCAGGCAATTGCAATACTCATTTTGGAAAACCGTGGTTAGCTTTACAACAAGAGAAGAATGCACTGATCCAGATGCACTCTTGAGGGGCCCTGTGACAGAAAAGGTTTCTAAAAAAAATTTATAATTTAACAGCACTTCTACAAATTGAACCGAATGCTACTCGTTAAATAAATTTTAAAATTATTATGCTTCAAACTTTTCACTCCGCCTTTTTTCTGACCTCTTGAGGCGATATGCCTTCTGTGCTCCTCGACTCTTTACACATTTTTTTGAATGGAAGTCTTTTAAATTGGCTTCTCTTAGACGGAGAAAATATTCATGAAATATTAGATGATGACGCAGTGCCAACTTAACTTTGCTCCAGACACACCGCGACACATGCTTGCTCCGATTCTTCCTTTATTTGACACCTCGTCTACTTCCGAATATCAGAGCGGTTTGAAGGTATTCTAACACAGCTTCTAAAGGTCCTATTAAAAGCCAACGTTACTCGAAATAAATTCAATCGATGACGATTCAGGGTCGACTTCATCTTAGAGCTCCTAGTCGTTATGAAATAGTAAGGCATTTTTCTCGCTTGCTTTTCTAGCCCTTATGGGAATATTTTATAACCCGTTTTTACGTATATTTACTTTTGCGCCTATTAATTCCTTTTTATAATATAACACGCAGATTGAAAGCGAATCTGAACTTCCTGTCGAAATGTAAACAAAGAAATCCAAAAAGCTTCTTATAAATCTGTAAAGGGCACACTCACACTATTACATATTGCGCTTGAGTGGCAAGCAGCGCAATTTTGCTGATAAATTAGCAACTGCTTTGATTTGCTTTACTAAAAAATGCCCACAACTAGTGTAACTGCTTCGAGACCTTTTAAGAATGACCGCGGGTTTAAGGTATTACTTTCGTATTTTTACTTAAAAGAAGTAAATAGTAGAAACACGAGGATAGTTTGATAAGTCAGAGACGTTTTTATTAAGCAAAAAAAAAATATTTCGGCAAAAAGGGCGTTTTTTCGATATAGTCAGGATACATTTTTTCCAGTGTTCTTCGAATTGTGTTATCCCTGCCAAATAATAGCAGTTCTCAAGATCCCAGGAAGACGATTGTTCAAGTGATGACTTCTTTATTAAACCAAAATCTCTTACCACCGAACCATTTCTTCATGTTTTAAATCAGGTAGTATTTAGTCGCATTTGGGAGAGGGGTATGGTAGTTTTTTTATAAATAAAATCAGTTTTTAATAATATTTAATTTTTATTTATTTTTTTTTTAAATAATCACTTCAGATGATAGAAGAGTTTAAGCTTAAAAGGTCTGCATCAAAATTTTTAAAAATTTAATCAACGGAATCAAAATAATAATATTTTGGCAGTATTTTCAAATAGTTCTTCCAGCACACGTAAATCTTAATAGTTTTTCGAAATATTTTGGCAGTATTTTCAAATAGTTCTTCCAGCACACGTAAATCTTAATAGTTTTTCGAAATATTTTGGCGAACATCTTAAAATATCAAAAATTGTATAATTCTGGTGGAAAGTCCGCATCTTTTTTTTGTGCTGCGCCCTAATGTACCATGTAAGTTCACAGGAATTGCTGAAGAGTTTTGTTCAATAACAAGTGTTTGGCCGAGATTCTCCTTCTATTTTTGGTATGCGTCTTGCTGTTGTTACACAAATGTAGGGTCGCACAGTTTTACTCTGCCTCCCAGAGGAAAATGGATTTGTATGCGAAGCTTTTTCATGGCAGAAATACATACACTCCGAGGCTGGCGATTGCCTGCCGAGGAGCGACTGTTTATAATTAAGATGTTGCTCGTATCAAGAATCGAACGCAGTCACAGCTGCCCCGCGTATCTCTTAAGCGGATCGGAATTATTGAAGAGTTTTGCTTAGCTGTGAACCACTGTGCATCATAGAAAGGTAAGCAATACGATGTGCAAGCTTTCGTGTAGTTTTACTGTGAGAATGCATTGCAAAAAAGCCACAATTGTACTACTAGGTTTCCAATGACAATTGTTGGATATCTGAGTGGCTAATGGGATTACGAAAACAAAACCAATGTTATCGTCATCGTAAAAAAAAACCAATCATCGATTTCTAAGTATGTACATATGCACATTTATATTCAGTTTAGCAACCGGTGCCACATTTATGGTTTGATACTGATATTTACATAAACATTTGTAATCTACAAATACTCCTATGTAGAATTTTAAATGTACTTATGTATATCCGTAACGCACATAGCAAACATGAGGAATGCGAAACGCAGTTTTTGATTTCCACATATTTTGGTGCTTAAATTTCATTTCAATGCCATTTGGGTGCCCATTACTTGTTGTGTTGCTGCTTTCAAATCACTTTTTATGCGCTTATTTAACTGTGACTTCATACATACCTATTGTATGTACTATGTACGAGTATGTATCAATATGTATGTAAAAGCACTCACATATTTATCGGGCAGCGTTTTAGCACATCATTATATTGAGTAAACATAAATTGTTTTTAGTAACTTCATCCGTTGTTTACTTATGAAGTTTATTCTATTGATAAGCCGTTATACGACTCTGGCATTCGTTTTCAACCTGCGTCTTTATCAATAAACCATAGCTTCTTTGCAAAAAGTACTCTAAAAAGTGGCGAAGTCCTATTAAAAAAAAAATAAATAATAAATTTTTTTTTTAAATAATAAATTTTTTTTTTTTAAATAATAAATTTTTTTTTTTTTACATTAAGAAGGCTGAAGTTAAGTTGATATGTATAAATCTATATCTAAGGAGTGCGTCAGTAGAATTTAGTGCATTGTAAAATAAACATAACTCAGTAACCACTGTTTCAACTTTAAAAAATTTTTGAACTTTCTGTACTTTGTAGGTCTTCAAGCCCCGTCTCTTATTTCACTCTTCGTACAAATAGCTCGGAACAATTCCCTAGCTAAGCTGTTTTTCTAACAGAAAGGTTAGGATTTTTCCTCAGCACGGTCCCAAGGCCTTATTATGGTGGCAACAACCTCTTTGTTCTTTGCATCCTATTTACGTTAACAACTGCCTCGATTTTTTATTACTCGGGAATAGTATTTCTGCCAACTTTAATATCCCTTGCAATCATTTTTTCCAGGTACTCATGAAATTTGATGTGTAAACGTCTGTGGATGGCTTAAAAAAGCGTTAAACGATTTAGCTACATACATAAATAGGTTAGGTTAGAAAATAAACATTAATTACATTTCATTTTATTAATTTTTTCGTGACCAGTACACGACCGATTCATAACTACTTCGAGAGTGGTTCAGGACTATTTCAGAAAGATTTCGAGACTAGTTTCGAACCTTCCCGAGCTAGTCCCAAAATTGCCCTGAAGTGGTGGTGAAAATGTGGTGAACTCGCCCCGAAATTGTATCGAACAAATATTGAAAGAAAATGGGCTCTTACTAGTCCCAAAATGACCGCGAACTAATCCTGAAATAGTACTGTACCAGTGTCGAAATGGTCCAGAACTAGACCCAAAACGGTCCTCAAATAGTCGTGAGCTAGTCTCGAAATTATCCCGAACTAGTCCGGAAACGGTTCTAAGCTAAGACGAATGCTGAGACGAGTACGCAGACGAACATGAACCCGAAAACGAATATGAAGATCAATGCGGAGACGAATACGAAGACAAGACGATCCCGAAGAAGATGACGAATACGAAGACAACAATGAATACTAAGAGGAACCCGAAGGCGAAGGACAATGCGTGGACGAATACGAACACAACAACGAATACGAAGATGAACCCAAAAACAAAGACGGAGATGAATACGACGACAAAGACGAGTGATTCGAAACCGGACCCAATAGCTCATAGAACCAACCGTCTAACTACTATCGATATTGACCGCTGTCTAAACCGCGCTTGCCGGAATTTGTTAACGCTTAAAAATACTCTTCTATCTGTTTTTTCTCTTGCATGTTATTAGAAAGGAGCCTTCATAATGTTCGGCTAAGTGTTTTACTTTCCTTTGCTTAAATTTTTCGGGCCTTGAGTTCTATGGGTCGAAAATGCTATTAACAATTACGCACCTCGGTATTCGCCCACGTTATTGCACATTAGGGTGTTCCAAAAATGCATGTGAATAAGTAAAGTCGAAATTTTAATGCTCTCACCCCCTAGGATTGTTCTATATCGAAAAAAACGTGACCCATATTTTTTGGATCTCCAACCCAAATGTTTATTAGGTATATAAAATACATGGAAAACTTTGAGCGACCTCTAAACATTTTTTGATTTCAGAACCAAAAACCGGAGTATAATTTTCGATGTCGAACACTACTAGGGGGTGAGGGCATTAAAATTCCGACTTTATTTTTTTTGACCACCGTATTGCACATATGTACATACACACAAATGGATCTGCATACATACATACAAAGACCGGCATTTTTGCACTCTTCTCTACACATTCATACAAACATATGTATTAACCAGCAATTGCACGCTAATTTAAAACGGAAATACTCGTCACAATGAAAAAGGCACAAACAATAAAACACCCGAAGCAAATTGTTAAAATTATATTTATTTTACTAAATTTAATACAAAATATGTACATAAAAAAAATTAAAATAAATCTTAGTTTTGTAGTGTGCGCTTTATAAAAGTTGTAAACTGAAATTTCGCTCGACTCCAAGTGTAATGCCGCGTCGCATGAGTGTTGCAAAAATATTCAGAAACATGGCGCTTATTTCATACGAAATCGCTGAAAGAAATTTGAACTGCTCAGACAATCGCGTAGCGCACAATAAATGGACAATAAGAAACCGACTATAGCTATGACAAACACGAGTGGCGTTCCCAGTAGAATCATAAAGAAAAGTTTCACATCACCACATTTCGCCAATGTCATCCACCAGAGCAGGCGACGTGCTGTATTCCGCAACAAAATACAACTACGCCAACAGCCATAGCTGAAATTGGTCAGCCGCAGCATGGAGAAGATTACCAACCGCAACAGCCACAACGTCCAGCAGCAGGCTCCATACAACATTTCGCGCATGCGCTGGTAATACGTACTGTTGTAGAGTCGAGAGGTGTACGCTGTGGCTAGCTTGCGTCTTGACGGCGGCACGACGCGATCGCAATAGTATATAACCAATCGTGCCAGTTGACTTCTATCGCTGCGCTGCGGCGGCTGATAAGCTTCCAATTCACGCTTATACTCGGTATCCGAATCGGTTTCTACCAGTTCCAAGCGGCGGTGTAATCTCTTGCTGCCAAACATGCTAAGGTCACCTTCATAGTTGCCATTGTAACAGATGACGCCGTTCCTTGGTGAAACGCTAGAAAAATAGGGTTTATACTTAGTGTGTCTTTAAGTAGTTACTGCGGCTGCGATATGTTTTTTACCACCGGTGCGCTGAGTTGTGACAAACTCCATTGCCATTGGTTATGTGGGTGCTTTGTGCCGCCAACAGTGGAACATAATTTAAACCATCCTTGTAAGTGTGCATGATTCTTAGGCCTGTACAATTTCGCTGATGTCTTGGATTGAAAATTGCTACCGGCGTTGAGTGTTTTTTCTGAATAAAGAACTGTTTTGGTTTTTGTTTGTTTTCAAGTTTTCTGATTATGGATATTTGTTTTGAAATATGGTTTTTTAATTGTTATTTCAAAGCCTTTTCATTTTTACACCCTTTTCGAATGTACAGAGTTACCATATTTAGCAATTAAAACTTATTTGATATTTAAAATGTAATGTTTTTGTACTTAATCCTCATTTAATTGCTAATTTTATTTTATTTTTCTCCGGTTTAAAGAAGCAAAAAGTCGCACGGAGGCTTCCCGCAAGGAGGGGTGTTATCCCCTCTGCTGTCGACCTAAGTTGTGTACGAGCTCCTACAGATTATCACTGCTGAGGGTGTCCGCTGTCAAGGGCACGCGAATGACATAGTGATTATCGCCAGAGAGAACACCCTCTGCGAGATCATCCAAAGAGGACTTAACCTAGCAAAAATGTGGTGTGCGGATGTATGTTTGAATATTAATCGTTCTAAGACAGCCATCATCCCCTTCTCAACAAGAAAAGCGCTCTCAAGGGTATGAGGGACTTGATCTTGGATGAGATCAAGGTCGGCGTGTGGCCACAGAAGTGAAGTATGTGGTACTTACCCTGCACTCCGAACTTCTGTGCAGAACTCATGTTGAGTCGCCCCAAGGCAACAAGTGCGCTGAGGGTATGTAAACCTCCAGCGGGAAAATTCGGGGATGCACTCCGGAGGATTCTAAGATGGATGTTCACCACGATAGTACGACCAATACTAACCTATCGGGTAGTGGCTTGGGCTTCCATAACTACTGTGGAAACGGTGAGACATAGCCTCACTATGATTCAAGGTCTGGCGTGTGTTTACATTACGGCGGAAATGCGCACACGCCTGGCGGATCAGTTAGCCAGAAGGGCCGCTGCCTCGAGCCATTTTTTTCAGTAGGCCCTAGCACGATTAAGGAATCGCTCAGAAAGGAGAATACCAAGCAACGGGAACTTCACTGGCGTAAAACCACGGGTCATCGTCAAGCTTAAAATTTACTAGGAGGGTACAGTTTGAAAACATACAGGCTACTAATGGGCCTCCCTAAGGAGAAACTAAGAATAATTACAGGCTTTTTGACGGGTAATTTTAGGCTAAGAAGTCACTTTGTATAATCTGGGAATCTGGTCAAAACACCCATGTCGCTTCTGTGACGCTGCCGAGGAGACGCCATTACTCCTCCTTCTGAAGTGTTAGGGTGTTTCACGTTTAAGGGAGAGTAGCATAGGCAATTTATGGCCATCAGAGGAGCCCGTGTACTCCCTACCCACGGGATCTATTCAGAGATTTATAAAGCCTCTAGGGCTAGCTGAGGTATTGTGATGAGTTGAGGGCACAATGGACTTACTGGTTGCAGTGCTGGAGTCCAAAAGCTAGACATATAGACATATAATATATTTTGGATAGGTAAGAATTTAGCCAGCTCCATTATCCAGTCCCAACTATGCCAGAATGGTAATGGTTTGAGCATGGTCACAGTCGTTTGCTGAATGCCGTTTATGGCCTCTTTGTTCACTAAGTGATATTCTGTGAGTTAGAACTTTGTAACGGTTATGATCTTTATAATGAAAATTCTACCATTATTTTATGAATTTATTTTTTCGATCAATTTTTGATCGTTATTTTTAATTGAAATTTTTTACGGTCAGTTTTTGGTCGTCATATATATTTTGATTTTTATTTAAAGTTTTGATCGTTATTTTGGATTTTTATTTTTTCGATAAATTTTTGGCGTTATTTTTGGATTTTATTTTTTAGATAAATTTTTGATCGGTATTTTTGATTTTTTTTCTGACATATTTATAATAAGGGTTATTTTCAAGCTTAATTTTTTAGATAAGTAAACATTTAAATCGGTTATAAAACCGCACTCTCTTCTCTGTAACGAATGATCGAAAAAATAAAAATCAGAAAATAACGATCTAATTTGATCAAAACATAAAAAAAACGAAATCCAAATTTAATGATTATTCTTAATCGAAAAAATAAAAATTACAAAAAAATAACGATTTTGCAATGATTTTAATATTTGTCGGTTATTTTCAGACTCAGGTCAAATTTGTATCAATGGACTTCGCAACATTTCACTTTGAGCTAGCGATATTTATTTAGATATTTCTACATAACGCTGGCTTAAAGTTAAAAGTTGCTAAGTCCACAAGTACCAAATCTCATATTTCGATACACGAAACAAGAGAAACTAAAAATGCATAGTTTCCAAAAGGGCCGAATAACTTACTTTTGCAATGAAGCTCAAGTTTGCTAAGTCCAAAGAAAGCACAAAAAATCCTATAAGATCAAAAGAATAAACCGATTCTTGTTTAGATATCTTTTGCTTTAAATACGCAAAAATTTTGTTATCAAAGAAAATATTTAAAGAAAGTGAATTTGGGAAGTTTTTCTTTTCCCCTGTAAAATTTGAAAGAAATTTGGACTTGACAAATTTTCACTCTAAGCCAGCGATATATGTACAGTGGCGGTTAAAAATGGATGAATGGTGTTTAAATTTTAATATTTACAATGTTTTTCATGCTAAAAGTGGAAGTTTTGTATAAAGTTTGGAAGTGTGATTTATATAGTTTTTGTTTAAGCATGAACTATATTTAATAAAAAACATTCAAAAAATTTGTAGCTTGAAAAACATTGTAAATATTAAAACCGAAATACCATTCATCCATTTTTGACCGCCACTGTATGTAACTATTGAACCTAATTATTCAACATTGAAGCCCTAATAAATAACCATATCAGCACGTTGTTTAGAAATCAATAATTCAATAAACTCACAGCAAAATCGAATATTTCACTAACCACTTACTTAATCGATCGCCTTACATTCTTCCAGCAAATAGAAATAAAAGCAGCAAAAGCAAAATATTTTTAGCTCAGAAAATATGCATAATTAAGCGGGACTGACTGTCCCTGTTAATTTTGCATTCAAATTTCGCAAAATGTGTATATGCTATATGATGCATACTACTGTCTATAAAATTATTCCTATACGCATACAATGAAATATTAATCCAATTTTGTTTATTTTCTTTCTTCGTTACAGTTAAATGGTACACTCTGATATGGCAATTCTTCACTGATGCCAGTATACCATTGTCCATATGTAGCCATTGAATCATCAGCGCTGGAACTATGCGTGGCATAATTTAATCACATCGAAAGCAATTGCGTTTTATTATTCGTTCCTTTATCACTTGACTGCTTATAGTTATCGTACATAAATAATACATACATACATACCTACATACATATGTATACATTTAAATGTACAAATAGCTTCTGTACACTGGCACTTCGTACTCTTCCATAAAACCATTTGCGTATCCGCTTAACACAAGGCAAAATGCCATCAATAGCAACAAAGGCAACAGCAAAATATTGCAAACTTTTATCTCTGCTCATAATTTTGTGCGGCATAAACGTTGCCTGCTCGAAAGATTTACTCGTCAATTTAGCTGAGGGATTGGATGGGCCAAATGTTTGTAAGAAACGCGAAAAGTGAGTATTTACTTAACTAAATGTACTGTACGTACTTCATAATTAATGAAAACTAACTATTTGTTATTTTCCTTTTGCAGTTATCCTGTTGAGGTCACCACCACCGAACTGCAATCATATCAGGAACGCCAAACAGTTTGGTGTCTCAATGTGCCACCACGTTGCTCGACATATCAAATAAAACATCGCACTATTAATAAGACGCGTACGCTTATGAAAACGCGTATTGTACGCGCATGTTGTGGTGGGTATAGAAAATCAAATTATTACCATTATGCGTCCATATGTACATATGTACTGATTAAGTTACGTGATATTTTGATCAGTTTTGGCTATTTTTCTTTTGTTTATTTAATGTCTGTAATTTTTTTTTTATAAAAACTTATATGGGTGGGAGAAAATGTACAACACCGTCAGCCAAAACAATTATTAAAAATCAACGCGATTTCCTAGCGTCTTGAAATTTGCACTTTAACCTACTAAAATTTAATGAGCTATAGAACTGCATAGCTAAAATTTTTCTACAAACTCTGAATAACAGTTTAAAGTTTTTGGGTGTTATTGTTAAAGTTTGTTGAATTTTTATAATTTTTGTACAAAATTTGAAATGTGGATTTATGCGGTGCTGCTTATTAATGTTCTAGACTTTTATAAAGCAATTGTATACGTTAAATAGACAAAACAAAAATAATCCAAATGTCACTTAACTTAATCAGCTGTCCACACGGGTATGTGGGTGCAATGCACATAGTACATACATATGTACATACATTTAGCAATTAATTGTTGGTATGCGATAGAAACATTTATCTTAATCAAACAGCCTCTGTGGAAGCAAAATCACTGAATCTTATCTCGGTTGAAACCGCTTAATGCAGCCGCGTAAGCAAAGAAGCTATCGCTCTGAAATATACGAATTTTGATGAATTTCTTGAAAAGTGAAATTATCCATAAGGATTTTTATGATATTTTAAAGAGTGTATTCGTTATACTTACATATCGCTAGTTTAGAGTGAAATCACATATTTTGATTTAGGAAGCAACAGAGACTAAAATGCGCAGTGTTTCGACTATACGGAGGCAGGTGGAAAGAATAGTTAACGTGCACAGATTTCGCTGAAACTTGACATCTGCTTTAATTTTTCTTAGGAATAGGAAATTATAAAGATGGGCTTATTGCTTTTAACCCTCAAATGATGTAGAAATCTTTTAACGTAACCGTATTCAGAACATTTTGGTTATTTTCTTTGTCAATCCAGTTTTGCACTAAAGTCGGTGAATAACTCACTGAAAACCTATAAAGTATAATTATTTAAAAAAGTGCTACAGCATTAAATTCGTCACTTCAAATCGTCGTGAATAAAAAACAGCGTTTTATAATTTCCTCTATTGTATAAAAGTGGCAAATCGCAGAACCCGAAAAACATGCCCTTAACACTCAGCTTAACGGCTAAAGATTGTGGAACAGCATATTCGAAATAGTCGCCATTTGCCTTCCAGCAGCGGCGAATTCGGCTTAGCCACACCACCCCATGCAATGGGAAATTTCGCTCTGCTCGGATAAGAGCGCTCTTCCAAGACTAAACACTTGGTGGTCGAGTAGTGAAAGCAATGACTTAGCCTCTAAAATGCACCATAATTTATAGTCCAATCGATTGAGGTCTGGGCACCAGATGGCCAATAATCCGTGAAAATGAAGTTAGTAACAAGATTTTATGTCAGTTGACCCTATGAGCTTGAGCGGAGTTTTTTTGAAAACATCATAGGAGCTGCGTGGGGGCCACGTTCAACTTTCGGAACGAGTTCGGACACATGTCGTTATGACAAAGCATACACCCTATCGTTCTGTTTATTATACGATTCTTCCACAGTGAAAATATCCTTGTCCGTAAAAAGAATTCTCTGTGACTGCTTTTCACGTACTGGCCATTTTTATCTACATTTTTGTTTCAACGATTCTGTAAGTTAGTGCTGAGTACCAAGTCACATTTTATGTTGTAGGACATGCTGTCCTTACTGACATTCATTTCCCGGTATATGATTTTCTGCTTGAGAAGCACAAAGTAATTGGAACTAGACTTAAAAATAAAAACATTTATAAACTTGAAACATTCTAAAATTGTATATACTTTAAATAATAATTTCTCTTATTCCAGATGGTTACACGGAAAATCTGATTGGTGACGGTTGTATACCCCAATGCAGTAAAAAATGCGAACATGGCAAATGTATTGCGCCGGAGAAGTGCAAATGCGAACAAGGCTGGGGTGGCGATACGTGCGATATAAGTTGGTTGAGTTTTTTATATATATTTATTTTTATTTATATACATATTTATAATTATATTTTGTGCAAATGTGTCTATAGTTGCTTTTAGTACCTTGTTTGTTTTTGTTATTGTTTCCGTTTGTTGGACGTTAACTGTTCATAGTTCATTTATCAAAATTTTAACTAAATTACACACACTACGTAACTTGTTGTAGATTTTAATGTCGTACTTTGTTTGAAAGTGATTAGGCATTGCAATTATCCGTTTGCAGCAGTATTCAAGCTCAAAATTTCACACTCTTTTACGTTAATGACACTATTTTATTGAGACTGTATAAGGATTGTTTTACTGCACATTTTTTATTCAGTTCTATAAAGTAGTATTCAGAAAAACTTTTATTTTTATATGATGTTGGTTACGTAGTGTAAATAGTTAAGCGTATTTATTACATTCTAACGCCTTATAAAAACGATGGAGGTGCAAAGGTGGAACCTACATACTATATTAAGGCATATCGTAAAATAATAATTTTTGCTTTATCACGCTTTTATACATTCATATTTTCTTATCGCTTTCGTTTTTGTGTTAAGTAATTTGCTTTTTTGCTTCATGTAAACAATGTCACTTCTTTATATGCGCCAAAAACAGCAAACATTTCACACACTTTACATTCACGCTAAACACTCATATTTTTATCGAATCCTACAAGTGTCGTAAATCCGCTAGTCCCCTAATCTCAACCCCCCCGCACCCAAACACTTTGCTCAAAGTTCGTGTATCTAACAACTTAACTGTGATCCAGTCTAAGCAAAGTGGCTTTCGCAAGCAAATAACAAACAAAAGCAACAATAATTCAGGCACAATTTTGATACTTACTACGAGCATCTGTTCATATAACTAAATAATCACCAAAATAAATTCCTATATAGATTGCCCAGCTGGTTACTGGGGACGCGATTGCAGCAAACCTTGCGACTGCTTAAACAATGCCACATGCGATCCCGCCACCGGTGAATGTGAATGCGCCAAAGGATATACGGGTGAGAAATGTGGCGATACATGTCCGCCGGATCGTTACGGCGCCAAGTGTATGGAGGAGTGTCGCTGTGAGAATGGCGGCAGCTGCCATCACATTTCAGGCGAATGCAATTGTGCGCCTGGCTTTACGGGCCCACTGTAAGTTGTTTGCTATTGAAAGGTTTAGGGTTAATAATTCATAAAGAAAAACATAGCTAATGTTAATACCATTCGGTTGGGTATGTAGCCAATCTAATACTCAGCCAAAAATTGTTATCAGTTAAATTATTTACATTTTATTTTATTTTGTTTCCCTACCATTTGTTCATACGCGAAGTTGTGAAGACCTCTGCCCTGATGGCAAACATGGCGTGCAATGTAAACAAGATTGCCGCTGTCAGAATGGCGGCAAATGTGATCCGAAGAGTGGGGCTTGCTTGTGCCCGGCGGGTTGGACGGGTGATGTTTGCGCGAATAAGTGTCCAGTTGGATTCTTTGGCGAACACTGCAAAGAGCAATGTGAGTGCTTCAAAGGGGGGCCATGTCATCACATAAGCGGAAAGTGTGAATGCCCACCTGGCTATCTGGGTGAACTGTGCTACGAGGAATGCCCATTCAACACCTACGGCCTAAACTGCACGGAGAAATGCAAGTGTCAGAATGATGCGCTCTGCGATAAGGCGACAGGCGCCTGCCAATGTGCGCCTGGATGGCGTGGCGATGACTGCAGCGAGCGCGTTTGCGCT
Organism: Rhagoletis pomonella; assembly: GCF_013731165.1. NCBI lineage: Eukaryota > Metazoa > Arthropoda > Insecta > Diptera > Tephritidae > Rhagoletis > Rhagoletis pomonella. The sequence continues at coordinate 14,495,629 of NW_023458565.1, forward strand.
TACGATAAATACGGCGAAGATTGCAATAAGACGTGCGACTGTGATGCGCTCAATACGCGCGTCTGTCATCCGGAGACGGGCAAATGCTACTGTGAGAATGGTTGGAGTGGCGCGCAATGCAATCGACCTTGCCCATTCCTAAAGTATGGTCCTAATTGTGAATTGAATTGCGAATGTGCAAATTATGCGCGCTGCTCACCGATTAATGGCACTTGCATATGCGCGCCAGGTTTCCAGGGCGAAAAGTGCGAGGAGCGTTGTCCGGAGGGTCGTTATGGGCAGGATTGCGCACAGAAATGTGAGTGTGAAAATGGTGCAGCGTGCTCACCTGAGACGGGACAGTGTAGCTGTACTGCCGGTTGGCGTAATATCAAATGTGATCGTCCTTGCGACTTGTACTACTACGGCGAAAATTGTAAATTCAAATGTGACTGTAAAAATAATGCGGGTTGTAATCCTCAAAATGGCACTTGCACTTGTGCGCCCGGCTGGATGGGCGAAAAATGTGATCAGAAATGTGAGCCGTTTACATTTGGCCTTGGATGTGAGTTGCAATGCGAATGTGATGCCAATAATACGATCGCCTGTGATTCGGCCACGGGCAAGTGTGTCTGCAAGCAGGGCTGGGGAGGTAGGTTGTGTTGGTTGTTGGTTGTTGGTTGAGCGCGGTGAAGCAGCTGTCTTACATATTGACTAACACATACTCACACCCGATAACACTCCTTCATACTACTTGCATGCGCATCAAATTTTGAAAATTAAACACATACCTGCAATTAGGTCAAGACATTAACTCGAAAATAATGCACTGTTTTGAATGCAAAAACAAAAGAAACAAAATGAAAAGAACGTTATGACTTCATTTCTGGTATATTTCATAACGACATTTAGACATTGAAATTTAATGCCCAACTTCCATTAGGCAATGCAATGGCAAAAGTTACATTAAATTTTAAAGATATTATGTGGAAACAGTCTTCATGACTTAATATGCAGTGTAAATCCGGCATTATCAGCGATGTGTATAGTGGGAATAATTGTCCTAAGATATGAAATTTAAATAGTCAAGTATTTGGAAAGGCAGTCGGCCTTTGCTCAAATACATCACAATTGTTTAAAATGCACCAGGCATACGTAAAAATTTATCGGTTTGATTGATTTTTTAGACAGTAAAACGTAAAGTAGGTATAGCATTTCATAAAGTTAAAAAATATTTGTGTCAAAAATTAATTTCATTTAATTTTTACTTATTTTTTTAATTTTTTTTCGTTTTAAAATTCATTTTTTTCTTTTTTAAATTTAAGTCTTTTTAACTTTTAGATCTTATTGTTTTAATTATATCATTTAATTGTTTGCAACTTATTACTTTATTTTTCATTTATTATTTTTTAATTTACTTTAATTTTTAGAAACTTATTTTATGTTTTTCTTTCTTTTTTAAATTTAATTAATTTTTTCTTTTCTAATTAAATTTTATTTTAATTTTCATATTTTATCGTTAAAAAAACTTTATTTCAATTTCATTTAATTTTTACTTATTTTTTAATTTTTTTTCTTTTTAACTTTAAGATCTTATTGTTTTAATTACATCATTTACTTTTTTGCAACTTATTTAAAAATTTTTGTAGTACATTTTTTCTATTTAATTTATTTTTCTTTTAATTTTTAGGTTTTATTTTTTTAAGACGGAAAATATTTTTTTAATTTCATTTAATATCTGTGGTCATAAGCAATAACCGCCTAAGTCCAAAACCCTGGATTCGAGAAAAACGTTTTAAACATTTGGATTGTAATGTTAGCCTTATGGGGAAACCAAAATATTTTCGTCTATAACTTTTTAAGTAGTCTAGCTGGCGAGATGGGAATTTAACGTACCCATGGAATAAGGGTTGAAGAATGCGATAGCATATATAACTCCATTCATTCTTAAGTCGACTTAGACGGTTATTGCTTGTGACCACAGATATTAAGAGACTTCTTTTATTTTTTCCTTTTAATTTATTTGTTCTTTTTCAAATTAAAATATCTTAAATATTTTAGACTTTACTGCTCTAAAGACAGTATTTTTCAAGTTCATTTAATTCTCACGAACCTAAATTTTTTTCCTTTATTAAAATTAATTTTTTTTTTATTTTGTTACTTAATTTCCTTTTAATTTCTAGACGTTCTTTATTTAAAAAGAACATTTTTTATTTTCATATATTTTTTAGTAATATTCATTTATTTTGAATTTTTTTATTTTAACTTTTCTTAATTTAATTTAATTTAATTTCTAGTTCTTATTGTTTAACAAAAAAGTATACAGTAGTGGAAAAATAGAAAAGGACTCGATATTTTAAAAAACGTTTCCTTGACGAAAGTCGGGTCTACACTATTCGAAAACTGTCACCTCAGCAGGATTTCCACAAAATTGTTTGTGGAATATATTTTTCTGTTACAATAACAACGGTACTTGGCAACGAAGTATCGCTGTCACCACAAATCTGACACTTACATACATATCTCTTACCGTAAAATTCTTACGTCGCCGAACGAATCCTGACTTTTGAAAACTATTTTCCCACTTTTAAGTTTCATTGTAAGGTAGTATATTTGCATTTTGCCGACGACAGTTTTCAAACACTGCGGCCAAGGAACTTCATGTTTAGTCTGGTATGTGCGTTCGATTGTGATTCAACGTAATTTTTGTTCTGATGCCTCGCATAGTACGCAGTTTTGAAGCAAGCGGCATCCCTTCTCCCAGTAATAAAATAAGCTTTACCCCAATACATGATTTAAGATAGGCTCTTAGAGGACTCAAAATTTCATCGATACACAATATTCTAATCACACCTCCCTACTCCTTTACACATCTGCATTAAAATACTGAATTCATACAGTCATCTAAAACTTATTTTATTCTTGTTTAATTAATATTCTATTTCATTCTTCTTTATTGTTTGATTGTTCGTTTCTGTTGCGTTTGGTTGCGTTGTTTACGTTTGGTTTACGTTGCAATTGTGTACACACACAAAAAAAAATAAAATTAACACCCAAAAAAGGTGTACATTGCGAAACCAATTGCCCAACGGGTTATTATGGCGAAAATTGTGATCAAGTTTGCAGATGCTTGAATAACTCTTCGTGCGATCCGGACACTGGACGTTGTATTTGTGCTGCCGGTTGGACTGGTATTGACTGTTCAGAGCCATGTGCGCATGGGTTCTTCGGTGTGGGTTGCAGAGAACGCTGTCCCGAGTCAGCGCAAAGTAAGAAAAGCTAAATTAATTTACTTTTATTGAAACACTTTACCAACACAAGTAAATTTTACACTTGTAGATAATACCAGCTGTGACCACATAACCGGTGAAATTGTGTGCCGCGCCGGCTACATTGGTTTGACTTGTAAACACCCCTGTCCGAGCGGTTACTACGGACCAGGTTGCAAGAATCAGTGCCATTGTGAAAATGGTGGCGAGTGCAATCATGTCTCTGGCCAATGCTTGTGTTTACCCGGTTGGACTGGTGCCAATTGCAACATTTCTTGTCCGGATGAATACTATGGACCGAATTGCGCGCAACATTGTCGCTGTCAAAATGGCGGCACTTGTCGCAAAAATGACGGTTTCTGTGTGTGTCCAGCTGGCTGGATGGGCACGCGTTGTGAAGAAGGTATGTACAGCTTACTTTGTTAGGCTAGTGAATATTTACTTTGAACACTTTTCTAATTTTCCTTCAACACAGTTTGTCCTGAGGGTTTCTATGGCAAACACTGCATCACCCAATGCGAGTGCCCATCACAGAACTTCGTCTGTCACATTGCTGTCGGTTGTGTTTGTCGCAAGGGATATACGGGCGATAATTGCGATATGCTGTTGGCTGAAGAGCGCATACAACAAGCGCATGCGGGATGTAAGCACCAGCGCTAAATTATTTAGTTCCTTTTTTAATGGTAACCATTTTGATTTGTTGTTTTTTTTTTGTGGATTTTTGCAGCCAATCAGTCAGCTATTGTTTGGGGCTGCTTTATTTTCCTAATTCTACTCGGCGTTATATTGGCAGTTGTTTTTCATTATCGTCGACGCGTTTCTAATTTGAAAACCGAAATACAACATGTACAGTATATTAGTGACCCAAGTCAAAGTTGGGCAGATCGAAATTTCGACAATCCAGTTTATGGTTATCCAGAAACACAACAACAGCGTTTACTCAACAATATGAGACCAAAGATAAACAATTTGGATCGTAGTGGCATGTATACAGATAACTCGAATGCGAGCACTGGATGTGAGTTAAAATCTGTTGAAGGACGCTTCAAAATTGTATAATTATTATTTCTTAATTTTGCAGCTGCTTCGTATTCTGTAAACTTTACACATGATATGTTTGCTAAGAATTTAAATGCGGATCTCACCAATCCAAACGTTTACGACCCATATGAAGATCCTTTGAAGGAGGAGCATGTCTACGATGAAATCAAGCAGAAAGAAGGTTATAATCCCGGTAAGCTTATAATATTTATTATGTTATCCGATTTTACTTGATTGCTTTTGTAATTTCATCAATCTTAATATGCATAAACGCAAACGCCAATTTTACGCCAACCATTTGTAGTCAAAGTGTATAGCAAGAAACTGTTTCCTGAGGGTAAGAAAGCAAATTCAAGCAAACAATCATATGTGGTCTGGTGTGCGTATAACTATCGTCAGTTAATTTAATTGTTTTGTAAATTTTCTTAAACATTTCTATTTGTAGTAGTTTTTATGTACCCACTTACTAGTTGACACTTGCTTAGCATGAGGAGTTACACTTGCTGAGTAACTCACTTTTTTTAGTATATTTTTGTTTAAATAGTAAAACCTTAAATGCTATTGAATACACATCAGCCTCGTAGTCCATTCGATTAGCGACGAAAGTGATATCGCTGAGCACGATCGTAATGTTTGAAATTCGCGAAATCTTAGAAATATTCGCTTAAAACATTCACTGTTGTAACTTGCGAGAGCGCAGTTGGGGATGGAGACCCACGAATATGATTTAGCGATCAGGAATTGCAAATTTCGAAAAGCTGTAATAAAATTCAATTGGTTTCAGCAGTGAGACGTAGAAATTTGGTAGAACTGTAGTACTTTGTATACACACTAAGGCCATTTTCTCTGGCAGGTTTTAACATTTATCTGCCCCTTAAACACAAATTTTGTCCTGAAAAAATGTATTTGAAGGGCAGATAAATTTTAAAATTTACTAGAAGAGTTTTTAAAATTTTTAGTGCATAAGGTCGAAAGGTATTGAAAACATCCTTTAGTCCTTGACTATCCTTCAAAATTTGCAGTGTATTTATTTTTGAAAAATATTTGTTAAGGACTAATATACACACGACCACTTCCTCGATTTTCGTCCTTTAAACTGTATTAGCATAAAAAAAATAAAGTTAATTAAAAGGGCATTTTCAATATCTGTTTGTCCTTATAAAACAACATTTTTTTCTTATTCTTCACAATTTTATCTTTTATTTAAAAAAATTAATTAATTAATTAAAAAAATCCTGACGACACACAGTGGGACGTCCCCATATAAGCTGCGGCCAAAAGTAGGAACCTTACTAGAAATTTGCTGAAATTTGTATATGTGCTATTCGGCACTTAGGAATGAAGAAATGTGTAAAATTGTAAAATTCAACGCGCTACCACGCCCACAGGTCTGGTGGGCGGAAATAGTAAATGTTATCCGATTTTGATGAAATTCAGAGCATATGCTGGTTTTAACGAGAAAAGCATAAATCTGAAAGAGCTTCAAAGTTGGTTTACGTTATCGCCCACTAATTTTAGAAAAATGCGCAAAGTAAAAAAATCGTTTTTGATGAAATTCGGTGTGCCCTGCTCGTTTAAGCCAAAATTTTCCAACATGGAAGATAATGAGTAGTTTCTTATTATGAGGAGAAAATTAACAGATACATTTACTTTGTTTCTAAAAAAGTTCCTATTTCTTTCTTTTAAAAATGACAAAACGAAAACATTTCCAAAAAATGGGCCCACATTCAGCTAGTACCTATGCGTATTAAATTTAGAAGCTTCTTTCCCAATGTTTGTTCCATTTTCAATACTTTCTTTCTTATATGTACACCTGATCCTCTTTTTACACGGTGGGGGAAAAGAAAACTGTACAAAAAGCGTACAAAATAGTTACAAATAAAACCATAATACAAAATAAAATCGTGCAAAGGAACATCTAAGTTCAATTAAAAGAAATCGCGTAAAAAGAGAAATCGGTGTTTTAGTAGCAAAAAAGTTAAAATTTTCATATTCTTCACCACAGCATACCGCTTAAGGCACAGTTTATTTGTTTACATTGCATTCAATACTAAATGCACTGTTATATTTCACCTTCTCAAATGTCTTAGTTTCGTTTATTTGTTTACTTGTGTTCATTATTTATATGATTTATAGCAACATTTAATACCATTTACATACATTTCACAGATGAATACGATCACTTGGACTACTCGCGGCCGAGTACATCGCAGAAACCGCATTATCATCGCATGAACGACACCGTGCTTAATATAAATCGTGATGAGGAGAAGCCGAGTAATTTGAAAGCAATGAGTCATCTACTAGAAAAACCAACAGCTAACGGAACAGCGGCTGCCGCCTTCGATGAAGCGGCGGAAGATGAAGATGGAACTGCGTCTACATCAATGGCAGCGCTAGCTAAGCACTATATGACAAATACGGCGGAGGATGCGACAAGCGATAGCATTTGTGATAACGCATCAACCGCCTCGCCTAGCTCCAGTCCAGGTCATGCTATATAGAAAAAACAACAGTAGATACATTTAATTTGTTGGTGTAAATGCGTCTAGTTGCTGTTTATGTATGTATAATTTAAAGTAATTTATATAGCGCGTGTGCTGACGACATGGAAATCATCTGAAAAAATTAGTGACCATTGTTAGATGCCACGCTGAAAATGTATACATATGAAAGTGGATCGTATTTGAACGCGCCCACACACATACATATTTATATGAACGAAAAGCAGCGCTGCACATTCTAGAAGTGTGTAAAAGTTTGCAGCGTAGCTTCCTTTTTAAAATATATTTTTAAACATTTTTATTTGTTTAATATTTATTCAATTGTATATTGTCTATTTTCGAACTGCATACACCAACATTAAGTCGATATATATTTGTATATTTGTACGCTCGAATAATGTTTGTATATTTTTTTTTATGATTTCGTTAACTAATAAAAATAACACTGGCCGCTGGCCTTAAATTCCGGTATAATTGAGAAGCAAACGATGCCAATATTCGTAATTAAATTTGTTGCAATATGCTCAATTAAAAAAAAAATTAAATTTTGTACATTTTAATTTAAGCAAATTTTAGATTTATGTACATAATTTGAAAAGTTTTTTTGTAAGCATGAACATTACTGGGTATGTTGTGTGGTTGATATTTTAATTAGTAGTGATATTATTTATAGCATGCATACAAACATATAATGCACATTAAGTACTCGTATGTACATATGTATTTCATATAAAAAGAGAAACAAAGAAAAGCGAAACAGATATATATATAAATTAATGAAATTCCCCTGCTGCCTAAATAAATATCAGGGTAATCCTGCAAGTTTCTGCAAAAACAGAAAATTTAAATTTTTTGTTAAAAAAAAGTTTTATTGTTTTTCAAAATATTCGCCCTTAAGATCGATCTATACATTCGAAGAAACCAGTTGTCGAAACATTTATGCCACTCTGAAGTGGATACTTCAACAATATAGTTTCTTGAATGCTTCAACGGCATCTTCAGATTTTGAAAAACGCTCACCACGCATTTTGTGCTTAATAAGCGGGAAGAGGAAGAAGTCATTACTCATTATTTAGACTTTTTTCTCCTCTTGTCACGGTGAAGCTTGGAGACAAATCGGTTTCGGCGTCGATCCAAAATACATCACATCGCTAGTTTAAAGTGAAAAGTGGCTAAGAATTGGCTTTCAAGCTCAATTTAAGTTGTAATTTAAATTTCGCGTATTCTAAGCTAAAACAAACAACTTAAAACGATTAAAATTCCACAACGCAAATTGTGTGCTTTTTTGGACTTAGAACATTCGCGTATAGCTGAATAGAAATGGTTAGATGATTTGTTCTTTTATGTAACTGTGCATTTTTTATTGTGTATACTTCTTGCTTCAAAATATATACTTTGTTTTAGAAAAATTGGACTTAGCAACTTTTAATTTTAGCTAGCGATATGCAGAAAATTGTGATGCATTTTAAACTCTTTGTATGCTGGGCAGGTGTTTCCCAGTTAATCAATGCAGCTTCATGTCCCTTCTCCAGTCATATGGGTGCCGTCTTACATACATTTTGGGGTGGGAAACAGAACTTGTTGGTATAGTTCCCGGGAGTATCTGGCGTCGTCTCGTCTAAGTCGTTCGAGAAGGCAGTCTGCAGTCGTATGTAGACCAGCACTCTGGCATATTTGCGGGTTTCTGACCACACTGGTACTGCATAGTTCACCAACCACCTACCCGACGATTGGCTGTACGTGGTTGGCAGTAGGATTTTCGAAAGCTAGCGACTTGCGAACTATGTTGCTTTCCCGAATTCGCGTTAGTGTGTGCTCAAAAAGAGAAAAATCTGCCGAACATGAAAATGTACTAAAATATTAGGGTAGTTTATGCTGATATTTTGGCGCCTTCGACATATACGTCAAGTTCCAGCCTGATCTGCTAGTTCAACGAGATTAAGCAACAAAGTTGAGATTCGTGGCAGAAAAGATATTGGCAGATATTGAAGCTCAACTAACAAAACACGTAATACTTTTTCAACGAAAAGAGTTCTGTGCAGAAGTACAATGCAGCACGCAGCCGAAATTTAATAAGCATTTAATAAATTTTTTTCATGAGGCTCGTTCGTTATTAAAAAAAGTCAAAGTTAAAAAACTCTGAATGCGCATTGAGGACGCATCAAGTCTCTGTTTTAAAGCGAAATATCTTTTGACTGAGTAAACAAATTCCGCTATTTTTTTAACTGTTCTATGGACTGCCTTTCAACCGCGCTGTTGTACGAATGCAGTTTTTGCTCAACATGACTCATCAATAAATCTTTTCGCTAATGCATTTTTTCTTGGCTCAATTAAAATTTTCCAGTTGTCAGTTGAAAAAGTTTTTATACTTCGATACGATTTACATAAATTTGCGTTAAAAAACGTAAATTAATTTTGCTCAATTTTGCTCAATTTTTCATTGCTACGAAAAGCAATGATTAAATAAATACTTATGCCGGATTTCCACTAGGCATTGAATTGTCAAAAAAATATTGCCATTTAAAAAATGCCTTGCAGAAACGAACTTAATGACTATTTTTCTTAATCTATTAAATTAGTTGCAAATATTTTTATTGCCAAATTTGTCATTTAAGTGTTTGCCATTTAGCGTACAGTGGGAGTCCGGCATTATACTAGTATAGTATATATAAAAATATGTATACACGTAATCATACAAAATGTCAGTCAAAAAACAAGTACCTCTTCCCATTATGTAATCGATTTATAAACAATTATTAAAGTGTTATGATTCCATTAAGCGGAAATGTGAGTATATACATATGTACAAGGTTGTCATGTGTAATATGAAACTTTTAATAACTATACATGCATATTTAACATAATAAACATACATACATGCATAAATGAATGAGTGAGATCATGCAATAATTAAAATTAGATATCCCAAAATATTTAAAAGATTTTAGAAAAACAAAACATTAAAAAGTGTTAATTGTTCGTTGTAAAATTAAGAACACAATCTTAAATGCTAAACATTCTTTTACAAAAATTTGGCTTAAATCATGTACGAAAATCAAATAATTTTTTTTAGATTAAAATATTTTAACATTTTAGCTGTCATTTATTACCATAAAATTTAATGATATTTACAAAAATAAAAAAATTAATAAATTCGCCAAATTTTAAGAAATTAATTTTATATTTAGTATATTTTGTTATAACGAATATACATACCTGTATACATATATAGGCATTTTAACTAAGTTATATGAGTGATTACCTAAAATTTTAAATGAAATGATACCTTGTAGCAATACGAAAATGCGAAGCATATTAAGTGGAATAGGATTTGTGACAAAAAAACCAATCTATAAACTTACAGGAAGTGCTAACTTCTTACTCTTAAAGAAGAGTTTGAGTGCATAGTTGTGGCGTCAGGCATAAAAATGATAGCTTAACAAGTGGTGTTTAAAGAACAAAAATAAAAAATTTGTTTTGAAATTTCAAAAAAAAAAGTTAAAAGTTAATTATTGTAATTTGAAAAAAAAAATAATAATTAAAAGAATAACGAGTCAAATTCACAAACTCAAAAATGGATCCAATTATTAATTCAAATTAATTAATTCTTTGGCGTGCAAGTATCATTTTGCCGTCAAAGGAATAAAAATAACAGGTTTTTAAAAGTAGCAAAATTATTATTTTTATGCCAGACACCGCAGACAAGTACATACATACATTAATTGTAGCCCTATTGCAGCATTTTCAATGTTTATATACAATCAGTTAAGAATATAGATATTACGATAGTACATACATACTTACATGCATACATGTGTTGTAGTTCAATAAATACATATTTTTAAACAATCCCATATTTGTATTATTTATATCAGTGATGGACAAGTCCGTGGCAGGAATCATCCGAAGAGGTAATTGGCCCTCGTCATCGTCGACGATCGTCAGCGTATCAGTAAAATGGCTGAAGATGGCCGTATCGTCACTTTTACTAACGATGACGATATTCAGCATAGGGCCGAATATGTATGTAATTAGGGATGGGCCGATCAGGCTTCGTCAAAGAAATTGAACCGTATGTTGAAGAAAGTAAGAATAACAATAAATATATGTACATATACATACATGTAGATCCGGTTTTTTTTTGGCATTACAATAATTTAAAAAATTCTATAAAAATGTATTATATTTGAAATTTGAATACTTTTATTTCAATGCGTACCGATCCAAAAATCGATTATTTTATGTATGTATGTTCGATCTGGCACCTCTAGACCTTTTCCCTTGCCTATGTGTACCCCTTATCAATTAATATCTACTATTTAATAATAATTCGCAAGGTTTTTTTTTATTTAAATTTGTGTGATGGAATAATAATTTATTTAATTTTTGTAAACAGCTTTCATTGCAATTTTCGTTATGAAGTTCATACACATATGTACATACAAACAACGTTTTTATACTTAAAGTACATATAACACTTTTATTAGCATACATAAATACATAGTCGATAAAATTAGATACATACATACATATGTATGTAGGTACGTATATCTATTCTCCCTCTTCGTCTTGAGCCAAATACTGTGTACGTCGTCTAATAATTGATAATATTTATTAATAAGTTCTAAGCTGCTACAGACTAAGCGACTGGAATGAGTGTGGTGCAACTTACAACTAGAAAAATCTTTTCACTTTCAAATGATTAGTATGCAAAATGTATGGGTGTGCGTGCGCATGCGCCTACAAGTACCCATGGCCTGCCACCTCGGCGGGTATGTAACCTTCACGGCCGTCGCGGGTACGCACATAGAACCATTGTCGATGATCTTTGGATTCACGACACTCGCAGAGCGTCACAATTTCACCCTTGTGCAGCACAATGCTGTCGGTGGCGTAATCGGTGTTGATGGCGACGAGCGTTTGACGTAAGCCATGCTGCTTTCGACTGGCCATGTGCAACACACTGCCGTGTTGCTGCTGATTCGCATTAGCGTTATGTAAGCTCCCATTGGCCGGAGCTTTCGACGCAAAGCTGGCGCTATGCGATACCGACGCAACGCTCGCGGCATTTGAGACACTAGCCGCTGACGAAATGTTCGCAATGTTCTTTGGATGTAGGTGCTGGCCGTTGTGGCCGTTCGTGATGTACGGCCCATTGATGAGGTGCTTGTGATGCAGCTGCTGCAGTTGTTGCTGTTGTTGCATATGCTTCTGCACATGCAACTTTGACTTGTGCTGCTGCTGCTGCTGCTGCAGTGTTACGTATTCATCGTTGCCGCTGTTGTGTAGCGCCAGTGCCTGCTTGGTGGATTTGAGCTGCGCGTATGCCTTTTCGACTAGACGCGGCTGCGATGCCGCGCGCAAATACAGCCGATCTACCTGTTGCTCACCGCAAGTGGAGGCAGCTGCGGATACGACTGAGGCATTGCCGTTTTTCGCATCCACATCGGTGCCGACTGCTTCACCGCGCTTGCCGCGCGGCGTACGCGCACCATCGGAGCGTGTGCCGCCACGCAGACGTATCTCCTTTTCTGAGTCAGTCATATTACCGCCAGGACGTGGAAATATGTCACCGTTGGACTCCCAACACGGCGCTGGTTTGCTGGGGTTAGCGGCGCTGCTACGCGCGGTGGGTGGGAGTATGCCTAGCGGCAGGCAGCAAGAGTAACCTACATAGCCCTCCTCAGCGTGCGGTGTTTGCACATACAGCCAGTTTTGATTTTTGAATACCGCATTCACGACCATGCCCAGCGGCAGCGGCACTTCAACTTGATGTTGTCCCGGCCGCGTTTGGTAAAGCGTACTGGCAGCCGACAGTACGACGGGTATATTGCCAGGCGAGGCCAGTGAACACTTGGAGAGGAATTCATCTACATTGCTAATCTCGTAACCAAACTTTGGTCCGCGAATGCGTTCGCGTCGTTTGCGGTGACGGTGACGACGAGGATGTCCCTCCGAAGCAGCAATCAAACTCGGTTCGGAGTAAGTGCCCTTCAATGACTTTAGCTCATCCTTTTCTAGAACAACACCATTAGCCGCACCTGTCGCTGTTACCGAGGCGCAACCATTTCTGTCCAACTGACTTGCCTCAGCGCCGTCTGCGTGCGGCCTGCCATTTGCCTGCAATGTTGCCATCTTAGCTGCAAGCCTCTTACGTATCTCATTGCGTTTTTTGGCCAACGAAAGCGCTTCGCTGGTATCGTAACTCTTCGGCAATCGCTGTGGCGTGCAGACGAACAATAGCTCGCGGGAGGGCGCTCTTGACTTTTCTTTGTATTCCAGTAAGTTTTGGTTGCTGAAGAACTTTTGTGGCGCCAAAGCATTAGCTGGCATGTGTGCGGTGGGCGTGGTGGCGTACCCATTGAGTGGATCAGTGCTGCCGGGCAGCTGCTTGAGACGATAACGTTTCGTTGTCGTTGTAGTTGTGGTGGTGGCAGTGTTTGTGGTAGACGTAGTGGTCAACTGCGTTGGCACCAATTCTGTGCGCTGCTTGGATTCTAGCCTACCATTCATGCAACCGTTATTATTATTTGGTGTTTCTGCCGCTGTGCCATTAACGAGTTTCTTTGTAGTTCCCGGCTCGTCGTCGTCATTCGTTGGCGTTTGTACTTCGTTTGGTTGTTGCTGTTGTTGTTGCTCTCTTAATACCCAAGTCAGTGAGATACGCGGTCGGCGTAAACTCAAATTTTGACCCATCTCCCGCTGAATTGGATTCTGTGTTAATCTTTGGTACTCGACGTCTGTGCTTTGTACGCACTCGGCGTTCAACGGCGTGCCGCCAACATCATTGCTATAGACGTGTGAATGCAGTTCAGGTGTGCTAATCGTCCGCACAACCTGAGGCTGCCAAATGCCAGGCTGTAGATCTCTAAATCGTTCACCTTCGCGATCTCGCGTCGCCGGACGGATTTGATCTATTTCCACATAATCTATGGAGCAGCTACTTTGAGGGCGAGGTGGTGGTGGTGGTG
>NW_023458565.1:14509492-14510866 GCF_013731165.1 Rhagoletis pomonella
GGTGTAGCCGTAAAATTGCTTACAGAGCTGTCGCTAGTGTCGTTGGGCTCGAGTGATTGCTCGTGCTGCTGTTGGAGGATGAGGGAGCAAGCGTGAAGCAGATCAGGGCAATAGGCATCTGCGAAAAAAGAGAAAAGAAAAGGAAGTGAAGTTAAGAGTCTTAGGCCTACTTCAGCATTAAAAAATTTGGGTAAACATTAAAAAAATTTAAAACAAAATCTAAAATTTTAATTAAAAATATAAATAAAAATATGAATTAGAAAAGACAAAAAGCCCCTAAAAATAAATTGGAATTGAAAAAAAATATTTTTTTTAAACAATAAAATCTAAAAATTAAACAACAAAAAGAAAAAATTATCAAAATAATAAAATAAAATATTTGAGTTTAAAAAAATAAAATTAAACTAAATTGAAAAAAGAAAAAAAATGGGCTTCGAAAAGTTAAATGATATTGAAAAACAAATATTTTTCATTTTAAAACAAAAAAATCTCAAAATTTATTTACAAAAAGAAAAAATATAAAAACAGGAAAATAAAATTATCTTCAAAAAATTGATTGAAATTAAAATACATGTATACATTAGGGCGGGCCAATTTTTTTTACTAGGCGCGTATCGTATAGGTTTCGAAGAAAAAGGGAAAATGTTCACTATTGTGCCCTCTGGTGGAAGTTTAAAGGAAAAGATAAGTACATAAACGGATTATTCATACCAAAAAAAACCTTAAGCATGTTTCTGTACAAATTATAAGCACTTCTTTACGACACTAACGCAAAATGCTAAGCAACTTGATTTCTTGACGCATGGTTTCTTTGGCAAAATGCTTAGAATTATACCTAGAATCCTTCTGTGCTATACGCGCGTAGTCGAAAAAATCTCCCATATAAAGTGATCCGCCCTAATATCTTAAACTACAAAATGTAAGAATGAAGAAAAAAAGGGGGAAAAATACTACTCGGAAACTCGGATCTCTCGAAGGGCAGGCACGCCAGTACTTTGCTCACCCGGCCATTGACTGTTGGAACAGCGCGAGCAAAAGAATATATAAGTGCTTTCTATCAAAAGAGCTTTTCTCTATAAAAGTTGTCAAGGGAGTTTTTTTTGTGAGACTTTCGTATTAGAATAAACAAAATCTTTCAATCTGGCCTATTGTCTTTAAATTGTCTTACAAAAGAATTTCAACTATATTAGGATGAATTGCCATGTTCGTTTTAGTTTCTCTTTTCAAGAGTTCCACACTTGCTTAGATTTTGTAAAGTACGCCATGAAATGACGGCCAGATCGCCTTGACGGTGGCGCAAGGTACTACGCTTTAAAAGGCGACCACCTTCAGCGATAGTAAATACTTCTTCCTGGGCCAAGCAGATGGATTGAT
>NW_023458565.1:14510966-14512086 GCF_013731165.1 Rhagoletis pomonella
TTGCTTACAGAGCTGTCGCTAGTGTCGTTGGGTTCTAGTGATTGCTCGTGCTGCTGCTGGAGGATGAGGGAGCAAGCGTGAAGCAGATCAGGGCAATAGGCATCTGCTAAAAAAGAGAAAAGAAAAGGAAGTGAAGTTAAGAGTCTTTGGCCTACTTCAGCATTAAAAATTTTGGGTAAACATTAAAAAAATTTAAAACAAAATCTAAAATTTTAAATTAAAATATAAATAAAAATATGAATTAGAAAAGACAAAAAGCCCTTAAAAATAAATTGGAATTGAAAAAAATACTTTTCTTTTTAAAACAATAAAATCTAAAAATTAAACAACAAAAAGAAAAAATTATAAAAATAAGTAAATAAAATATTTGTGTTTAAACAATTAAAATTAAACTAAATTGAAAAGAGAAAAAATAGGCTTCGAAAAGTTAAATGATATTGAATAACAAATATTTTTCATTTTAAAACAAAAAAATCTTAAAATTTAATTACAAAAAGAAAAAAATATAAAAACAGGAAAATAAAATAATCTTCAAAAAATTGATTGAAATTAAAATACATGTATACATTATAACTAGAATACTTCTGTGCTATACGCGCGTAGTCGAAAAAATCTCCCATGTAAAGTGATCCGCCCTAATATCTTACACTACAAAACTACAAAATTTAAGAATGAAGAAAAAAGGGGAAAAAATACTACTCGGAAACTCGGATCTCTCGAAGGGCAGGCACGCCAGTACTTTGCTCACCCGGCCATTGACTGTTGGAACAGCGCGAGCAAAGTGATATACAAGTGCTTTCTGTCAAAACAGCTTTTCTCTATAAAAGTTGTCAAGGGAGTTTTTTTTTGTGAGACTTTCGTATTAGAATAAACAAAATCTTTCAATCTGGCCTATTGGCTTTAAATTGTCTTACAAAAGAATTTCAACTATATTAGGATGAATTGCCATGTTCGTTTTAGTTTCTCTTTTCAAGAGTTCCACACTTGCTTAGATTTTGTAAAGTACGCCATGAAATGACGGCCAGATCGCCTTGACGGTGGCGCAAGGTACTACGCTTTAAAAGGCGACCACATTCAGCGATAGTAAATACTTCTTCCTGGGCCAAGCAGATGGATTGAT
>NW_023458565.1:14512186-14521113 GCF_013731165.1 Rhagoletis pomonella
TTCAGCGATAGTAAATACTTCTTCCTGGGCCAAGCAGATGGATTGATCATCTTACTCTCAGGCGTTCAAAGAAAACGCCTGCTCAAACACCGGGTTACACTTTGCACCCATCGGCGGATAGATGATCTATCCAGTCGGAAGTAATAAATTCCCCGATATGTTTAGGTCATTTCGTTTGAAAATGGCAGGGACAGGGCAGGAGACAATTTAAAACATTATGCGCCTATATTGTTTTTCACTACCGCTTATAGCGACCACTTGGAGCGCTACTTCAAGTACTTTCTGCTATGAATTTTTAATTTTTTTTTCGAAAAATACAATTGAGGAAAGGCGCAAAATCTTTTCGAATATTAACTCGGAGATTTACTGTAGGTATGTATCTAACAACTTCATAACTGCACAAATTGACAGCGTGCTTACCTCTTAAGCCGCGACCAATACGCTGCTGTCGACGCTGTTGGCGTCGTTCACTGCCAATCGGTAACTGAGCGTAAGTTTCGCTATCGCTGCTGCTGCCGCAGCGCTGACTGTTGACGTTAAATTCGAAGTTGTTGTTGTTATTGTTGCGCCTATTACCAAAGCTGTAGTTGCTGCTGCTACTGGTGCTGTCTGTGCTTGCCGCATTAATATTCGACAAACGCTGTTGCTGCAACAAATGTAAGCGTCTGCGACGACGCAATTGTTGTTGCTGCTGCTGCTGTTGCTGGGGTTGCTCTCCTCTGAGTTGCAATTGTGCTTCAAGTAATTGCTGTTGCTCTTGCTGCGCAACTGTTGGCGCCACATTCTCGCTATATTGCACTAATTGCTGACCTTGCTGTGGATATCTAAGCGCAGTGGGTGGCAATACAACTTCATCATAATCTGCGGCATTACTGTCCAACTGAGCGCAGAAAGGTTGACATTGCGTTGGCGATGCGGCGTACGATGGCCAAGCGCCCGCACTCTGAGCTACAGCGTTTATTAATACACAACCATCAGCTGTACCAAAGCCACCAGCAACGCCCACATCCACACCACTGTGAGGCGTGTAAGAGGGTGGCGGTGTAGCCGGCAGTGAATCGTAGACTGGTGGTGGCGTACGGCACAGCACTCGATTAGCAAAGTGATTCTGTTCGGTGGCGTTGTCTTCGTGGAGGCCTCGTTGGCGCGTCGTCAAGTTGTCTAAAGGATTTGCGACTCGAAGCGTAACAGCGTCGCCGGATGTTGGGGATGACAATGTCCCTTGTTGGACTCCTTGTTGTTGTTGCTGATGTTGTTGCTGATGTTCTTGCCCTTGTTCTTGTCTGTGTCTGTGCTGACGAGTGTGTTGCCCTTGGCGTTCTGCGAATTAAATGGGGAAAAAAGGCAAAAGATAACAATGAAACCGAGTGGCAACAGATTAAAAGAGAAAAAAAGTTGCAAATATATTTAGGGTTGCGCCGTGAAACGTTCGGGGGAGAGGGTGGTGCATTGTAAGTTTTTTGATATCGACCGTTTTACAAGCGATTCCAAGGCAAATACGCAAATTAGTGCAACGAAATATTTTAATAACTCAATTCAACCCCATAGACTGTGCTGAAATATGCTGCGGTGGATACTAAATATTTTGTTGTCTTTGAAGCCTTGAAGCAACACGTATGTACAGTCATTAGGGTGCATCACCAAAAACATTTGCGGCTTTCCACCGGAATAATTATAAAATTTCTAATATATTAAGTCCATTAAACTTATTTTTAATCTATACAGGTTAAGTAAATTGAGAAAGAGGTTTAAGAAGGCTTGCAGCCGAAAAAATATTTTTGTGAAGGTTGCCACATGTTTGAAAATTTTTATTCAATTTAATTGATAAGATAACTTAAATATTGCATTATGGGCATCAAACTGAAGAGGTTTAGGAAAGTTTTTCCTCCGAAAATATTTTTGAGGAGGGTTGCCAACTATTTAAAAAAAAATTATTTAATTAAATAGATAAAATAAACGAAATATTGCAATACGAAAATCATCATCATTTTTAAACATTTTTACGCAGACCTTTTAAGCTTTAAGTCTTCCATTATCTGAGGTGATTTTGTAGAGAAAAATATTTTCAAATCGGTTCAGCTTAAACTTTTTTATAATAAGTTTTATATTTCCGATAGAAAACCCGTACCGTTTTTTTTTGTATGGAGAGTGATCCACCCTAATGCACATGTATACATTTATGCATTTATATATGTGTACGAATTGGATGAGTTGTATATTCCCTTTTAATTGCTAAACTTCAGGTCCTTTGATGGCCTTAAAGTACTCATAATTCTTTTTAATTGCTTTATTTTTATATTTTTTCTGTTAGTCCTTAAGTGGTCCTAATTTAAATTCGCACTTCACGTCTTTACAAGCAGAATGAATTCATTGGTAAATAGCATTTCAACACTTTTGGGTGTCTGTGGTTTGTTAGAAAAAATTATTTCAACAAAAAAAAAATTATATCGACGGATGAGTGGAAGGTCGACCTATCTCGGCAACGGTTCGAAAACGCCTTATTTCAGAAAATGGCTTAAGAGCGCCCTATTTCAGAATTTGGTTGAAGAACGCCCTATCTCAAAATTTGTTTCAAAACGCCCCACCTCTATTGAAAATATATTGAAAATATGTTGATATAGGGCGTTTTTGCAGTGGCAGCTGAGGTAGGGCCTTCTTCAACCAAATTCAGAATAGGGCGGACGCAAGTTTGATTTGTTTTATTATAAAGAAAGTTTCGAGAGGCTTCAGGTGGACAGAACTCATGCTGTATGCAATTTCAGAAGGTTTAGTTTTGTACTTGGCGAAGTGCTTTTCAGTGCCTCTTCGGACGGCCAATTCGTTACCATCAAGAGAGTTTTGCAGAGACGGAAACAAATGGAAGTCAGACGGTGCAAAGTCCGGGCTATACGGTGGATGCATTAAAACTTGCCCAACTCAAGCTCTGTCAATTTGTTCCGAGTAATCAAAGATCTGTGTCAGGATGGAACACAACTACTTTTCTGGGGATACATAAACGGTCGAGTTGTGCAAAATAGAGAACCAAATTGATCGTTTCGCCACATTGCAGCAGTCCATAATAGACAATTCCCTACCAATCCCTGCAAACACTCAATATAACCTTGTTTATCTTAAAGCCAGGCTTTGAAGTCCTTTTTGGAGGGCCATCGGATTTTGGCCTTGATTGTTGGCATAGCTTGTATTTTATCCATTTTTCATCGCCCATACAACTTTTTTTCACGAATTACAGAACTATTTTTATTAAAAATGTCGCCTAAAAATTCACCTTTCAGACGAACGTTTGGTTTCAACACCACCTAGTAAAAAATACCTCGCAAAGAGTGGAGGTTAGGTTATGCTTGCTGACGTTAAGAGGTCTCACATTGACGAATATAACGTACGTAGCGTTGCCATATACGTTTACGACCCACGAAATAGTGGCTAACATCGCCGTTCCTTTAACGAATTTACTAGATACTTTGGTCCTTGTCGATTGTTGACTGCAGCCTCTGCAGCTGTGCCTTGCCGAGATACGTGAGTCTTTGCCATTTGCTAGGCCATACTGTATCCAACAACCCGCAATCGCAGACGGCGGTGAATGGAGGTATAATTTAATTAAGTTAGACCGGCGTCACACATTTGCGTCGGCGGTTCCACGTGAATCCCAGCTGACACATATATGTTGCGCCTGGTAGCGAACATGTTAAAAGCATCTACTGATAGCAAACAATGCTCTGTTATCAATTCTAACAGGAGCCTCAAGTTTGTTCTTCTTGCTGATAGAAGGAAATCAGTAAGTTTCTTTTCGTATGAACTACACATAATCTTTGCTAGTCTGCCAAATTGGCTAGTTCGTTAGCTCTTTCAATATCTTCCACACCCTTGAGTGTTGGGACCTAATATAGGTGAACGGTTTTAGCTGGTGCTAGTCTTTATACATTTTACAGTTTGTTTTAATATGAAAGTAGAGCCTTGATGGCCGCCGGACACTCCATATACAAGTTTATCTACTCTTGCTTTCTTTATTGCAAAGACTTCGGCTTGATAGATACTGCAATAATCCGGTAGCTTAAAGGACCAATGAATTTCTGGTTCGGTGCATTATACTGCAACCCCTAGACCTTCATCCATTTTAGTACAGTGTGTGTAGATTTGTGTAGATTTGCCTTGCGTCCCCTTTCAACTGCACGCACTTACGCCAGCCGTCAGCCTGCATTGTAGCTTCCAGAGACCTTTCGAAATTCAGACAAGGGATCCTATAGTCTATTCGTCCTGTTAAAGATGACGTTAGGCGGCATAAAGCCTCGCGGCAGTTGTAAACGTTATGTTGTTGGCTACAAAGCTCGCTGGTGGCATGTTTAAGGTTTCGCGGAGCGCCGTTGTCGGCACCCGTTATACTGATCGTTGAGAGCTGGTTAACACTCTCCAGTCTTTTAAGGTATGTCTTCTTTTTCATTGCTGTCCACCACATCAATACCCCATAGCTGTGGCTGGCTTAATGATAGCTGAAAGCCCCCAGATGCAGTCCAACATCTTCTTACATGTATACAGTGCTGACGAGGCCTTACTCTCACGCTCCTACACATTAAGTTTCCACGATAATTTACGGTCCAATACGATTCCAAGGTACTTCCTGGTCTCCCATAAAGAACTTAAACCAGCGACGTTTTTATTGGGCACGGCCCAAATTGACGAACGTTTGTAGAGGAAAAAATTAGATAAACGGGTAATTAAAACATAGTTGAAAGATGAGCAATAAAAATCGTCATGTCTTTATTAAAAAATTTTCAGATAAGAAAGGAATAGTATTTTCGGTATTTAGTAAGAACTCTTCCGCGAACTGTTTGCGTAACAACATCAAGATACACGATTCAAATTCGAGAGGAAGCTTATCCAAACGCCTTAAAAAAATGTGAGCGCCAAAGATATTTTTTTTTTTAATGAAAATTTGTAAAATCACCGAAAAAACGTATAACGCGAAAATTTTACTACTCACGCTTATCTGCAAATCAATCAGCTGTAAATGGCCTCAAATCAACCACGCAGCAACATTTTAACGGCAATCAGTAATAGTCTTCACTGCTTCACATAAAAGTATGCAGTCACCGGTTCGACTCAATCGATGTGTTGACATTTCTATCATCGATCAGACAATTTGTCACCGCCGCTTGGTGAGCGAGCAGGTAGCCAAGTGAAAATACAACAACAACGAGTTTTTGCTGTTGTTCTTGCTTAATATAACACAGCTGATCATGTTGCACGCTTGTTGACTGTCAACTATTTATGTCTTTATTTACAACATTTATTGCCTTGGCGCGATACATTGCTGGCCTGCCGCTTTTGGATGCAAACTTTGCTGAATTTGTTATGGCACTGCATTGCTGCAACACAGTACATGCAAGTAATAAACGCCAAATTGCTGCTGGTGTTACGAGCATTGATCAGCAGCAGCAAGCAAGCAGCAGTAGTTAGTGCAGCGCATGAAACCAGTCTACATATGACATACGCGCGTGCATGTAGGCAAATTAGGAAATGTGCAATGCTTAATTAGGTTGCATGCAACATCCAAACACTTTCATTTTTTTGCCATAAAATATATGGGGTGCCATAAATAAGTGAAGCTAGGGAGGGGCGTTGGCTGTAAGAAATGCTGAAATTGGCACGAAAGTAAATAGGTATGCATGTAAATACATACATAAGTATGTATGTATATTGCCGTTGTAGGCGGATGCAAGATATCAGCGCTTGCTAGTGGTTGCAACTGCTCTCTTGTTGCGGCTTTGTTGCTGCTTGTTGCACATTAGTTCCGCGAAAGCCGCTCGTCTCAACTCCTCATCAAAATCACGTAAACTCCATTAAAATTTCGTGGAGGGGCAGAACGAATCATCATGATTATCATTAATAGGCGCTGCTGCAGCGGCAAAAGCAGCAACAAATATAATAACAAAAACTATTAACTACATTGTTGCGGTGTAGTGACGTTGCTCTCACAACAGACAATGCACGAATAATAGAAAACAATAACACATTTAGCTTGCAACACACATACAGTGACGAACAAAATTATTTGGACTGTGAATTTTTCGCAATATATGCAAAAGTTTTTTTTTTGCTAATTTATTTTTAATAGTTTTTTTTATAAAAAATATGGTTCATACTACACCAAAAAATATAAAAATAAAATCTCAAATTTTTGTGAAAAAACACAGGAAAATTCTGTAAATTTGCATACCAATTTCGAACTTTCTATTCAGATATTTTAGAAAAATTCTAGGTATGCAGTTTTATAGCCCATTCAATAGCAAAGTTCAAGTTTGAAGTTGCTAAAAAATAGCGGCAATATTAATTTTAGGCAATTTTTTTCACTCAGGTTCTTCCATACAAAGTATGTTTGACAATTTTGTTTTTTTAATTTTAAAATTTCAACTCGAACCTACTAAAATTGAATGGGCTATAAAACTGCATAATTTCAATTTTTCTGAAAAATCTGAATATCGAGTTCTGAGTTTTGCACAAAAT
This sequence comes from Rhagoletis pomonella, assembly GCF_013731165.1. Lineage (NCBI taxonomy): Eukaryota > Metazoa > Arthropoda > Insecta > Diptera > Tephritidae > Rhagoletis > Rhagoletis pomonella. Next base: position 14,518,685 of record NW_023458565.1, read on the forward strand.
TAAGAGATTTAATTTTTATGTTTTTTGCTGAAGTATGAATTATATTTTTATAAAAAATTATTTAAAATAATTTAGAATAAACAACTTTGCACATAATGACAAAAATTCGCTGTGCCAATACTTTTGTTCGTCACTGTACAAATGTGCATATATACAGTGGCGGTCAAAACATATGGAACTGAAACGAATATTTCTCAAAGTCTGGCCAATTACAGTTTTTAAAGTAAAAGTCATGTTTTTTTTTGTTAAATTTAATAGCTAAGTACTGAAAGAGTATTTATGTAAATGTGGCAAAATGCTTATATTTATTTTCTAACAAAAATTTTATTTCCATCACAAGTTAATGCTCAAATTACAACTTTCAGAAACTAGAATCTTCCACTTATTAGAAAGAATAAATTTGAAGATGGCTTGCAAAAAACATGTACATACATATATCCATATGTTTGCTAAGTTGAGTTGAGATTTGTTTACAAAGTGGCAAAAGTGGAAATATTTCGTTTAAACGTAAAAAAATAAAATCTCAAAAAGTTAAAATGTTAATTGATCAAGATAAAAGTGTACAAGTCAATCGACTAGTTTGTAATTTTAATGTTGCGGAGTCTGAAATCAGCTACATAAGGTCCAATAAAGAACTGCTGCTAGAAGCTGTCTCCAAGACTAAGGAGAAGTGAAATCAGAAGGTTTGCACTGTGCTGAAATCGTACTATTTTCACTTAGGAACAAAGAAAACGATCCTGTATGTCATATTATAAGAAAAAAAAATAAAAATACCCTAAATTACACCGCGCAAAAAAGTCAAAAAAATTTCGAATTTTATTTAAAATTTTATAAAATTTTATAAAAAAAAATTTTTCTTTTAAATGTGATTTTTCTTAAATTTTTATATAGAAGTATACAAATATACATATCACAAGAAAGGAGTTTAATTGCCTTTACAACGATACCAATTTTTCAAAAATCGGTTACTATTTTTTCGTTGTTTAAAATTTATTTATTTTTTATTAGAAAAGGTATTTTTTCCTTTAAATATGTTGTTTTTTTTTTTAATTTTTATATACGAAGTATACAAATATGCATATCAGAAGAAAGGGGATTTAATCGCCCTTACAACGATGTAAATTTTTTAAAAATCTGTTCAAAAATGTTTGAAATATAAGGAATTAAATTTTTCGAAGACCTGAACTTTGACCCCTTATAACACCTCTAATATAAGTTTGCACAAAAAAAGTTATATAGATACCATTTAAATAAGAGCAAAAGGAGAACTACGTCTATATACTTAGGTTTTTAGTTATTTACATGCAATAATTGAATAAAATTTTTTACCAAAGGTCCTATTTCGAGCTCCGAAGGCCCATATCTCGATTTCGGAGGCTAACTTCGAAAAACCGACTTAATCTCTTAAAAAAAAATGGTTTGGTCCAATGCGCAGAAAAAAAGTTGATTTTGCCGTACAGTGTAAAACATAGATCGAATTTTAGAAAAGTAGATGTTGTTCCATATATGTACATATGTATTTTGACCACCACTGTACATATAAGTTTGTATGTGTTTTTTGTTATTGCAACATGTGCATTCCAATCGCATTAATGTGAAACGCATGCGCGCCAAAAATCACTTCATGGCACAACAACAATGGCAACAACTAAAACCACACTAATCATCGTACGACTGTGTGGGTATACATAAGTACACATGTTTATCTGAAGAACTGTTGAAGCGCTGCTGTGGTGGACGTCGTCAATATGCTTGGCACGACTGTTGACACGCCCTCAAGGGCACACTTTCATTACCCGTCAAAGCAAAAAAAAAATAAAAAATCAGAAATACATAAGTACAACTATCGAGCTTGAATTGCCCACATGGAACCCACAGCGAAGTCTCAATGAGCTGCAAAAATAACAACGAAAAGGAGTAACAACAATGGCATTAACACGATTCTTGCACGATCGGCGTAAACCATAGAGCACCTTCATTCTTCGATTTCCAATAAGAGCATAGAGACAATTATCGTAGAGGGGCAACAAGAGCATATATGTATGTATATTCCACAGCAGCTTTGCACAGTGTCTTTATGCCGCTTAAATTATAATCCGACTAGTGAGTGAAGTTCTTCTGCAGTATGCAGTTATAGTTGAACGGCTATACTCATTCAATAAACGAGTATTTGGTGGAGAAACCACTCCTCCCAGCAATAGATTGTGTGCTGGGCTTGGGACCCGTCACGTAAAAACAGGTTCCAATGAAAAGACAAAACAAGCCTCGAAATATTGTCCCCGGCAACGTTGACGACCCTCGCAAACGGAACAAGGACTACGATTTACGGATATGCACTTGGAATGTCTGAACCTTCTATAGAGAAAGTGCCTCTAGCCAATTGCTGGATGCCATAAAAAATAGCAGGCTGGATGCCATAAAAAATAGCA
>NW_023458565.1:14521123-14530477 GCF_013731165.1 Rhagoletis pomonella
ATTTCGTTATCACATATTTTTTCACACTGCATAATATGTAAGTACATAGTATAAATATCAATTTCGACAAGCGCAAAGTTGTAAGTATATGAAAAAAAAAACGATATGCAAATAACCGCAGCAAGCCAAGTAAGCCCCAGAGGCATAAGGCGCTTAGTTTTTTAAGCAACAACCAAAGTAAGTCATTAAAAAGTATTAAGTGCAGATCCCTTTAAGCTTTGCTATACAAAAACACACTCTTCGTAAATATGGTTTGTGGCTAATGAGTTCGGTGGCTTGGCAAAGCATTTGCGATGTGCTTCAAGTGGCTGCAATGAACAAAAGTTTAACTTTTGGGTTTTCTTAGTAAAAAATAACAATAATCATTACATGCACCATTGAACGTTAAGGTAAGATGTTTAGATTTTGCATGCCGGTACTAGGTTGATCGGTAATTCGGATTTTGTATACTTAGCAATACATTTTTGGAAGAAGTTTTTAAAAAGTAGAAGTGAAATAGAAAAGCAGCAAATAGACTTTTGATTTTGTTAAAAAGAAAATCAGTGATGCGATTTTCAATTCTTTAGAGGTTCGACAATTGAGATAATATTTTTTGGGGTCACAGGAAGTTCGACATGAAATTTTCAAAAATATCCGGAATATGTCCTAAACTATAAATTTAAGTCAATACTTTTCATCAAAAAATGTTTCTTTAATGACAAAGTTTATCAGGGCCAGCCAGCTATTCAAACGAAGTTATATGCTGAACTCTCACTTAAAAGAGACGACGTTTCTTGAGCTGCACGATACTGTAGTCGAACGTCTTGCCATAATCCGCATCAAAACGAGATCGTATAACATCTAAACGTTTCTCACCCATGTTCTAATAGAGGCAAGATAATTTTGCAGTGATCTATATGGAGATACATAGGTACGATCCTCGAACAAAACAATGGCTCGGATCACTATCTTATTGCAGCCGAGTGTTACTAACAACACAAAGAACGCTTGACATCGAAAAGATGCCATCAAACCTTTTCTTTTCGCAACATGACTCTAACGCGGGATCTCTGGAAATACTCTTCAACAAAGCCAAGCAGTGTGATTGCATTTCCCACATACTACGTATCGTTGCCAAATAACCAATGGTACGACGACAAATATCTCGTCGCTGCAGAGAAAAAGGAGCCCGAGTATGATCTACCCAATCCACAAGACAAGATCGAACGTATTATGAGAAAGGCTAATAAAGCCCACTGTTACCGAACGGATGGGATTGATTGGGATATCGATAAAGATATGACTTTGAGCCTTGTAAATCACCTACATACTAGATATTGGCTATACGCTAAGTATTGGAAAATACCCACGGAAGTAGAATCGACACTCACTATTTCCTCGTCGATTTTAGAGGCGATTTCGACAGCGCGAAAAGGAGCCTGAATTTGGTATCTCTGTGAAACTACGAGTAATACGGCTAAGAGGTTGAGCAACAACTTAAGTTCCTTCGGAGTTGGAGCAAAACTCTCTGAAACATTTGAAACGATTTATAAGCTTTAGCACGGCATATTTAATCTGATGCTAGAGTGAATGGGGTCAAACAGGTACCACACCACTGCTTACGCTTTAATTTCTTAAAAGTAGAGAAGCCTTGAAACCCAGCGAGGGAATCTCTCTTGCCCGCAAGTGCTACTTTACACTGAAGTAGGTTATTGAATAGTATAACGCGCCTTACGAATGGCCTCAAACGCACGAGCCCGGATAGATAGTATTCAATGCGGAACCCGCTGGTAGTAGCCGATCAAGGGCTCCTACGATGGAAAGACCAAGAGGAGAAGAACTTTATTTTAATGATTTTTTTAGTAGGCACCATTTAGCAAGAAGAAAAATCGATTGGCGTTCTATGTTGAATTTGGCTACAATCGCTAAGCGTTTACAACGCCAAGCAGGACATTTATAATGGCGCTATATCAAATTAAGATAGAGGCTCCAAAGGACATTCAGTGCACTTTCTTGCTTACCATAATTGTCGAAAGTATGTATTTTTACATGTGTTACATAAATGGCGACTATGGTTATTCAGATACATTATTTTCATTTAATTCCTTCTTTTGCTTTTATGAGAAAAAAGTGTTTCCTTTTGGAATTACCCCACGGAGGGCATGATCATATCTGCTCGTTGGTATTGCTTCGGTGTTACTTACCTGCAAATAAAGAAAATTTAGTAGATAAATAATTAGGTTACAAATTTTCAATTAATAAATTCAGTCAATTTAATAAAAGTTCTTAAACACTAATATTTTAGATTTAAAGCTCCCTCAAATATTGTCAACATTAATTAAACTGATTTAAATTGCTTCAAGCGGTGGAAACCATCTTTAAAAATGGAGGCCAAATTTGCCAAATGTGCTAGGATAAAATTTTATGCAAACATGCAAATTTCAGCCTTCTTCTTACTCAAAAGTTTTCTTAAAATTCTTAACTCATGTCACACTTAAGATAGAGAATCAAAAAATCCTGACTTATTAGAACTTTTCCCATGCTTTTTGGTAGAAGCTTTAATTTCTTGACAAAAATTTTTTTTGCAAAAACAGTATACCATTTTTGTTTTTTTTTTTTGTTTTTTTGCAAATGGCTTATTTCCTAGGCTTTCTAATGATATATAATTTGTATTGGGCGTGGCAAAACGTCGACAAGTTTTTCATAATATAATGCACTCGGATCCGCCTTGCATTTTTGTCGACTATAACACAAGTTTAGGGAAATGAAAAAGTTGTCCGACCTGCTAAATTGTTATATGCATCCTAATGTAAAATTTTCCGCTGAATCGACAAACGAAATCAAATGTAAGAGAGTAGAACAGTTTTTGAAAGCCGCATTTCGAGTTTTTGAGATCTGAAAAAAGTGCACTCGCTTAATTGCAATTTTCTTTGAATGTTGTTGGCCCGTCTTAAATTACTTTTTGTATTAGTAAAGGCTATTAAATTTGCTAGCATTTGCGTCAACAAGATTATCCAACTGGATAAGCAATTTAGGACCTTATTTTCCTGATGTCTTCGGCATTAACGGTCGGATCTTAAAGTATGATATATCTATGTTCTTGTCTCGAAGAAGCAATTTTTGTTCCAAAACTCATTGACATCAAGTACCCCGTCCCAGTACTTAACCACCAGATTTTCAGCATCTACCACCCTGATATACCACCCTAATATAAGTAAATAAAGTCACCAAATATTATTAAAATTTTGCTAAGAAATTATTCGATTCGAAGACAGTTTCGATTTTTTTCAATTTGGCCGAACGTGGGGTCGCTTTTTTATATTTTCCGTCATATCTTCGGCATTTACAGTCGGATCTTAAAGTTTGATACATCGAAGTTCTTGTATCGAGGAAAACATTTTTTTGTTTCAAAGTTCATTGACCAGATCGCAGTTCTTATCACACGAACGGACCACCCTAATGCCAGTAGATTAAAGATCACGCAAAATAAACACATTTCTTGCTAAGGTAGTTTTTTGATTATTCGTGTGAACTATTTTTTCTAATTGTTTATTGCCGAATGTAGGTGTACGCGAAAAATGTTGACGATCAACCCTACTTTCAGTTAAATTTTTTTTTTTCGAAATTGCTTTCCAAAAATACTTTAGATGTATTGGTGCACGGCGAACTTTTTTGCTGGTAAGGTGGTACGGTCTAATGTATGTATATTAGGGCGGTCCAAAATATATTAAGTCGGAATTTCAGAGCTGTCACCCCCTAGGATTGTTCTATATTGTGAAACAATGCACTCCTATTTTTTTATTATTTTTTCATTTTGAAATAAAAAAATATTTAGAGGTCGCCAAAAGCGCTCAAAGTTTTCGTAGAATTGGTGTAGAACTCTTGAAAATCAATATTTTTCGATCGGAAAACTCTGGTTCTCTTCAGGAGACTTCCAATAACAATACCCAGTTGTTTATTTAACCATTTTTTAATACTAAAGTTTATTTATTTATACCCCCGTTGCATTTTCTGGCATTTTCTGGTTATTTTGGCGTACCTATAAAACATAGTTACAATGAAAAAATTGTTAAATAAATAATTGGGTATTATTACATTTATTTTCAAGAATAAAATACATAGAAAACTTTGAGCGCCTTGGGCGACCTCTAAATTTTTTTTATTTAAAAAAAATAGGAATATATTTTTTTCGGTATAGAACAATCCTAGGTGGGAGAGCATAAAAATTCCTTTACTTTTTCGCATGCATTTTTTGACCACCCTAATGTAGATGCATATGTGTGCATGTATATATGTGATGTGATTTTCCAAGATCATCATCATGCTTAATTTTTATAGGTGCTACTAGATACAGTTATAGCCCATCTGCTACACCACAATTAACGACTGAAAATTCAAATATAAAAGTTTGCCATCGACGGCCGCTGAACTTGAGCTGTAATCAAAAGTTTGCCATGCTATTCAAGCAAAGCTAAAAAAATATAAAATGCACGAGATATGCAAAATATTTCCACAGTTCAACGTAAGCTGAGGCAGTGAAAGAAACGCGATGTGGCAAATCGAAAAGTTTTCGTACGAGCCATAATGCGCATTTTGCAAGTGAATCCAAAGAGTGCGCCTTCAACGTATCCTTTGCGAGAAAGCCACGCTGCCACCAATTTAGTAACAAGCTGTGTGATTATTTTATCAAAATAAAGAAAAAAAGTGGATTTTAAGAAGTTAAATTTAAATTCAACGAAATTTCTTATTTCAGCAAAGTCAACTGCAGACGCCCACCGATAGCAGCGCTAGCAAAGTCACACACACAGCCACATCCTGGCGCAAGTACGGCACCACTCTTTACTATCCGCCATCCATGCTGTTTTGTAAGCTTACGCTTATCCTTTTGCTGTCACTCACCAGCGCAACAGCGCGTCGAGCACATAAGCGCCTCATCATACATGTACCGTTCAGGATTAAAACACACCATCACACACACACAGTCTATTCACATATACGCAGCGCCAGTAGCGGAAGCAGCGCAGGAGCCACCGGCAAAGCTGGCAGTGGGACAAAGCAAACGATCTATAAAATACTTAGCTTTGCCATGCAAGGCAAAGGCTATGCTGGACACACTGGACATGGCGGTGGTGGTGGTGGTGGTGGTTTTGGTAGCTACGCTGCCCACAAGAGCGGACGTGGTGGTAGATATGAAAATGATGGTCGTGGTGGCGCACATGAGCCTAGTCCAGGCGATATTATGTACGATGATTATCATGGCGGTGGTGGTGGTGGTGGCGGCGATACCGGCAAATGTAGCGAAGGTGGTCCACATGGCTATGGCGATATGGTATTCAATCATTTTTCGCGCAGCAGCGATGAAAGTAATGAAAGCGACGAATATCCGGAAGTGGAGGAATATGTTGATGAGGATGAGCAACGCTTTGTGTGGGAATGATTTTTTTTATTTTTATATTTTTTACTTATAACTTTGTGAAGAGTTTGGCTTTTACTTTATCTGTATGCGGTGCAAAAAACTATTTTAATGATACTTTGATATTATTCATGGGCATGCAAACATATGTATGTACATATGTAGAAGTAAGTATGTATAATTGAAGTGGGGCTAATTGTATCAAATGAAAATATGTTCTAAGTTTTTGTTAAGTAAACTGATAAAGTTTTTGCTAATTTCTGCAACTTACTCTTGGCTAGATATTCATTTACATACACGTGTGGAGCTAATTGGCTTGAAGAGAATCGGCAAAATTAAAGATGTATGTATAAAACAGCATTTTGAGAATGCAGTTAGGATTTCAATCATTAGAAGAAAAAGAGCACAGAAAATAAATCGCTTTTTATTGTAGCTATAGAGAGATATTTGTAGGCCTAATTTTCTTCGGAACAGCTTATACCCGCAACTGATTTTTTAGAATTTTTTTGAGTATGCAGTTTTATAACCCATTAAATTTAACAATTATAATTTAGTATAATAAAGTGCAAGTTTTAAGCGGCCGTTGTGCACAAGACCGTTTGCAAAGAAAAAATAAAAAATAAAGAATAAAAATAAACGCCAGTTTTTATAAATTGCACTTGTTATATTAAAAAAAAACGCAAAAGCCGCCAGCAAAAAAAAAATATTATAAGTCAACACAATTTTGGAGCTGCTTAAAACTTGCAATTTATATACTAAAATTTAATGGAGTACAAAACTGCATACTAAAAAAAAATCTTAAATATCAGATGAAAGAGCTCAAAATTTTAATGAAAATTTGTTAGATTTTTCAAAGGTCTGTATAGAGTTTGAAATTTTTATTTATATGGTTTTTGTTAAAGCATGACACATATTTTTAGGAAAAAATAACAAAAAAAGTTTTTAGCTTTAAAAATCTTGCAAATATTTAAGCAAAAATCAATATGTACTCTATGATAGATAGATATCCACATGGCTTTTGGAAATTCAAGACAAAATGTTACGCACTAAGGGCGTGTGTGAATGGGTAACAAAGTTCTAGGGGAAAGCTGTTGAATAATATTTTTATTATGGTGAGACAGTTTTGCAAATCTGCTGTGTAAAATGAAATCTTTTTTGACAGCAGTAAATTTTTGATAACCGCAGATTTATGCGGAATAAAATACTACAATTTCAAGTGAAATTAATATATCAATTTGTTTTTTGTTATTTTTTGGCCTTTTAACAATTATATTCAACAATTTTATAATGAGGTCGAGGCCATTTTTTAAATGAAAATTTATTGTGGAAAAGCAACAATAATTGAAAAAATGGTAGAAGTGATAGCTATTTCGGAAATCACCACATTTCCTCATCAGACTTCTTTCAGTAGGATTCGAACCGACGATCCACTGACTCAGCCAGTTGCCTATGCACCGTGCTAAGACGCCTTGTAAATTATCGTTTTGCTTATTTCCACTATTTTCATTTTTGTTATGCCAACACAATCAAGCGCAGCTATTCCGCTGCAATTCACTTGATCATGTGGTTGTTGGTTTTGTTGGTTTGTGCTAATAATTCTATTTTAGAAGGCGTCTTAGCACGGTGCATAGGCAACTGGCTGAGTCAGTGGATCGTCGGTTCGAATCCTACTGAAAGAAGTCTGATGAGCAAATGTGGTGATTTCCGAAATAGCTATCACTTCTACCATTTTTTCAATTATTGTTGCTTTTCCACAATAAATTTTCATTTAAAAAATGGCCTCGAGCTCATTATAAAATTGTTGAATATAATTAATATATCAAGAAAACGTCTACCATCGTTGATTGCAATTATCCAATTTAAGCTTTTGTTTAACGAAAAAATGCACACATCAACAATCGTTGCGATTGGCAAAATTGTATATGCATTTGTCAAAAATTTCACTTGCCTCTTGAGCTACTGAACCTCTAAGCAGGCAATATATTCTCACAGTCAGGCGGTGTTGTTTGCATTAGCATTTCCAGTTATCAAATCCGGACAAAAAATGCAAAATTGTATTGAGCTCAGTGTCTCAATCAATGATAATCCCTTAAATGGGCTCCAGTACAAAGGAATATCGAGCATATAATATTGGCTGATGTATTGGCGAAGCCAGGAAGGAGCCTGTTTGTATGGGAATTTAAAGCGGTGGCATTAGGATTCGAATAATCCAAAAATAAATCAATATATACATATATAGTAAAATTGTAACAGGCCGATGTCTAAACATTATAGATATGTAAGTATATATTAAAGACAAATTTATATAGGGGTCTTTATTAGAGCAACAGAAGACACATCCACAATTTTTAAATTTAATGCATGAAATCGAATGCAGTTTTCAGCGATGTATTGCTAGAGGTCTAACTTAAAATATAGACGACAAAAAAATTATAATGTTGTCACCTGTTTGAAAGCTGCAGTTTAAATCAATTGATACAATAAAGTAAATATTGAAATACATATCGCTGCCAAAAGAAAGAGGTTTAAGAAAGCTTACAGCTGATAGTATTTTTGTGGAAGATTGCCACCTCTTAAAGAAATTTAATTGAATTTAATTGATAGGATAAATTAAATATTGCAATATGGGCATTAAACGAAAGAGGTTACCAAAATTGTACTGCCGAAAACATTTTTTTGGGCGGTTGCCACCTGTTTGAAAAACTTAATTCATTTAAATTGATAAAATAAATAGATTAAACGATAAGATGCCGAAAATATTTTTGAAGCGGGTTGCAACCTACATATATTTTTAAAAAAATTTAATTCAGCTAAATTTATAAGATAAGGTAAATATTGAATTAATACACACACTCGAGTTATAAGATTATAAATTAAATTTCCCGAAGAAAGCCGAAACTTTAACCACTTTCGAAAAAGTATTAACTAACACCCTCATTCATAAAAAACAAAGAATGCTTCATAAATCGGAAATTTGTTTGGAAATCTCACTTCATAAAGCGCTTTAAATCTATTTTATTTATTTTTTTTTTTAATGAGGCCATAGGAGTTTTGGGAAGGAGTAGCAACACAAAAATACTTTTGAGGCGCATTGAAGCACGGCGGGTATTAGCTAGGTTGGAATAAATCAGCAGCAATCAATATACATATGTATCTCCTTTTTACGTTTTTCTTATTCCCAAAATGATACAAAAAAATATAGAAATTTGGCCGGAAAATGTCTGCCGGGTCAGCTAGTTAATCAATATAGAAGAAGTGGCTTAGCATTGCTATTTAATTGCTCATATTTCACAGTAATGACAAGCTACTTTCAATAATAAAGCTATAAAATTTTTTTTTTTCAAGTAAGAAACGAACAAAAATTTACAAAAACAGAATATGTGTACATATGTATGTATGTATGTATGTATATACATTAAGGTTAGGGTGGTCCTTAAATATGTATATGTATTTATTTATATGTAAAAAATAGTCATCCACGAGAACTTCAAAATTTTAAACAAATTCCTAGTAGCCGCTTATTCGTTTAAATTCAAAAACTCGTCGAATTATAGCTGGTCATAGTTAAAATTTTGTCGAATTGTTGCGATTTAAAAAAAAAATAATTTTTTTCAAAACCTATTCGCGATCCCTAAAAATTTGCTTAAAATTTTAAAATTTTCGTGTATGTCTTTATTTTGTACGTAGAACAAAACAAAGTGGTGTCCCATGATGTACATAATTTAAGGACCACCCTATTAAATGTTTATATGTATACATTTGAATAACGATACATCGTTTTTGCTATATACATATGTATTTAACCACAATAACCCTTTATGATACTAATATGACCGACATAAATCTTAAACCATCAAACCATTCAAGACGCACGCGTATGCTTAGCACAGAAGCAGTGCCAAAGCAGATTAACAACAAAGTGTATAACACTCAATCCATACGTTTTACAGTCCTTTTTTTTT
>NW_023458565.1:14530577-14541482 GCF_013731165.1 Rhagoletis pomonella
CGTTGCTTTTTAATGCTGCTCCAACGAGTTTAAGTGCTTGAACTCCGTCAACGTCGTCGACGTTGCATGTGTTGCATAACCATTTAGCCATATGTATACAAGTACATATATGTATGTATGTATTATGTGTGTAAGTATCCCAAAGTTTTGTTGTTTTTTTAATTTTAGCTTGGCTCTGCCGCTGCTTCACCCATTTTTCATTTGTTTTTTTTTTGAATTCTTGTTTTAATTTTTTTGCTCTATTTTCATTAGTCGGTTCCGTTAACCTCGCTTCCGCTTCCGCTGTTGTCGCTGTTGTTGTTTCACATACTATCTTTGTCAGTTGAAATCTGCTATCAACACACTTTTAGTCAACACTTACTTAAACGCTAACAATTCTGCAATCTCGGGCCCCCTTCTCAAAAACTAAATCCCATTTTCGCGCAACCATAGAAAAGTGTTTGCTTCCTGGTGTCTCTGACAGCTTTTTGTTTCGTTTTAATTGCGCTTTCGTTTATTCTAATCCCCCTTTTTTTTCTTTGCTACCTCTGCTGCTGCCGTTGCGTGCTTTCGCTTCGTTGTCTTACTTTATTTTTGCTGCTGGTTGTTTTCTCTTTTTTTTGTTGTTGTTTTGTTCAGTTTCGCATACATATTTCCTCACTTATCCCACTGGTGCAGCAGCAATCGAAAAGAATTCCCATGAATGATTTAGAAGCAAACACTATTAACAACACCCACACGACTACTAAAAACCCTAAGGGGCAGTGCATACACAGATACTTGTGCGCAGCAACAGCGACATACACAAATGTGCATACATTTGTATCACACGTGCGAAGTTACGAAGCGCTATATAACAAATACATGTGTGCATGTGTATTTTGTATGTATGTATTTTGCCTCACCTGCAACTGTCTATCCGGTTGAAACGTGAATCCTTTTCATGTCACTAACGCACACAACTGATGATCTAAGCTGCATTAGCTGCAGGCGATTGCGCATTCATCATACGCTACACGTTTATGTACTTGTCCATTTATTTTTGTACGTGTGAGTGGGTGCTTGCTTAGGTACATATGTATATATGCACGGACAGGTTTGCATTTAAAAGTTGAGCATATCGAAAAAAGTGCGCATAGTTGGCTATTTTTGCTAGTTTTCGAACTGGAGGATTAACAGCTGTTAGGTAACAGTATCATGTAAAACGAAACTACAGTTCATTGTTTTTTTTATACCCGAGCGCACTTGTGCACAAGGGTATATTAATTTTGTTCACATAACGGTTGTTTGTAACAGCCAAAACGAATCGAGATAGATATAGACAAATGTATACATAAATGATCAGGATGAAAAAAGAAATCGATTAAGCCATGTCTGTCTGTCCGTCCGTCTGTCCGTCTGTCCGTCTGTCCGTCTGTCCGTGTACACGATAACTCGAGCGAAAATTGAGATATCTCAACGAAATTTGGTATGTAGGTTTCCCTTAATCCAAGGTAGGTTCGTATTGAAAATGGGCGAAATCGGACTTTAACCACGCCCACTTCCCATATAACGGTAATTTCCAGAAATACGAAAACTGCGATATTTTAGTAACTACTGAAGATAATTCACTCAAAATTGATATTTACAATAATTTTCAGACGAAAAATAAGAATATTATAAATTTTTGGAAAATGGGCGTAGCCACGCCCACTTATGGTTACATGTGTATATCTTGGTAACCGCTGCACCAATTTCTTCCAAACTTGGCACAGTTGTTGGCCTTCGCATAGCATACCAAATGGCCAAAAATTTTTAAAATCGCTCAATAACCACGCCTACTTCCCATATAACGGTAATTTTCAGAAATACGAAAACTGCGATATTTTAGTAACTACTGGAGATTATTCACTCAAAATTGATATTTATAATAAGATTTAGACGAAAAATAAGAATATTATAAATTTTTGGAAAATGGGCGTAGCCACGCCCACTTATGGTTACATGTGTATATCTTGGTAACCGCTGCAGCAATTTCTTCCAAACTTGGCACAGTTGTTGGCCTTGGTACAGCATAAAAAACCGCCGAAACTTTTTAAAATCGGACAATAACCACGCCCACATCCCATATAACGGTAATTTAGAGAAATACAAAATCTTTGATAAATCATTAAATATTGAAGCTAATTTATTCAAAATTGATGCTTGCAACAATTCTTTACCAAGAAATACGTTTATGGTAAAATTTTGGAAAATGGTCGTGGCACCGCCCACTTATGATCACATATAAGTACATCGGTAACCGTTCTACCAATTTGTACCAAACTCGGTATGGTTATTGTACTTGCCACGTGTAAGCAAACCGTTGAAAATTATTGAAATCGGACTAAAATAACGGCCGATTCTCATATAACGGTAAATTTAAGAAATGCTTGAAACTTCAATATTTCGAAATTGAAGGACGCTAATTTACTCAAAATTGATACACCTCGGCTTACCATCTAGCGGAAGGTTTCGGAGGGTGAAAAAACATATATTTAATACTTGCGCCGGGTATTTAATGTTCGGCTCCGCCCGAACTTAGACTTTCTTACTTGTTTTTACATATTCGTGTACGAAGATGTATACGAATATGAATATGGATATGAATTTGGATATTACATGAATATGAATATGGAGGAGTATTCTGGTTTTCGTACGAAATGAAAATTGGAAATTTTTATATAGAAAATGCGGGCGAATACGAATACTTATGTGAATATGAATATGCTTATGAATATGAATACGAAATGTGAATATGAGTACGAATATGGTTTTTATGAATATGAATATGAATACGAATATGAATATCAATATGAGTACGAATATAGTATTTATGACTATGAATAGCAATATGAATATGTATGTACATATATGATTACGAATACGAATCTGAAATTCGAATATGAATATGAATATGAATATAAATATAAATATGAATTCGAATATGAATGTGAATATGAATCCAAATACGAATATGAATATAAATACATATAAATATTTGCACTTCAACAAAACGAAGTATGAACAAACATATCTGTGATCAGCGGCATAGCCAGAGGAGGGTATTAAAGCTTTAACAGACGGCAGCGTTGATCCGGATTAACTCGGACTTAATCCGGATCAACTGCAGTTAATTCCCGAGTTGATCCGAATGAACGCTGCTGTCTGTTTATGCTTTTAGGAGGTTAGATCCCACCTCTTGGCCTTTGAGCTATTGCACCGTGCGGCAGTAAATTTTACATACACTTTACACACACAAAAAAAATAATATATTCGCGAAACTATGGGTAAATTATAGTCAAACTGGGTACTTAGTTTTTTCTCTCTGACGTCAAGATTTTTTAAAGGACTTTGAAATTTAAAGAAATATGATTAATTCAAAAAATTATTTAAAAAATTCAGTGCAATGTAGGATAACAATGAGGGTATCATATAAAAGAAAAAATTCTGTAGAATTATAACAGAATAAATTTTTTGGTGCATAAGGTCGGATGGGTATGGAAAATGTCCTTTACAAATTTTGTCCTTAAATATCTTTGAAAATTTGCAATATTTATTTTTGAAAAAAAAAATTATTGTTTGAGGACTAATATACACACGAGGTCATCATCGATTTTCGTCCTGTAAACTTAATGAACTTACAAAGATCAAATTTATTAAAAGTGCATTTCCAATACCTATTCGTCCTTTTAAATAATATTTTTAATTAATCATAACTTTAAAATTTCAAAGTCCTTTGAAAAACTATGTCGACGTCAGAGTGAAAAACTAAAAACGCAGTTTTACTACATTTGGCCCATAGTTCCGTAGGAATATCGATTCGTTCGTGCGTTATGATTTTTTTTTGTTTTTGTCGCTCGGTGTTATATTTTACTTTTGATTTATTTTTCTAGATTAATCATATCACACGTTGGCACCTTTTTGGCAACTCGAATTTTCTATTTGACTCTTCTTTAGCAGACCTGCTCTCAGCTTATAGCCCGAACACAATGAAAACGACGAGCTACAAACCACAGCTGTCAAATTATTTTAACACGTACTCTTATGTAGATAATTATTTTGGCGACGACCGGGCTACGCGACGGCTGTGGTTGTGGCCAGATTAGATCTATTTCTATTTTTCTGGCGACAGATAAGGTTCTTCCTCTTCTTTTATGTCAAACTCATACAAATTCATGATGTCGCTGCCGCGTTCAAAGAAATCATGTCGCCATCGACAAAGCGTTTAGATAATGAAGATAACAAATTGCAAGCTGTGGTCTGTAGCTCGTCGTTTTCAATGTGTTCAGAACTTTAATTTTTTACACTCAGATAAATGAATTGCCATATTTCTAATGAGTTAAAACTAAACTCCTCAAAGAATTAAAGTTTCTTTTTTTTCAATTTTAAAATATTGTCTTTATTAGAACAAGTAGGTTATTTTTATAAAACAAAAATTTTATAGTAACAATGAAACAATGCGATTTCTTCTTAATTTAAGGGGGTATTCTTATAATAATATTTTTGTTTGTTAGTCGTTGTCTATCGTTTTGCAACAGCACACTCAAGCGGCAAACGATAGCGAAATGCGGTCAATATCGTTTATGGATTTTTGTGCTAAATTGAAGCTTTAACAAATATTCACATATATCTATATATAATACGCGAACGGATTTTTTGTCCAGGTCATCAGATCTGCACCGTTCGCTTGATTTTCAAAAATGAGATGCCAAATTAAATGGCTTGAGCTGCAGATGTGCAATAGGTTTTACTTTTTCGGTGATTTGCCGCCTGTTAAATAATTAAACTTAAATAATTTAATATTCAACCGCACCATTCCTTCGCTTTTCAAAAGCGAGGTGTAAACTAAAGGGCTTAGGGTGTGAATGTTGAATAAAGTTTTACTTCTTCGAAAAGAGTTGCCCCCTTAAGCTCAAATTATTTAAAAAGATAAATCAATTGTTAAAATATGAGTACCAACCGAAATGGTTTTGAAAATGGTGTAGGAAAGTTGCCACATGTTTAGAAAATCTAATTCAATTTTAATTAAAAGAATTTGGTAAGTGAATAAGGTATCACTATATAGGTGTCAGGCAAAAGATGTTTAGGAAGGTAGCAGTTTGGAAATACTTTGAAGAGGGTTGCCACCTATTCCAGAAGTCGAATTCATTTATTTTATATCCAATTTATATGAAATATTAAAAATGGATGTCAAATTAAAGAGTTTTAAGAAATCCTTAGTTTGACAATTTAGAATATATTTGATGTGCTTGAGGGTTGCCCCCATTTTAAAAGGTTAAATTAAAATTATTTAATAAGTTAAGTGAATTATTAAAAGATGGTTTTCAGTGGAAGTGTATTTAAAATCCTTTATTTCGGAACTATATTAAGGAGGGTTGCCACGTGTTTAAATAATAAATTTCAACTTAGTTCATCAGTTACTTAAAATATTTATAACAATTAAAGACGAAAGATATTTACGGAGATTTTAGTTCAAAAATAATTTTCAAGAGGGTTGCCGCCTATTTTGAATGTCGTATTTATTTCAATTATATACAAGTTACATGAAATTTTAAAATATGGGCATCAAACCTACGAATGATAAGAAATATTTAAATTGAACATCTAGAATTTTTTAGGGTAATAAAATAGTGTTGCCACCAGTTGAAAAAATTTAATTCAAATTATTTAATAAGTTTAATGGATTGAAAATAATTTATTTTAGTACTGTATCTAGGAGTGTTGCCATGTGCTTAAAAAATCAAATTCAACTTAATTCATCAGTTAATTTAAATGTGTATCACAATGCCACACGATAAAAAGATTTTAGTTTGAAAATACTTTGAGTACACACAAGCTAAATGAAATATCGCAATATTAGTGTCAAACGAACGAGTTTTAAGAAAACTTTAGGCTGATTATATTTTTAATTAGGGTTGCCACATATTTTTTTGAAGGTCATCAGATTTGCACCGAATCTCAAAAAGAGAAGTCAAATTAAAGAAATGGTATTCTACATAGATGTGTGATAGGATTTTATTTTGTGAAGTTAGAACCTTTATAGTGGTACAGAGTGATTTTAAATTTGATGAAATTAAAACCGACACCATGTAAAACCTCTCATCACTCAGAAATGAGTTAGATGAATCATTAGGATTGAGGCTTTTGAATAGGATTTTACCTGTTTAAAGAGTTTAATATAAATTTTGGCGTTTTAACGCCATGCCGGTTCACTAGTATATTTATATATTCCATCTGAGTTTGGCCCAAATATCTCACTTCTGAGATAATGCCGACTTCGGGACCATCCAGAGCTACAGTTCTCATTCTCGAGGGGATTTTGTCTTCTTATAAAAAGCATGTTGGCTACTTCTAAATGCAATGCTAAATTTTTTCGTTTTTTTTCGTTAGTTATGCCCCGTCGATTGGGCACGACTCATAAGTACGGACTTTTAAATATTAAAAATAACTTTTTTTCTTTCGGCTTTCTGCTGCGCGAATTTGGTGTAGTGGTATATTGTATTGAACAGGACGTAAAGGTAAATCAACAAATTTGCCATGAAAATATCCTAAACGATGCTTTATTACCTTGGTCGCGAAAACAATTCGGTATAAATCATTGGACGTTTCAATAACGTTTTTTTAGACAAAAAGAAATTCACAACTTCATTTCTTCGCAACAATGGCCACCATATTTACCGCACTTAAATAAGTTTAGGGTATGTCGAGAACCCTTGTTACCCATAATGTATGCCACAGTCACATTTTCTCCCGATCCATTGAGGCCAGGAAAGTAAACTTTTTTCTGAGCTTTAAGCGTTTCTGTGCTGTGTCAGATCCATTTATCATTTTCTTTCCATATCAGTGATGCTATCGTACGATATCACAGGCAGGTCTTCCAATTTGTCTATAGAAAGACAGAGAAATGCTTCCAAGATAGTTACAAGTAGAATACAAAATGGCGTTATGAAAGATTTTCGTCTTTCGAAAGGCCGTGGTAAGATAGTTGCTGGAACTACCCTGTAAGCAAGAATCTGCGCAACCCTGGCGCTCCAAACGTATTTTTACACTGCTAATTTTATCTTTTACATATTTAAGTAAAGTAACGAATTTGTGCTCTGTTTCCCAGCTTAAAGATATCTTTAACCTCTCTTATCTGCCTGCAATTATTTTCTTCTTCCACCATGCTTAGATCTTTGTCTCAAATTCACTTAATAAGCGTGTTAACCCGCACACATACATATGTATGTACATACACACATATCCATATGCAAAAATGCTTGGCATTTCCAGGTGAAGTGCTATTTATTATGGTCAGTGCCTGCTTTACGTCCGCTAATAGAATAATATTTGTACATATAAAACAAAACACAAATATCAAATTAACGGCTTAATAAAAATTTATAATCAGCAGTTAGACTACATAGAAGGCACATAAATACTATTTGTTAACAAATATATTGGGTTATTCTTTTAAGTTAATGTGTTTTTTTTTATAGAGTTTTTATTTATTTATTTTTGTTTAAAACTCCACTATGCAAATGTTTTTACGTAAGTTTTTTTTTAACAAAGCTAAGCTGAAGCCGGTTGTGGTAAACAACTGCATAGTCTTTCATTCTATATAGTTTCCCACAAATCGCTAGCACTTCGTAAGCATTAAAACTTCAATAAAAGTCTAATTGGACAAATCGCTTTATGCTTTACATATATATGAACGAATAGAAGGTGTGAGTGAATGGACGAGTGGTTTTAGAAGAATAAAATAGTTAGAAGTTTCATAGCTAGTCAAAGCAAATATTATGTGAATATGAATCAGAAAAAAATAGAAAAAATTTTTAAAACAAGTAAATGTTGTTTTTAACAACTTGATGAAGTTATTCCCGACCAGGTGCAATAGTTGGAACAGTATCACTAGCCATTGATAGAATGTTTCACTCATCAATATGTATGCATTTAAGTACCTTCTCCGTTTTGTTCTGTGCTTGTTTATGTAACTACTATGTATGTAGTATGTAATTTATTCTAAACAAAACTGGCGACAGCGCCAACAAAATTGCCTTTAACACATTTTCGACTACAAAACAACAACGGTAAATGTTCTATACATATCTACATACATATGTATGTAGTGCAAAAAACCATAATGTAAAAATATGTATGTACATTAGGCATATGTCAACTTTTTTTTTGGAAAGATTAAATCTACAGGGTATGATGCAATGACTTTTCTAATTATAAAACCGGGGTATGATCTTAATTTATGAAAATATCTCAAACCCCTCGCAGGAATCCTATTGAAAAGTCTGAACCCACTTATAATTATTATTTTTATTAAAGTTTTTTTTTAATTTAAGAAATGTCGTAAATGGCTCCGAGGCCGACCGTTTGGATGAAAAGTGTTGTATAAAACTTGAATAGGAAATTCAATTGGCCTTATTTTAAAGAAAATTCGCTAACCACGTATGAGGATAATCTATATCTAATCTATCTATATAATCTATATCTGTTAATTTGTTATACTTTCATTAAATTTGATTCCATATTCGGTTTCAAAGGAAAATTTACATGTGAAATGATCGTCAATTTAAATTAAATCACATTATTACTATTTGGTAAACAATTTTTTAATTAAGTAATAGGTACTTTATTTTTTTCGCCGGTATAACTCAAAA
This sequence comes from Rhagoletis pomonella, assembly GCF_013731165.1. Classification (NCBI taxonomy): domain Eukaryota; kingdom Metazoa; phylum Arthropoda; class Insecta; order Diptera; family Tephritidae; genus Rhagoletis; species Rhagoletis pomonella. The sequence continues at coordinate 14,539,229 of NW_023458565.1, forward strand.
AATAGTAAACGCCATTTATTGTATTTTGTAATGAATTTAAGTAGCTACCTATCAGAAAATTTTCAGCCAAAAAACACGAAACTGGACAAAAATAATTACCACGAAAGGGCTGACTAACTTACTCAAGTAATTTTGAAAATATTAGAAAAGTAGCTGCTGAATTGTTGCCATAGTAACTACTACTATCGTCGACCTAGAGCCGTATTCATACATACGAGAGCGAGCCATTTATCCTTTATTCCGCATGTACAATGCTTGGTTCTCTGACCACTGCTTTGATCAAAATGATTTTGCGTTCTTTGAAAAATCAGTTATTCAGTTTAGAAAGGCACATAAGACACTGGGTAAAAGAGCAATCCAGTCCTGCTAACCAATAGTGTAATAATATCTGTGCGGAACGAGCAATTAAGACGGTTGAGGATGTAGTTCATACCTTCAAAACGCCGCATACTTTGATTTTAAAATTAATATCTTTAAATTTATAATTTATGAGTGTGTTTTTTTTAATTAATTTTATAAAAATGAAGTGGACAGTTTAAAAATAGTGTTCCATGCGGGATTTTTTTCACAAATTGGCACAAAACCATTATTTTTGTTGTTTTTTCACGATTTCTAAGCATCGAGTAATAAATAGAAATTTCCTTAAAAAAAATCATATGCCTAATGTACCTACATGTGTTAATATGTATGTGCTTTCCATTTAGTGCACACAATAACGCAATAAGCTATGGAATTGAAAAACGTGCTGAAATTTCAAATGCAAAGGAAAACTCTAAAAAAGCGCACTGAAAAAGCAAATACGAGTGCATAGAATGAAAACGTATAATGAAAAACGTAAACAGATTTCAAAGCTTCGGTTAGTAGTGGCAATGTGAGTAGGTAATATTTAGTGCAACAACAGTTCGAAACAGTGCAAGAGTTCAGTGGTGTCGACCAGTCACCCGCTTACAAACAGCCCAGTCCGCCAAGCAGTGCTAAGAGTACATTTGTAAAAAAGTATATACTTATTAGGGATGTCAATCCCGGGATCCCGCTGTTTTTGATAGTAAGAACTTGTTTATGAATTTGAAGTATGATTTTTGTAAAATGCCGTTTTGACTACAAAAATCAGTTTATCGTAAATTTAAAACAGTTTTATTGCATTATATATTTAAATGCTCTCAGATATTAAGTTTTTACTCATATTCATAAAAATTATGTCTCATTGTAAGTCCTGGGATAAATTCCGGGATCCCGGGATTACTTAAAAAACATCCCGAAATCCCGGATCACAATTTTCCGCATATTTTGGCATCCCTGATACTTATGCACTATTTACATACATATGTAAGTATATTATTTAGTATATATATGTATATGTCTTTAATCGGTCGCCAACATTCGTTGCACTTCTTCAATGGCTCATCATCGAGCTACTGCTGCCCGACTGACTTGTGTATCTCATCTGTAGAATGATGCCTGTTTTGCATGACTTCATTAGTGGCGGCGCTGATGATGCTATCAAGTACGTGTGCACGCAAAATTAGCGTATGTAGACTCAGAAAAGCACACATAAGGTAATATGTGCATTCATTCACAAGTCAGGAGTGGAGATTTTATTTATTTGCACACAGCTGCTTTAAAGCCTGAATGTGTGAATTGTCTAAGCTCCGTCATTGTCAATGTGATAGGCATGGAGATCTGTATATGAAAGTTTGCCTACACTTAGATGTCAGCACGGGCATATTGCAATACTTAGGATGCCAAGCAATGACTCCGAGACTAGAGTTTTAGCAAGAATTTGAATATATATTTTTTTGTACCCCAGACAAATATTTGTCACGAATACCGGAAAAATCTAAGCTTGAAAAAGTTGGGAATTTCCGTTGGTTTTTAAATAAGTAAGGTGTTTTATTGGAAGGTTGGTGCAGTAAGTAAACCTGCAAAGTAGTATGTATGTAGATCCATATTCTTATACTTATTTAAGTATGCAGAAGACCATCGATAATTATGTACATATACATATGTATTTTTTTAAATTAATTTAATTTTCAGAATTTTTTCATTTTTCTTTTTTAATTTAATATTTAAATATTTTTGTTTTAAAAATAAAATTTTTACACATTCAATTTAATTTTTAGAAACTAGTGTTCTTTCTTTTTTAATTCATTTTCTTTGCTTTTTTAGATTCTATTGTTTTAAAAGAACACATGTTTTTTGAAATTTCATTTTATTTTAATTAACTTATTTATTTCTTAAATAAAGGTATAAAACA
>NW_023458565.1:14541582-14560856 GCF_013731165.1 Rhagoletis pomonella
TTTTTTTTTGGGCCATAAAGCGTTTAGCTCAACCGCCATAAAGGCTAAAGCAAATTGACTAGAGAGATGGCCGGCCAGGCTGGCTGCCAGCCTTTCGCCTCGGACTACTACGAGTATGAGTATTGTGCTATGTTGGTGCAGACCTACTGAGCAGACAGGCTGATATGAATAATCACCGGGCATAATCATTCATGGCATAACGAATGAACGTTTTATTTGTACGAGTACTACATACGTACATACATACATACTTATTTGCAGGCACATTTGTAAACAAGACACATTTGTGTGCACGTATGTATGTACGTACTTATGTATTTGTGGCGTGAACGCAAATGCTTGGGCCAACTTGACCAATTCTTTATTGTCAAATATACTAAACGCGCTATATAGCGCTTGTCTCCATGATACCCCAAGTGCTTTCACTTGCCACATTCGCGTCGCTTACAATTAGTATAAGCCATGTACCTAGTAGGTATGTATGCAGGTGTGCCTGTAATTTTATGTTGCAACACTTTTCTATATGGCACTATACAAGTACATACAATAGCAAAAACAGTACCCTGCAAGGAAAGCTACTAGTTGTGAACTAGAGCTCTACGAAATGTCAATTGTCAGGCTATGCATCAGCATCTACTAGTAGAAATACTAGTAGCATCAGACCAGTTGATGAGATAGTCAGCCAATTCATCCCCCGTGAAAAGTATAAATATGTTTTTTTGCTCACGGCGCTCCAACAGAAGCAATAGCCGACAGAGCAAAGCACTCGCGTGGTATGCCTGAGGTGCCAGGTTCACGTCCTCACGCAGGGAAAATTTTTGAAGTGTAACTTCTTTAGCGGCGGTTGGTTGGTTGGGAGTAAATTGGCAAATTCAACGGAAATGGTGCAACGGAAATCATGCAACGAAAATGGTGCAACGGAAATGTTTGGGGTTGAAATAAGTGCTTCTTGAGAGTATGCACATGGTATTAATTTAACAAAAACTTGCTAACAAAATTCAAAGAATAACACTTAAAAAAGACCAATAGAATGAAAGTAAAGGTGAGTACATACATAGAAAAGGAAAGGACAAGGGCAAAGGTAAAAAAAAAAAAAAAAAAAAAACAAAGATGCATAAAGATAAAGGCAAAAATTAAGATCAAGTTAAACTTAAACACCTTACTTACATATACATATAAGGGCAAAGGTGAAGGGGATTATGTGGATGAAGAAAATGATAAACATGAAAGTGGACACAAAGATAAATATAAAGAAAAAGATTAGGATAAGGATACCGATAAAAGGAAAGATGAAGAGGAAGAAATATTAAAATAATAGTAATTATAGAGTAAAGGATATAGATGGAGGCACAGAGACACAATCTGTGAACTATTTTGGAATTTTAGAGATTTTCGGGATTCTCGGGACTTATCGATATAATAATCGATTTGGTTAACGAAATTTTTGTCGATGTTGCTACTGATTTTGCTATAGGTATCTTCGGAACTTATCTCTATAATAATCGATATTTTTATCGATTTTGTTATCGACTTTTTTATAGAATTTTTTAACGATTTAGTTTTCGATATTTGTTATCAATATTGTTAAAGGTTTGCTATCGATATTGTTATAGATTTTTGTTATCGATATTTTTATCGAATTTGCTATCGATATTTTTATCGATACTATTACCGATTTCGTTATAGATTTTGTTATCGATTATTTATAGATTTTGTTATCGATTATTTATAGATTTTGTTATCGATGATTTGCCGATTTTGCTATCGATATTTTTATCGATTTTCTTAACTTTTTTTTGCTATCGATAGTTTTATCGATTTTGTCTTCGGCATTTTGATCGATTTTGTTATCGAAATTTTTATCGAATTTGTCATCGATTTTGGTATCGTTTATCGTTATATCGTAAAAAATAAACGTTGGGAAATAACACTTATTGGCGACGGAAAACATATTTCTCCTGCATAACAGTTATCAGGCAATGTAAAAAGTAAGCATTGGGTTACAACTCTTATCGGCGAAATAAAATATATTTCTCATCTTATAACTGTTATGGAACAACGTTTTTCGATATAACGTATAACTGTTATGTCCCTGTTAAAAATTTAAACCACCTTCAAGCGGCCTTGAACCTGCATTCTCAGAGCCAGAACCTGTAGTCTTCACGTAACGCCACAGCCGACATTTGTAAGAAAAGCAATTCATTGCGTTTTATTTTTTCAATTATTTCAAAGGCAGATGTCGCTGAACGCTTAAGTTCTTCGAAATTGTCGAACTGGTAGGAACATACTAGTTAATAAACTAGTATTTTTTCTAACTGGTTTGGCTTTTCACTGCAAGGTATTTATGCCATGGAAGTAAAATAGGTTCTAGTAACCAGTAAGTAGTTGCACCACTTTTGAACACCTGTTGTACATACAAATCTAAAGGCAATGAGTGCATCTTTAAGTACGTATATGTATGTATGTATGTAGGTATGCATGAGCCCATTATCCACGGCTTAATCTGTCCTCATCGCATCGCAATCCTATATGCATTTTATCTTGTTCAAAATGACATTATGTCGTGGTAAATTATAATCAATTACTATTTGCTAAAAAAAAGCAAGGAATTACAACAAAAACTAAATGATGCTAGAACTGGCCAAGCTCCTTATAGAAGTGCACATATGTACAATCACCTTTGCTTGTACTTGTAAATAGTATATATACATTCTCAATTACTTAAAAACCCGACAGTTCAGTTATGTTGACTATAATTGCAGGCGACATCACAAAACGCCAACAGTGATCAAATGGTGTGACTTTCGAATCAAGATTAGTCTTTCTCATTGTGAGAAAGTTTTCGGATTGGAGAAGTCAATGTTGCCGTAATAACACATGCTACTTCTTCGTATTCTTCTTCTGCTTATTTGGCACAACAACCGTTTGTCGGTTCGGGCCGAGACCAAAAAGCTAGTTGCCTCTCTCCTTTGCAGTTTTGCGCCAGTTTTTCATCTTAAGTGTAGACCAGTCATTCTCCAAGGCAGCGCAGTCGTTGTAGTTTTCGTCATTCCATCTTCGTCGGTACTCATTGCACATACCAACAGTATTATAGATCCTGCATAGAATTGTCCTCTTGAAAGCCCACAAAGACTTCAAATCTTAGTTAGACATCGTCCATGTCTCTTCTGCACCATATAAAAGTACGGCCATGATGAGAGATTTGTAGAGCTTGTTGTTGTAACCCCCCTTGTCTTGTACAAGTGGAGGTACGTGAGCTTCGTCCGTATGAAGTGGCTCGGGTTCTTCTTCATCAAACGCGCACCTGTGTCGCCATTCAGAAGCGTTGAGAAGTGTTCGCTCCACACCTCAAGTGTACTATCGCTTTTTACCAGATCCATCCTCATCTCTACAGGAACCAGTACCGGTATTGAATCCGTTTGATTGCTGCCTTATTTTTTTATAGAATTTTCGCGCCGCATTCCTATCTGCCAACATCTCAAGCTCTTAGCATTCATGTCTTTCTGCATCTCGTTTCTTTCCTTTGAGTAGACTTCTCTTCTCCCTCCTGATAGCGTTCAACTGTCGCTCGCGTAGCTTACCTAGGTTATAATACACGGGACGGAACGTAACAAATCGTAAGCACCAGTTGATTTTAAATCCCCCGTCAGTTAAGGTCTGCCAGTCCGTTATAACCAATTGCATTTATTTCACATATAAAAGATAGTTAAGTGACAGTTCACTCCGTCCCCTTCCATTTATATCCGGTCGATGAAGGGTTTCTTATTTAAGCAAGATTGAGAATCCATTGCGAAATTTCTCGGCTGTCTGTTGCGACTGCAGCTTCTCGGCGTGGAACGTTTGCCGAGTTGCCTGACGCACGTTCTTCATTGCAAAGAGGCTGCGGATGTTGGCTCCTCGGATAGAACGCCCGAAGTGTATCTTCCGTCGATCACAATATGATAAATTTGGTTCTTCGTTCTTTAATCCAAGGACACCTACGGAGCTTTGTAGATGTTTCGATACTGGTGACTGGTACTACTAACTACCATGTTCCGTGCAGCGGCAAAGTCGTTCAGCCTCTCTACATTTTCGGAGCTGTTGTCATAAACGCTGAATTTTCCCACTGTCGGATTAAATATGCCTTCCTTTCCTACCCTACCGTTAAAGTCGCGGGGCAGAGTTCATATGCCTCTTCTAAGCGCTCATAGGGAGTTGCCCTTTAGTTTCATAATCATTCTCCTGCGTCGAGGCGTGCGCACGAATGAGGCTCAGGTTGCTCAATTCAGCCTTTATGCGGATCGTGGCGATTCGTTCACTGATGGGAGTAAACTTTGAGACGAGGTGTCGTAGTCTCCGCCCATCCGCAAATTCCACGCCAAATTTTTGCGCCATCTCATGGCGGCTGTAGCAGATGATACACGCTGCATATTTCATGCAGCCGTGTCCCGTCCATCGCAATTCGTGGATTGCAGTTATATCTTCCGAGGACATCCAGAAATTCGGTAGAGTTACCTTCTCTATAGAGGGTGTGGACATTTCAAGTGCATATCCGTAAATCATAGTCCTTAATTCGTGAGCGAGAGTCATTAACGCTTCGGGGCAGTCATCCGTGGCCGTTTTGGTCTTTTAATTGAAAGTGTTTTTACGTGGCGGGTCCCAAGCTCAGCGCACAACCATTACTGTGATGAGTGGTTTTTCAACCACGGATACACGTTTATATAGCGAGCCGCTTGCTCAAAGACAGACCCACGCTTGCAGCCACAGCTACTGGTGAACAGACGCTGCAGCCTTCAGTGAGCCCTTAAACTGAATAAGTGCGAGTGGCCCTACCGAAGCTCCAGAGTGTGCGAACACTCCCATATACGCCCTGAAATGTGTAAATGCCAGTATTCTTTGCACGGCCGCTGGTGCTTAGTGGTTAGAGGTGCCTACTACCACTTCGTACGTCCCGGCTTCGATCCCTGGTTCGGGCAACATCTATGTACCTTAGACAAAGTTTTTTCTAACGGCAGCAGGCAATAGGTATTCAGCCTCGAAAAAGTTTCACATAAAACCGTTTGCCGTGCAGAGGCGCCGTAAAAATGTAGGTCCCTCCATTTGTCTTATAACATCAGGACGCACACCAAAAATTGGAGGAGAAGCTCGGAGGCCAAACTCTTAGCAAAACTATTAGTACCAAAATGTTATTATATTGTATTATTATTATATCGTTTTTTTTTGTTGGTCAAATAACTAAACAGATCTTTTGATTCGATCAACGCACTACTCTACTCTGAACCTCATACCAAGTTCCACTACATATCTGAGCGAGATTATCGCAATTGACAATTCTGATACATTTGTATGTGTACTTTTCCATTGACAGATGCTCCCACTGTGATAATATTAATTTTCCTTTTATGAACATCGCGAAATGAAGCAAATTGATTTTCCTACTAATAGCTACTTGTATTTGTATTGTTCGTCAACATGTTTTCTGCTTGCATTCCTTCACTAATCCTCACCTTTACTAGCCTACCGCGTTTGCCTCTAAAAAAATGATTACAAAGAAATGAGTTTGTATTGTAGAGAAAAAGTTAATCTTTTGATTAAACTTCTAAGCCTATGGAATGGTTAGTTACATCATAATTCCGACTTACAAGCAACTACACATAAGCTTACCGAGTAACAATAATAAGCTGGAAAAAGCAATAAGCAGCCAACAAGTGGTATCATCGAAATCGAGAATAAGCAAAGTATAAAAGAAGGGCAGAAAGGAGCAGGGAGGTATTGGTCAACGAGCAATTTCGAGTGGAAGGAGATATACACTAAGTGAAACAAGGGATCTTAAGATAAATGAGCTGGTTTCTTATCAACAACTATTGGGCTGGTCTCGAACTGATGCAAAACAGAAGAACGAAGAAACACCAGACAGCGGACTGGCTCACTTAAGTAGGTGGCGTCACACTAAATCCATATGAACTTTTTAATAAAAAACCATTGAAAGTGATATAAAAATCGTTCATACATATATCTAGTTAAAGGTCACCCACAATAGACCACGTCACAGGTTGCGGTATAAATGGCCCATAACAGCTAAGATTCGGCTAAAGCGGCTGTCCGTTGTTATACCAACTGAGAGCTCGTATTCGATCCCGTCTTTGCACCTATTTATGTAGTAGTGGAGTAGAATCAGTTTGTTAGGTTAATTAAGCGCGTGCATTGATGAATGCTTGCTTCGCTTAGGTCCGCTAGACAGACAAGGATGTGGTGGTGAAATGATCGTCTAGTCGTCCATGAAAGAGAAGGGCAGTGGCTGTTGAAATATGTATCACATTGTATAATTGAAATATGTATCACCATTTTAGACGAGGTTTAAGAAGGTTGTAGTTATTCAACTTTAATCTATGCCCATGTTCATAGTATCGAATAGTTAGGAAATGGTTTGAAGATGGTTGCCACCCGTTTTAAAAGTCGAATTAAATTAAATCATACAGAAATCAGGTACATGTTATATATAAAAATGGGTTTCAAAAGAAATAGTGTTAAGAAAGCTTCAACTTGAATATTTTGAATATTACTGAGGTGTTATGAAGAGCGTTGCCACCTGCTTAAAAAGTTGAATTCAAATAATTTAATTAGTTAAATGAATTACTTAAAGATGGGAATCAATCGAAACGGTTTTGAAAAGGCTTAATTTCTGTACTATATATGGGAGGGTTGCCACATTTAAAAAATATATATAAATAAAATAAACTTATATTAAGGCAATTTGGTAACGGAAATACACGCAAATGTATTAAAATACGGTTGTCAGACAAATTTGGTTTAAGAAGGGTTGCCACCTGTTTGAATAATCGAAATTAAATAAATTGTGCACAAAATATATGAAATATTAAAATATGGGTGTCAAATGAAAGATGGTCAAAAAAATCTTTATTTTGAAAACCAAGACTATTTTTGAGGTGTTTGAAAAACGTCGCCACCTGTTTAAAAAGTTAAATTCAAATTATTTAATAAGTTAAATTAATAATTTAAAGATGGGTTTAAATCGAATTTGAAAGGCTTTAGTTTTGAACTATGTATAGGAGGGCTGCCACGTGTTAAAAATATTAAATTCAACTTAAAATCAGGCAATTTGGTAATGGAAATATATATTACAATATGGGGGTAAGCCGAATTAGGTTTAAGAAGGTTTTAGTTTGGAACTATTTTTAAGAGAGTTGCACCCTGTTTAAAAATTAAAATTAAATAAACTCTGCACAAAATACATATGTATATGAAATACTGAAATATGGGTGTCAAACGAAAGGCGCTTAAGAAACCTTTAATTTGAATACGCAGACTATGTAGGTGTTTGAAGAGCGTTGCCACTTGTTAAATTCAAATTATGTATTTAATAAGTTAATTGAATTATTAGAAGATGAGGATCAATCGAAATGGGTTTAAAAATTGAAAAATTGGAATACGTATCAGAAGTTTTTAGTTTTAACACACTTTTCAAGAGAGTTGCCACCTGTTGAAAAGTCGAATTTAGTTGACTTATACGCAAGTTATATGAAATATTAAAATATGAGCTTAAAGCTTTAGTTTGAAAATATTTTTGATTAGTGTTGCCATCTATTCAAAACTACGCGAAGAATTTTTTTGTGAAGGTCATCAGATGGGATGTCAAATTAAAGAGTTTGGCCTGTAGATGTGACTAACATTTGGAAATTTGTTTACATTTTTAATGAGGGTTGCCACCCGTTTTTAAATATGAAATTAAATTTTGACGTTTAACCGTCATATGCGTTCTCTAGTTGAGTTTCTTGGTGGAAAGAGTTAATTCAGGCCCTTCCCATAACAAGTACACACTGATTTTGACTATGTTATATCTGGGAAGTGAATTTCTGTAACTCAATGTTCTATCAATGAGCTTTCAATCTAGGGGATGTTTACAAAATTATTTTTCACGCTCCATCCTAATGGCCGTATTAACATAATTAATTTTCAGATTTTCAAGTCAAAATAATCCTCGAGTTTAGGCGAGTCCAGTATTAACCCAAAACTCATGGGATGCACGCTAGTCTATGGCTAAAACGCTTTTCAGAAGGGGTTTGGTCTATGAATGGCTAGCATGCGGGCATTCTTACAAGTGTATTACACCGACCAGAGTGGCTCAAAATTGCCGACCCCTCTGGCACAACCGTAATGCATTTGATGCGAAACCTATCGGAGTGAAGTAGAGTGGAGTGGAGTGAATTGCAGTGGCGTACAGCGCACGCACGCTTCTCAATCAGTTGAATTAGCAGTTCCTCATGCGCTGCGCTCGTCGCGCACACTTCATTGAGTTAATAATATGGCCCCAGCGCAATGTAGCAAATGCTTATAATAAGTATGTAGTTTATATGTATTTATGTATGAGGAGGTATGCCTCTTGGTGCCTACATACTTATGTACCTACATACAAAGTAAACTAGGCAAAAATAGTAAGCGCGCAAATATCTGTGTTGCAACGTGCTGCCAGCAACCGCATTCCCTTCGCTGTTACATGCATACCTTGGAGCAGGAGCTACGAGCTGGAGCGTACGCGCGCGCGCGCCCGTCTTGAAATAAATGCCTTTGCAGTTATATTGCATTCATGTTTACCTCTTCAAAATCGCTGAGTTGTCATGCGATTTTCAGCTGAATGACTTTGATGCGCTCATAGCTCACAGCAATGATGGCGGTAATGGTGATGGTGGTGGTGGTGGTGATGGTGTAGCCGCTGCTTGCTGCTGGGGCCACAATAGGCCGCACGTCGAATTCGCTTTTGAGATGCGCGCCTGTCGTTTTGACTATTCGCGTTCCAGGAATGTGTGTGCGGCTTTCTGTTCTTGCCGTTGTTTGCTTTGCTAGTCTGCCAACTCGTCTTGGTATTACAATGTAGTAACAATATCGCCGCTTTCAAAGCAGCAGCATTGCAGATACTTGAGAGCGTTTAGATACTTGAGCGATACGAGTACTCATTCCTTTATTCAAAGCTTCTTGCAGCAAAAGATTTTCTACTTCTTCCGCATGCGTTGTTGCGCAATTGAAATATTTGAGTAGTGAAAGTGTGCTGCTGCTTATGATTGTGGGGTTTGAGTGTTGGTAAATAAATGCGTGGCAAGCCCGCGGAGCTAGGGGCAAATGGACGGGGGTAAGTAAATAATACTCGCTAAATTCTTGCGGTTAAGAAGTTGGGAAATATGAGGTTACTCTGTGAGTGGAAATTTCGAAAATTGTTTGCTTAAGTGTGTGCTTATTGCTGAAAAAATATGTATATACGAAAGTGGTTTAAAAGGCCACAGATTTTACAGAGTTAGAAAATTGCAAGTACTTGGAAAAAGAAATAAATGGCTTTTTAGAATTAAATATATAAAACTGTAATGTAAGTGCTTTGTTCGAAATAAAAACCAACCACATTACTTAGTCTGATTTTAAAAACGTGTGGCCTTATTCATAAAAAATAAAATAGATTTAAAGACCTCTATAAGGGACATTTTTATACAAGCAGTTGAAGTCTTCTTTTTTTTTTATAAATTTTGGTGTTAATTTTCAACTGCCGGGTTCACCAGAAATTTAAGTGAAAAATAATATTTGTCCTTCTGTCCGTTTTTCTTTTGTTTTTTTCTAATTTACATGTTGCATGTGGTAGTACACACCTTTAACCACTCAGCCGCACCGGCCACCTTGTGAAGAATTAAGGCTCCTCAAAATAACATGCTAGCGAAGATTTAATATCCTTTCATAGAAAGCGAACGCACTGAAGCTTAGCAGGAAATGAAATTAGTGAAAAGCTGAAAATGAATTCTACACGTGTTGCATGAATTGGCATAATAAAATAACTGAGCACGAATGCCATCCCACCGTACGATGACTGTGCTATTTTACAGTTATTGACGGTGAATGGCTGGGAGTGGAAAGGTGACATAAACTTTGTACAAAGTATCTAAAATATTGTCTTGCACTAAATATTTCGCAAAAGAAGGCAGCAACTGAAAGAGCAACAGAGCGTAAGCGCACAGTTGCCTAACGCTTTATCTATGTATGTATTTTATTTCCTCAACAGCCTTTTCTATTTCCTCTACGCAGCATAAATACGATTGCCATTAATTTTGCAGCGACAAAATACGAAGCGAAACGGAGCAAAGGATGCTGCTTTAGTTTGCAAAAGTGGCAATGGAGTTTTCGACTGCGGGAAGGATAACCGAGTTAAAAATTAAATGGACACCAATATAATTCGATTGGCTATATGACAAACTGCAAAAAGGGCAGTGAAAACTTTAGAGCTAATAAAGTTTGCACAAAAGAGCCGGCAAGGCTTAAGAGTTCTTTCTCAAACTCGAACTCGAACTCTTTGCAAGAAACGCCTAAGTATCTAACTACTGACTAGTTGGTTAGCCACCGAAGGATAAGTTGCAAGTTTAGTCTGTTCCACATGCATATGTTGGGTGTGTGTGTGTGTGTGTATTTGTCACGCTTGCGACAACCAACTTATGTGAGTGACAAGCTAACAAAATGGTTACATAAACTTCCGGGCAGCAATAGTAGCACACCAAGCACCTTAACAACGACCTCAACAAGTAGATATGTATGTGAGTGCGGGCAATGAGGAACAGCAGCTGGCGAAATTGAGAAAATATGTGATAGCGTTTGCCGCCTTTAAATTTTCACGCAAGGTTAGTTATGCGCAGCATAACCCTAGCAGAGGGCATTCAATTCAATCGAAGTGGCTGCGAAGTGTATAACTTGAGGGCGTGTGCTAGAGGTGCGGCTGTCAGGCCGGCAAGTGGTTATCCTTCAAGGCAAACGCAGAATGCCTGCCTGGCTGCCTTGGTGCCTTTCGACTCAAGTTATATGTACATATGTATTTCTTGCTTTTGTGCGTTTTGTTTTTTTCTTTTTGGTTCCTATTTCTCTATGTACTTTTGTAAAGTTTCTGATTTCATGAGAGATTTATAGTCGTCCCTTGGAGTGCGCGAAACTTTCACGCTTCGAAAACGGAAATAAAATAGCCAAGAAAACAAAAAGAGAGAACGATGCACAAACACATAGCCGCAATGGTAGAAAAGTTTGACTTCATCCGCAACTCAAGTTGGCAGACATCGCTTTTGCTGACGAATTCAACAACGGAAGGTGAGAAACTCTTCTGTGTAGAAGACATTTCGGAAATTGGGTACACTGAGAAAAAAAAAACATAAAGATGCTGATAAATAAAAATAATTCGCACAAAAGTCAATAAAAATATATCAAAAGCTCGCTCATTCACCACTCGTGGTGAAAATCTATTTTGAGGGAAAACACTTCATTTAGCTCTCGTCACTCCGACAGTCTCAATGACCGAGTGAACCAAGCACAGGCGTGCCGCTCTAGAGATCCAAATTCGAGTCCGCGGGCAGGCGATCTTTTTTTGTTTTTAATTTAGAGCTTTTGTTTTTACTAATTTTTAGATTTTGTTGTTTTAAAGAGAAGACAATTTTTTAACTTAATTTAATTTTTAGAAACTTATTTTATTTTTTTTTTCTTGTTTAATCAAATTATTTTCTTTCTTTATTTAATTTTCTTTTAATTTTTATATGTTATTATTTTGAAAAGAATGTTTTTTAAATTTCATTTAATTTTCAGGAACTTATTTAATTTTGATTTTATTTAATTTGTTTGTTTTATTTACTTTTTAGACTTTGTTGTCCAAAAAAGAAAAATATTTTTTTTTTCGTTTAATTGTTTAGAAACTTATTTTATAAAGCTTTTCTTTTTTTAGTTTAATTTGTTTTTCTTTTTTTCTGTTAATTTCACTTTGTTTTGATTTTCAGATTTTACTGTATTTATTTAATTAAATTTTTCGGTTCTTACTTTATTTTTTTTTTTGTCTTTTGTAATTTAATTTTTAGTTTATTTTAGTTTTTAAGTACTATTTTCTTCTATTTTGATTTATTTTTTCCTTTTCTGATTTAAGTTTTAGTTTTTATTGTTTTAAAAAGAAAACAAATTTTTTATCTCATTTTATATTTAAAACTATTCTTATTTATTTTTGCTTTATTTTATACATTTTATCTTTTTTCAATTAAAATTTCTCCTTATTTTATTTTCTAAAACATATATTTTTAATTGTTTTTAGTAATTATTTTCTTCTTTTTCTGTAGTATTTTTTTTCTCTTTCTTATTTAACTTTTAGATTTTATTGGTTTAAAAAGAAAAAATATTTTTCTTTTGATTTTACTTCATTTTTAAAAATCTTTTTATTTACTTTTGCTTTATTTACATTTTATTATTCTTTATTTTATTTGTTTTTATTTTTTAGTTTTTATTATTTTAAAAAGAAAAAAAACACATTTTTAAAATTAAAAAAAAACCTTATGCTAAAGGCGAACAGCATAACGCTAAGACCTCCTCGTTAGCAGATCTTTCAATTAGTCTTTCAAAAGACACTGAAGAGCTATCAAGATAATTGCCAGAATTGACAATTGTCTTACAAAAGACTTTTGTTCTATTTCCGCTATGGACTATCCACAAAAACGCAAGTTAAATGTTTTGTACTTTTCAACCTAATTGTTTTTCTCGCTGTGTACAATAGTATGTACTAAGAAACTTTTAGCCATTACCACGAATGTTAGCGGTAGGCTTGTTATAATTAAATGTGGTGAATACTAATATTATGTGGCATTTAATGAGTAAACACTCAATTAGTAGACCCAAAAATATTGTTTATAAGTATTTATGTATAAACATATGTACATATGTATGTACATTTCATGAATATGGAAATTAAATTTGCCACCTTCGCCTCAAATTCCAGGGAGGTTTTTGGTCTTAGTTAGTATAATTCAATGCTTTCATTTGATCTTTGAACTTGATAAAAAGGATTCTCTTCAAGGTTTGGGCGGTCGTGATGGCGGTATAGGCGTTTTTTATCGTAAACATCTTTGTAGATGGTAGTAAGTTGCAGAATGCCCTTCAGGGTAAGGTCTTTCACGATAGTCATCCTCATCAATTCCGTAGCCGCAGCTTGGCCGCGGAATTTTCCAGATTATCATTAGACTCTGCCAATATAGGACTGAATATAAATCCGTTAAAGGATATTCTAGTATAATTTAAACCAAGGTATAAAACAAGCCTAGGCTTGGTCGCTATTGAGGAGACAGTGTTTGATGAGGACATATGTCATGGAGGATTTTTTTGGTGGTCGTTCTTTTCGACCGGGTTGGTGTATGATGTGTGTTTGGGAACGAACAGCTAAGCTGGCTGTCACTGGATTAATGAGATGTAGCTCGACTAAAAAAACATCTTATCTAGGATGGACTCCTCTTCGTATTTTTTCTTCAGACAGCAACGATAACTTTTATATAAAGAAACTTCGGGGAAGAGTGGACAAACGGGTATCCTGATCTTGATTCCAGAAACGGTCATTGGCACTACAGAGATGGTTCAAGGATGGGCGAGAGAGCGGTGGCTGAAAATTATAGACCTGGCATCAAATTCCATTAGACAAAAGGTGCATAGCGTTCGAGACGAAAGGGACTGAAAGCCCCGTTTTAGTTATCTTTTCGTACAGCTAAGTGGCAATCTGGGCTATATTCAATAGTATGATTAAATCCAAGCTTTTTAAAAGCTCCTTCAAAACACTTCAACTTTTTGCAACCAAAAATAAGGTAGCACTGTGGTTGGTATCACACTACTACAGGTTCGAAAGTCTCCGACAAGTTTGGGCACGAGAAGTATACTCAACTACCTTTGTATTTTTTTTGTGATCTCCGTTGGTCTTCTTTGAAAGTCATAACTATGTACTAAGTGACCGGTAGGGGCCTGGACAATTACAACATTCAATGAGGCGACTCTTGGAGTACTTTAGAGAAGATTTTACGAAAGCTAGACCAACGCAATGATAATACGAGAACTGATTTCATTTGGAACCCGCTGGTGGTAGCAGAGGAAGAAGGAGGCCTCCACTGTGATGGACAGACCAAGTGGAGAAGTAATTGAATTAGCGTAAAATGGCACATAGAGAAACGACTAGCGTGCTTTATTGATCTCGGTCAAAAACTCTTAGGCGGTTACAGAGCCAAATAAGAAGGAGAGGAAGGTAGGAAGCCTTAGATAGGCTGGTCTCTCCGGCTATCCTTATTATTACCTTAAATACCGTAGAACTGATATCAAGTTGCTCTCTGGATATCTAACTGGTAACAACCGATTACATTTTTGCATATGACCTCAGAGTCAGAATGTCGGCTCAGCCTAGATTAATGCATAAACAAGCTTACTTTGAAATCATGGGCGTAGCCAGGTAGGGGCAGGGAGGTGCTCGAGCCCCCTGAAATGCCAGCTTAATAGGGTCGAGCCCCCCCCCCCCCCCTCCCCCCCCTAAATTTCATTCCGGCTACGCCGATGTTTGAAATATAATATCATCCGTGAAAATACCGCCAATTCTTTACAGATTATTATTAATTGGTATTTTTCCAGTCGAATGATGCCAATATTGTTGAATTTGATAGTATTTAGTAACTCGTTCACATTTTCTCTACAAATAATTCTACCGAATAAGTTTATACCCCCTACTTTGCCATGAAATAAAGTTGTAATACTATTATAATCACATACATATACTACATATGTAGTTGTGCACTAATTTACGTACTTAAATGTACTTATCAAATAAGAAATGGTTGAGGGGTTTCGCGTGAATAACACCCACCCATACCACCTACTCGAGAATCCCATCATCATGAATGGATCAAACTAAGTAACTAATTACATATTCATTAAGAACGAAACGAATGAAAACGATGACGATTGAGTACTCATACAAACAACAAATAACAACAAGAATTATTGTAATTACAACAACAAGGAGCCGAAAATGAAAATGGTAACATATGGGCAAGTGGCACCCTTATGCCGGCCGCACGGCATGAATCAATGGGTAAAATGAGAAGAGGCAAGCTTGGTCAACTCCATTTGCCTTTAACCGGTAAATTCGTAAATGTAAACATCAGTTAAGCTTTTGCCAATTACGAAATCAATACGTTGGCTGGTGAAAGGACACATCATACGAGTAAAAACGGACAAGGAATCGAGTCACTGCTCTGCACGGTTGATAGAGCTTTTGTTCGTTATTTTCATTGCATCCATACATACAAACATATCTAGATGTGTGGATGTATAATGTACAATATACATATGGGTCATTCCGCGTTGAAACGCATGTGGCTCTGCCAAAAAATGATAACCGCCTAACGTTTTTTTAAGAGGTGAAAAGTTTTTTATGTAACATCGAAAGTTGTGTGGCGCTTATAGAAAAAAGCAATTTTTCAGTTCTAGGAACGTACGTACATGGCGTATGAGTTATTCGGTAGAGATGAGAATGTTAAATTTTATTTTCTTTGCCGCCATACTGGATACGCCATTTTGTATGTTCCAATCTGACTTCATAACTATCGATTCTACATAAAAGAAACGAAATTTTCATCTCTTAAAAATAACGATAGTTCCCTATCATTTTTAGGCAGAGACGCATGCGTTTTGACATGGAATGACCCATATGTGTTATTGATGCTGATGGAATAAGGTATGCGAATATGCGTTTATTGACTAGTAAACATGAATGGAAAATTAATTTTCCCTTAATAAATATAAATTGCTTTTTACTTATGTGCTCATCATAATAACGATTCTTAATGGGTGCAGCAGTGGCGGCAGTGTTGTTACTACATACATAAGTAAGTGTTTATATGTTGTAATTAAAACTCGTCGAGAAATTAAAAAAAAAATAAATAAAATGTTGTGTATATTTATTTATGTATCTTCATATTTTAACCAACTTTATTTTCCGAGGAATATTGCGTTTAGGCTATCAGAAATTTAGAAAAAGCAACAAAGCCTTAAGTGTAGTGGAAAAGCTGCTATTTCGGATATCATAACATTTCTCCATTAGACTTGTCTCTTTAAAAAAAAATATCCACATTTTGCTTTTTGGTATCAAGGACACTACTTGCACTGAGTTTGGTAGATTTCTCTAAAGCGGTTATTTAGTTGAACTTACATATCGACGGCCGAGTGGAAGATAGATCTATGTATGTCATCAGCCGGTTCGAAAACGTCCTATCTCAGAAAACTTTGCAAGAACGCACAACTTCATAACTTATTTAAAGAACGTCCCATTTCAGAATTTGATTGAAAAACGTGATATCTAAGAATTTACGGTACTCGTAGTTGGTGGTGTGAAAGCGATTACCTTTGCCCCTTATCAAATTAAACGGCATCAACAAATACATAATTGCTTCTATTGCTGAAAATTCTGTACGTTTTCTTTACTTTTGATTATGAAGGCCTTAAATTAAGAAGGTTTTACAGAATACGGTACGATGTCTAATATCTAAAAGCATTTGAAACTCGGTATAACCTCTCAGGAAAATAAACAATTTTTATTACCATCAATTACTATTAGTTGCCTTATACTACTGTAGGGGGGCTATGGGAATGAGATAGGGTATTTCGCCCAAAGTTGTCTATTGGGTCTACGAAACTGGAGTCAAGCCTACTATGTTTTATGGAGCCTTAGTCTTAAGAAGGCTACAGTAGCCAAGCAGTTGGCAATTGGCGTAATGCTGCGTATAGTGCCTGTCGACATAGCAGGCAAAACTTCCGGAGGATGAACAGCTATTAGACTCAGAGAAACCGAGTAGTTGAGCGGATTAAGGACTGGATACTGTCGAAATCTGGAGGACTTCGATTTCACCCCTGATCGCACGGATTACCACGCCCCCAAAATCACTTCTAGGGGCTTCCCCCATGCCCACTTTCCTTCAAGGGAGGATTGGGTTGGGCGGAACTTCTTCACGGATGGATCGAACTGAGTGGCTGCAAATAGGGAGGCAGTGGATTCATTGATTAGGTGTGCCATTGATCGCCTGAAGTAAACTCTTGGATAGATAGGCCACACGACAGCTCAGTGAGTGCCTTGCGAAGACTAGGATATGCGCGATTGCAAGATCCTACTGGCCGAGCGTGGACTTGATGCGGCCTAGGGCACTCCTAAACCCACACTTCTTACTGATCCCGTGCGTCGCAGTTGCCTGGAAGATGAAGATGTGGAATCACAGTATCCAACTTTAGCGAGGCTAAGGTTGAAATACTTTGGCTCGCACATCCTTAATAGCCCAGAGATCTTTGGATGCATTGAGATTAGCCGAATTCGTTATTACGTAATCGACTCGAGATGTTTCATTGATCCGTTCAGAATGTCATATAACAAAGGAGAACCTCTTAATTGCCTAAGTGAGTCGCTAACTTCTGGTACTGGCACCTAACCTAACCTATTATTCAATTATTTTTTTTTTTTACATTTTTAAGAGTTTTAGCTTACTTTCAACCTTGAATTACTGATTCGGAATTCTACCCTAAGCTCAATACTCAAAAATTTAACAAGTTGAAAATTGCTTTGTCTTACAGCCAAAAAGCGTACTCCTCAATGTTCAAATGCAGAGAAAGAAAAAGCATACAACATTGGCCATGAACAGAAAATTCTAAACATAAAAAATAGAAAATCGACCGCCTGGTATGAAAGCAAAAATTTCCAATTTACCATTAGGGAACTGCGAGTACTTCAAAGTACTGACAAAGCGGTTGAGAAAACGGGCATACTTTGTGGCAACTTTTATAGAAGCAGCAGTGTGATTGTGTTGCGTTAATGAAATGCCACAAAATGCTTGCTTCGATCAGTGAATGAAGAGGAGAAAAGTTCAAAAAAAAAAATATGTATGTATGTATGCATTATTGGATGTCAAATATGTATGTAGCTACAAGACTAAGTTTGCGAAATTCAATTTTTTCGAAGGTGAGTAAAAAATAAACCAGAAAAAAAAATAAAACTTTACCAATGTTGTTAGCTGCCAAGTAAAGCGCACAATAAACTCTATCTTCTTCGCAGTTATCGCATTGCCCTTTTCTACACTTCCTTTGCCTTTTAATTTTCTTCTCGCTGCGCCAGTCTTTACTTTGCCTTTTCCAACTGATTTGATAAGCTTGACAAAGTGGAAAATTGGCTGGCTGGCTGGCTAGTCAGTCAGTCAGTCAGCTAGTCATTCAGCTAGCAGTTATTTTTTTTTTTTTGCGCTGCCTTTCGTGCCACAACGCTATTTATCTAGTCAAAATTGGCTCAAGTCACGGGAGATGCAATAAGAGAGTGCAAAGCAGCAGCAACAGCAACAGCACCAGCGATAATGTTGCAGAGGTGGTAAAGGCTTTAATTTAACAGCAGGAATTCCGACTCATTTCTGTGTACATACTTTCATTAAATTCCTATTTATTTACTTACTTTTTTCCGGTATTTCAGTTTACAAGCTCAATCTTTTGTTCGTTAGGGGAGAAACAATTCAATGGAAAACATTTTCGGACTACAAAACAGAAAGCTCCTTGCCAACTGCAAGCTGCAAGTGCAATTTACGCTAAATATTTGTATGCAACTCCCACGCAATCGCTCCAAAAGTGCACACAATAGAGTTTCAACAAAACAGTGGTGAGTTGCAGCCATACAAAAATGACAAAAAAATACACACACAACTTTGACAAAAAAAACAAAAATGCAGAAATTGGAAAACTAAACTATGAAAAGGGTCAACATTACCCTAGTGGCAAAAGCAAGGCAAGGCAAGTCAAATAAAAAATACTAAATGCAATGCGAAACCAAATTAGCGGGGCAGTTACCTTACCAGACAAACAGGCGAGGACGCGCCCACAACACAACAGAACAAGGGAGCGCGCACCACACTTAATTTAACGAAAGTTCAACTACCAGCCAACCACTGTGGCAGCTGAAAGATGCTGGTTAAATAATGCGCAATTGCAAAGGGCTGATGCAGTTGAACAAAAATACATACATACGTAGGTGCATACCAAACATGTACACCACAGACACAGCCCAAGGACAAAATGCAAGCAAACACAGACAAACAGGCGAGTAAGCGAGTGAGTGCCCTTGCCAAAAGAACCGAAATTTTTATTAAAGGTATGTACATTAGGGTGCAACATTCTTGATACGAAAAAATTGTAGGTCAACGGAAATATAAAATATATTATACCTTAAGACTTCTGCATAAAAATGCTTCAAAATTGCATCAACGAAATCAAAATAATGTTACTTTTGAAAGTATAAATTTTTTTCTGAAATATTTTTGCGGCGGCCTTAAAATATAAGAAATTTTATAATTTCGGTGGAAAACCCGCAAATTTGTTTGGTGAGGCACCCTAATGTACCTTTATGTGTACAAACTACTACAACTATAGTAAATATTTTACGTAGCAGTAATGATAAA
>NW_023458565.1:14560956-14580399 GCF_013731165.1 Rhagoletis pomonella
AAGTGTATAACACTCAATCCATACGTTTTACAGTCCTTTTTTTTTGGACCATAAAGCGTTTAGCTCAACCGCCATAAAGGCTAAAGCAAATTGACTAGAGAGATGGCCGGCCAGCTGGCTGCCAGCCTTTCGCCTCGGACTACTACGAGTATGAGTATTGTGCTATGTTGGTGCAGACCTACTGAGCAGACAGGCTGATATGAATAATCACCGGGCATAATCATTCATGGCATAACGAATGAACGTTTTATTTGTACGAGTATTACATACATACATACGTACATACATACTTATTTGCAGGCACATTTGTAAACACGGCACATTTGTGTGCACGTATGTATATACATATGTATGTATGTATGTACTTATGTATTTGTGGCGTGAACGCAAATGCTTGGGCCAACTTGACCAATTCTTTATTGTCAAATATACTATACTATACTATATACTTGTCTCCATGATACCCCAAGTGCTTTCACTTGCCACATTCGCGTCGCTTACAATTAGTATAAGCCATGTAAATATACATACATTTGTACTTGGTATGTATGCAGGTGTGCCTGTATTTTTATGTTGCAACACTTTTCTATATGGCACTATACAAGTGCATAAAAAAGCAAAAACAGTACCCTGCAGGGAAAGCTACTAGTTGTGAACAAGAATTCTACCAGTTTGCGTTTCAGTCCAACTAGTTCACGATCTATTCCTTTTCAATGTTAGCGACTGGTCCTACGAGATGTCAATTCTCAGGCTACTAGTAGAAATACTAGTAGCATCATACCAATTGATGAGATAGTCTGCCAATAGAATGAAAATAAAGGTGAGTACATACATAGATAAAGAAAAGGACAAAGGCAAAGGTAAAAATAAAAACAAAAACAAAGATGCGTAAAGATAAAGCCAAAAATGAAGATCAAGCCAAACTTAAACACTTTACTTACATATATAAGGGCAAAGGTGAAGGGGTTTACGTGGATGAAGAAAATGATAAACATAAAAGTGGACACAAAGATAAATATAAAGAAAAAGATTATGATGAGGATACCGATAAAAGGAAAGATGAAGAGGAAGAAAGATTAAAATAATAGTAATTATATAGTAAGGGATATAGATGGAGGCACAGAGACACAATCTGTGAACTATTTTGGAATTTTAGAGATTTTCGGGATTCTCGGGACTTATCGATATAATAATCGATTTGGTTATCGAAATTTTTGTCGATGTTGCTACTGATTTTGCTATAGGTATCTTCGGAACTTATCTCTATAATAATCGATATTTTTATCGATTTTGTTATCGACATTTTTATAAAATTTTTTAACGATTTAGTTATCGATATTTGTTATCAATATTGTTAAAGGTTTTGCTATCGATATTGTTATAGATTTTGTTATCGATATTTTTATCGAATTTGCTATCGATATTTTTATCGATACTGTTACCGATTTTGTTATAGATTTTGATATCGATTATTTATAGATTTTGTTATCGATGATTTGCCGATTTTGCTATCGATATTTTTATCGATTTTCTTAGCGTTTTTTTGCTATCGATAGTTTTATCGATTTTGTCTTCGGCATTTTTATCGATTTTGTTATCGATATTTTTATCGATTTTCTATCGAGTTTGATACTATTTTAATATCGATTTTGCTATCGAAATTTGTATAGAAAATGTCATCGATTTTGGTATCATTTATCGTTATATCGTAAAAAATAAACGTTGGGAAATAACACTTATTGGCGACGGAAAACATATTTCTCCTGCATAACAGTTATCAGGCAATGTAAAAAGTAAGCGTTGGGTTATAACTCTTATCGGCGAAATAAAATATATTTCTCATCATATAACTGTTATGGAACAACGTTTTTCGATATAACGTATAACTGTTATGTCCCTGTTAAAAATCTTAACCACCTTCAAGCGGCCTCGAACCTGCATTCTCAGAGCCAGAACGTGTAGTCTTCACGTAACGCCACAGCCGACATTTGTAAGAAAAGCAATTAATTGCGTTTTATTTTTGGCTTTGGCAATTCAAAGGCAGATGTCGCTGAACGCTTAGGTTCTTCGAAATTGCCGAACTGGTGGGACCATACTAGTAAATGAACTAGTATTTTTTCTTACTAGTTTGGCTTTTGACTGCAAGGTATTTATGCCATGGAAGTAAAATAGGCTCTAGTAACCAGTAAGTAGTTGCATCACTTTTGAACACCTGTTGTACATACAAATCTAAAGGCAATGAGTGCGTCTTTAAGTACGTATGTATATGCATGTATGTATGTAGGTATGCATGAGCCCATTATCCACGGCTTAATCTGTCCTCATCGCATCGCAATCCTATATGCATTTTATCTTGTTCAAAATGACATTATGTCGTGGTAAATTATAATCAATTACTATTTGCTAAAAAAAATCAAGGAATTACAACAAAAACTAAATGATGCTAGAACTGGCCAAGCTCCTTATAGAAGTGCACATATGTATGTGCAATCACCTTTGCTTGTACTTGTAAATATATATACATTCCCAATTACTTAAAAACTCGACAGTTCAGTTATGTTGACTATAATTGCAGGCGACATCACAAAACGCCAACAGTGATCAAATGGTGTGACTTTCGAATCAAGATTAGTCTTTCTCATTGTGAAAGAGTTTTCGGATTGGAGAAGTCAATGTTGCCGTAATAACACATGCTTCTTCTTCTTATTCTTCTTCTGATTATTTGGCACAACAACCGTTTGTCGGTTCGGGCCGAGACCAAAAAGCTACGCCAGTTGCCTCTCTCATTTGCAGTTTTGCGCCAGTTTTTCATCTAAGTGTAGACCAGTCATTCTCCAAGGCAGCGCAGTCGTTGTAGTTTTCGTCATTCCATCTTCGTCGGTACTCATTGCACATACCAACAGTATTATAGATCCTGCATAGAATTGTTCTCTTGAAAGCCCACAAAGACTTCAAATCTTAGTTAGACATCGTCCTTGTTTCTTCTGCACCATATAAAAGTACGGCCATGATGAGAGATTTGAAGAGCTTGTTGTTGTAACCCCCCTTGTCTTGTACAAGTGGAGGTACGTGAGCTTCGTCCGTACGAAGTGGCTCGGGTTCTTCTTCATCGAACGCGCACCTGTGTCGCCATTCAGAAGCGTTGAGATGTGTTCGCTCCACACCACAAGTGTACTATCGCTTTTTACCAGATCCATCCTCATCTCTACAGGAACTAGTACCGGTATTGAATCCGTTTGATTGCTGCCTTATTTTTTGATAGAATTTTCGCGCCGCATTCCTATCTGCCAACATCTCAAGCTCTTAGCATTCATGTCTTTGTGCATCTCGTTTGTTTCCTTTGAGTAGACTTCTCTTCTCCCTCCTGATAGCGTTCAACTGTCGCTCGCGTAGCTATTTGCCTGGATTATAATACACGTATTGGAATGTAACAAATCGTAGGGATCTGTTGATTTTAGATCACCCGTACGTAAAGGTCCGCCCCGTCCGTTATAATCACTTGCATTTATTTCACATACAAAAGATAGTTAAGTGACAGTTCACTCCGTCCCCTTCCATTATAACCCAGTCAATTGGCTGCAGGGTGGCTTTGTAGGCGAGTATTTCTCTGAAGCGGTCACCCTCACTCTTCGTCATACCAGCTATTCCTGCGTGGACGGTAGTATCCAACCACCTCTTCCGCAGCGGCACAGAGAGATTGGAAGCTGGATTACCACTGCTCATTTATATCCGGTCGATGAAGAGTTTCTTATTTAAGCAGGATTGAGAGTCGATTTCGAAATTTCTCGGCTGTCTGTTGCGACTGCAGCTTCTCGACGTGGAACTTTTGCCGCGTTGCCTGACGCACGTTCTTCACAGAGGCACATGTGGAACGTGGCTGCGGATGTTGGCTCCTCGGATAGAACGCCCGAAGTGTATCTTCCGTCTATCATAATATGATACATTTGGTTCTTCTTTCTTTAATCAGGAGACACCCAATGGGCTTTGTGGATGTCTCGATGCTGGTGTCTGGTACTACTAACTACCATGTTCCGTGAGCGGCAAAGTCGATCAGCCTGAACATTGCCGGAACTGTTGTCATATACGCTGAATTTTCCGACTGACGGACCAAATATTCCTTCCTTGCCCACCCTGGCGTTAAAGTCGCGGGGCAGCGCTCATATGCTTCCTCTAAGCGCTCATAGAGAGCTGCTTTTTGGTTTCATCATCATTCTCCTGCGTCGAGGCGTATGCACGAATGAGGCTCAGGTTGTTCAATTCAGCCTTTATGCGGATCGTGGCGATTCGTTCACTGATGGGAGTAAACTTTGAGACGAGGTGTCGTAGTCTCCGCCCATCCGCAAATTCCACGCCAAATTTTTGCGCCATCTCATGGCGGCTGTAGCAGATGATACACGCTGCATATTTCATGCGGCCGTGTCCCGTCCATCGCCATTCGTGGATTGCAGTTATATCTTCTGAGGACATCCAGAAATTCGGTAGAGTTACCTTCTCTATAGAGGGTGTGGACATTCCAAGTGCATATCCGTAAATCATAGTCCTTATTTCGTGAGCGAGAGTCATTAACGCTTCGGGGCAGTCATCCGTGGCCGTTTTGGTCTTTTAATTGAAAGTGTTTTAACGTGGCGGGTCCCAAGCGCAGCGCACAACCATTACTGTGATGAGTGGTTTTTCAACCACGGATACACGTTTATATGGCGAGCCGCTTGCTCAAAGACAGACACCCGCTTGCAGCCTCACCTACTGGTGAACGGACGCTACAGCCTTCAATGAGCCCTTAATCCGAATAAGTCGGAGTGGCCCCACCGAAGCTCCAGAGTGCGCGAACACTCCCATACACGCCCTGAAATTTGTAAATGCCAGTATTCTTTGCACGGGCGCTGGTGCTTAGTGGTTAGAGGTGCCTACTACCACTCCGTACGTCCCGGCTTCGATCCCTGGTTCGGGCAACATCTATGTACCTTAGACAAAGTTTTTTCTAACGGCAGCAGGGAATAGGTATTCAGCCTCGAAAAAGTTTCTCATACAACCGTTTGCCGTGCAGAGGCGGCGTAAAACTGTAGTTCCCTCCATTTGTCTTATAACATCAGGACGCACACCAAAAATTGGAGGAGAAGCTCGGAGGCCAAACTCTTAGCAAAACTATTAGTACCAAAATGTTATTATATTGTATTATTATTATATCGTTTTTTTATTTGTTGGTCAAATAACTAAACAGATCTTTTGGTTCGATCAACGCACTACTCTACTCTGAACCTCATACCAAGTTCCACTACATATCTGAGCGAGATTATCGCAATTGGCAATTCTGATACATTTGTATGTGTACTTTTCCATTGACAGATGCCTACCTCTGTGATAATATTAATTTTCCTTTTATGAACATCGCGAAATGAAGCAAATTGATTTTCCTACTAATAGCTACTTGTATTTGTATTGTTCGTCAACATGTTTTCTGCTTGCATTCCTTCACTAATCCTCACCCTTACTAGCCTACCGCGTTTGCCTCTAAAAAAATGTTTACAAAGAAATGAGTTTGTATTGTAGAGAAAAAGTTAATCTTTTGATTAAACTTCTAAGCCTATGGAATGGTGAGTTACATCATAATTCCGACTTACAAGCAACTACACATAAGCTTACCGAGTAACAATAATAAGCTGGAAAAAGCAATAAGCAACCAACAAGTGGTATCATCGAAATCGAGAATAAGCAAAGTATAAAAGAAGGGCAGAAAGGAGCAGGGAGGTATTGGTCAACGAGCAAATTCGAGTGGAAGGAGATATACAATAAGTGAAACAAGGGATCGTAAGATAAATGAGCTGGTTCCTTATCAACCACTATTGGGCTGGTCTCGAACTGATGCAAAACAGCACAGGCAAAAACGTTTCTTGCTCTGTGAGCTGAACGAAGAAACATCAGACAACAGACTCGCTCACTTCAGTAGGTGGGGTCACACTAAATCCATATGAACTTTTTAATAAAAAACCATTGAAAGTGATATTAAAATCATTCATATATAAAGTTAAAGGTCATCCACTATAGACGACGTCACAGTTTGCGATATAAATGGCCCATAACAGCTAAGATTCGGCTAAAGCGGCTGTCCATTGTAATACAAACTTGATCGATCCCGTCTTTTCACCTATGTAGTAGCGGAGTGGAATCAGTTTGTTAGGTTAATAAAACGCATGCATTGATGAATGCTTGCTTCGCTTAGGTCCGCTAGACAGACAAAGATGTGGTGGTGAAATGATCGTCAAGTCGCCCATGAAAGAGCAGGGCAGTGACTGTGGTGGTGTCCCACAGTCTCAGTTCATTCCTCGTCGCGGTAGCTTCGGTTGAAGTCATTGGCCGGCGGGTACATTCTGCTAGCATGTCTTCCTATCAAGCAGCATCGGAGCTCTTTTTGTCAAAGCCGGGCCAGATTTGTCGAGTCATCCCACATGTGGGTTATTTTCTGACCGTCTTTTAATTGCTTTCCCGACTAAGTGTATTTTAAACAATGTTTTCCCTGGTAGATAGCGGTATGCCGGCATCGAGAGTTCACGTCAGCCAGGGTACTTACTTTCCTCGCAAGCTTGGCTGCTGTACAGTTACATTGTACTTATGTCTCTGTGTCTTGGCCCTCAAACATTGTGGGGAGTAGAACTCATTGCGGGCGTTTTTACATTCTATCGCAATATTTGACGAGACTTGACAGCAATTCACTGGTTGCTTGGCTATCGGTGCATATGGTTACTAAAGGCAGATTAAGAGAAGAGGCAATGGGGGCGCGAGCTCTGCTTGGAAGATACTGCAGTAGTCTGGCAGCCTAAAAAGTAGGTTTATGAGAGGTCCTTAATGGTGACAAACAGTGATGTAATTCGACTAAAATTAAGATAAGAATTGCATAGGTTCTCAAAACTGAGTTGTCAAATTAAACTGCTTGGCTGTAGATGTGCAATAAGGTTTTTTTTTGAAGAGACTTACCACCTGTTAAAAATTAAATTCTGTTTATTTAATAAGTTAAATTAATTATAAAAAAATGTGTATCAATCGAAATGATTGAAAAATTTATTTCTTAAATGCATTTTGAGGGTTGCCACCACTTTGAAAAATCAAATTCAATTTGAATTATGACAATATGGTAATTGAATATGTATCGTAATATGGGTGTCAGATGAAGGAGGTTTCAGAACGTCGTAGTTAGAAAATAGTTTGAAGAGGGTTGTCCCTCATTTTAAAAGTCGAACTAATTTGAATTATTCAGAAGTCAGGTACATGTAATATTTAAAAATGGGCGTCAAACGAAATAGTTTTAAGAAAGCTTCAACTTGAATATTTGGGATATTCTTGAGCTGTGATGAAGAGTGTTGCCACCTGTTTAAAATATTGAATGCATAAATTTAATTAGTTAAATGAATTACTAAAAGATTGCCATTAATTGAAATGGATTTGAAAAAGCTTTAAAGGCTTTATTTCTGAACTATATATGGGAAGGTTGCCACGTTTCAAAAAATAAAATAAACTTAAATTAAGGCAATTTGGTAATGGAATGACATGCAAGTGTATTAAAATACGAATGTCAGACGAATTTGGTTTAAGACGGTTTAAGTATGAAAATAGTTTGTGAGGGGTTGCCACCTCTTTGAAAAATCTAAATTAAATAAATTATGCACAAAATACATGAAATATTAAAATATGGGTGTCAAATGAAAGATGGTTAAAAAATCTTTATTTTGAAAACTTAAATTATTTTGGAGGTGATTGAAGAGCATTGCCACCTGCTTAAAAAGTTAAGTTACAATTATTTAATAAGTTAACTTAATAATTTAAAGATGGGTATAAATCGAATGGATTTGAAAAGCTTTATTTTTGAACTATATATAAGAGGGTTGCCACGTGTTAAAAATATTAAATTCAACTTTGAATCAGGCAATTTGGTAATGGAAATATATATTACAATATGGGGGTAAGGCGAATTAGGTTTAAGAAGGTTTTAGTTTGGAACTATTTTTAAGAGAGTTGCACCCTGTCTAAAAATTAAAATTAAATAAACTCTGCACAAAATACATATGTATATGAAATATTGAAATATGGGTGTCAAACGAACGGTACTTAGGAAACCTTTAATTTGAATACGCAGACTATTTAGGTGTTTGAAGAGCGTTGCCACCTGTTAAATTCAAGTTATGTATTTAATAAGTTAAATGAATTATTAGAAAATGAGGACCAATCGAAATGGGTTTAAAAATTCAAAAATATTTAAATACGTATCAGAAAATTTTAGTTTGAAGACACTTTTCAAGAGGGTTGCCACCTGTTGAAAAGTCGAATTTAGTTGACTTATACGCAAGTTATATGAAATATTAAAATATGAGTTTAAAGCTTTAGTTTGAAAATATTTTTGATTAGTGTTGCCATCTATTCAAAACTACGCGAAGAATTTTTTTGTGAAGGTCATCAGATGGGATGTCAAATTAAAGAGTTTGGCCTGTAGATGTGACTAACATTTGGAAATTTGTTTACATTTTTAATGAGGGTTGCCACCCGTTTTTAAATATGAAATTAAATTTTGACGTTTAACCGTCATATGCGTTCTCTAGTTGAGTTTCTTGGTGGAAAGAGTTAATTCAGGCCCTTCCCATAACAAGTACACACTGATTTTGACTATGTTATATCTGGGAAGTGAATTTCTGTAACTCAATGTTCTATCAATGAGCTTTCAATCTAGGAGATGTTTACAAAATTATTTTTCACGCTCCATCCTAATGGCCGTATTAACATAATTAATTTTCAGATTTTCAAGTCAAAATAATCCTCGAACTGAGGCGCGTCCAGTATCAACCCAATACTCATGGGATGCACGCTAGTCTATGGCTAAAACGATTTTCAGAAGGGGTTTGGTCTATGAATGGCTAGTATGCGGGCATTCTTACAAGTGTATTACACCGACCAGAGCGAGCGGCTCAAAATTGCCGACCCCTCTGGCACAACCGTAATGCATTTGATGCGAAACCTATCGGAGTGAAGTAGAGTGTAGTGGAGTGAATTGCAGTGGCGTACAGCGCACGCACGCTTCTCAATCAGTTGAATTAGCAGTTCCTCATGCGCTGCGCTCGTCGCGCACACTTCATTGAGTTAATAATATGGCCCCAGCACAATGTAGCAAATGCTTATAATAAGTATGTAGTTTATATGTATTTATGTATGAGGAGGTATGCCTCTTGGTGCCTACATACAAAGTAAACCAAGCAAAAATAGTAAGCGCGCAAATATCTGTGTTGCAACGTGCTGCCAGCAACCGCATTCCCTTCGCTGTTATACATGCATACCTTGGAGCAGGGGCTACAAGCTGGAGCGTGCGCGCGCGCGCTCGCGTCTTTTGAAATAAATGCCTTTGCAGTTATATTGCATTCATGTTTACCTCTTCAAAATCGCTGAGTTGTCATGCGATTTTCAGCTGAATGACTTTGATGCGCTCATAGCTCACAGCAATGATGGCGGTAATGGTGATGGTGGTGGTGGTGGTGGTGGTGGTGGTGGTGGTGGTGTAGCCGCTGCTTGCTGCTGGGGCCACAATAGGCCGCATTTCGAATTCGCTTTTGCGCTTTGCGCGCCTGTCGTTTTGACTATTCGCGTTCCTGGAATGTGTGTGCGGCTTTCTGTTCTTGCCGTTGTTTGCTTTGCTAGGAGGCTGCCAACTCGTCTTGGTATTCCAAAATGTAGTAACAATATCGCCGCTTTCAAAGCAGCAGCATTGCAGATACTTGAGAGCGTTTAGATACTTGAGCGATACGAGTACTCACTCATTCCTTTATTCAAAGCTTCTTGCAGCAAAAGATTTTCTACTTCTTCCGCATGCGTTGTTGCGCAATTGAAAATATTTGAGTAGTGAAAGTGTGTGCTGCTGCTTATGATTGTGGAGTTTGAGTGTTGGTAAATAAATGCGTGGCACGCTCGCGGAGCTAGGGGAAGGGAGTGGGTGCAAGAGGCCAAATGGACGGGGGTAAGTAAATAATACTCGCTAAATTGTTTCGGTTAAGAAGTTGGAAAATATGAGGTTACTCTGTGAGTGGATATTTCGAAAATTGTTTGCTTAAGTGTGTGCTTATTGCTGAAAAAATATGTATATACGAAAGTGGTTTAAAAGGCCACAGATTTTGCAGGTACTTGGAAAGAGAAATAAACGGCTTTTAGAATTAAATATATAAAACTGAAATGTAAATGCTTTGTTCGAAATAAAAACCAACCACACTACTTAGTCTGATTTTAAAAACGTGTGGCCTTATTCATAAAAAATAAAATAGATTTAAAGACCTCTATAAGGGACATTTTTATACAAGCAGTTAAAGTCTTCTTTATTTTTTATAAATTTTGGTGTTAATTTTCAACTGCCGGGTTCACCAGATATTTAAGTGAAAAATAATATTTGTCCTTCTGTCCATTTTTCCTTTGTTTTTTCTAATTTACATGTTGCTCCGACCTGGGATCGAACCCTGGTTCTGTGGGGTGGCAGTACGCACCTTTAACCACTCAACCACACCGGCCACCTTGTGAAGGATTAAGGCTCCATGCTAGCGAAGATTTAATATCCTTTCATAGAAAGCGAACGCACTGAAGCTTAGCAGAAAATGAAATTTGTGAAAAGCTGAAAATAAATTCTACACGTGTTGCATGAATTGGCATAATAAAATAACTAAGCACGAACGCCATCCCACCGTACGATGACTGTGCTATTTTACAGTTATTGACGGTGAATGGCTGGGAGTGGAAAGGTGACATAAACTTTGTACAAAGTATCTAAAATATTGTCTTGCACTAAATATTTCGCAAAAGAAGGCAGCAACTGAAAGAGCAACAGAACGTAAGCGCACAGTTGCCTAACGCTTTATCTATGTACATATGTATTTTATTTCCTCAACATCCTTTTCTACATATTTCCTCTACGCAGCATAAATACGATTGCCATTAATTTTGCAGCGACAAAATACGAAGCGAAACGGAGCAAAGGATGCTCTTTTACTTTGCAAAAGTGGCAATGAAGTTTCCGAATGCGGGAAGGATAACCGAGTTAAAAATTAAATGGACACCAATATAATTCGATTGGCTATATGACAAACTGCAAAAAGGGCAGTGAAAACTTTAGAGCTAATAAAGTTTGCACAAAAGAGCCGGCAAGGCTTTAGACTTCTTTCTCTCGAAACTCGAACTCGAACTCTTTGCAAGAAACGCCTAAGTATCTAACTTATCTACTGACTAGTTGGTTAGCCACCGAAGGATAAGTTGCAAGTTTAGTCTGCTCCACATGCATATGTTGGGTGTGTGTGTGTGTGTGTATTTGTCACGTTTGCGACAACCAACTTATGTGAGTGAAAAGCTAACAAAATGGTTACATAAACTTCCGGGCAGCAATAGTAGCAAGCACACCAAGCACCTAAACAACGACCTCAACAAGTAGATATGTATGTATGTGAGTGCGGGCAATGAGGAAGAGCAGCTGGCGAAATTGAGAAAATATGTGATAGCGTTTGCCGCCTTTAAATTTTCACGCAAGGTTAGTTATGCGCAGCATAACCCTAGCGCAGAGGGCATTCAATTCAATCGAAGTGGCTGCGAAGTGTATAACTTGAGGGCGTGCGCTAGACGTGCTGCTGTCAGGTCGGCAAGTGGTTATCCTTCAATGCAAACGCAGAATGCCTGTCTGCCTGAATGGCTGCCTTGGTGCCTTTCGACTCAAGCTGTATTTATTTCTTGCTTTTGTGCGTTTTGCTTTTTTTTTTTTTTTTGGTTCCTATATCTCTATGTACTTTTGTAAAGTTTCTGATTTCATGAGAGATTTATAGTAGTCCCTTGGAGTGCGCGAAACTTTCACGCTTCGAAAACGGAAATAAAATAGCCAAGAAAACAAAAAGAGAGAACGATGCACAAACACATAGCCGCAATGGTAGAAAAGTTTGACTTCATCCGCAACTCAAGTTGGCAGACATCGCTTTTGCTGACGAATTCAACAACGGAAGGTGAGACACTCTTCTGTGTAGAAGACATTTCGGAAATTGGGTACACTGAGAGAAAAAAAAAACATAAAGATGCTGACAAATAAAAATAATTCGCACAAAAGTTTTAAACAAAATCTCGCTCATTCACCACTCGTGGTGAAAATCTATTTTGAGGGAAAACACTTCATTTAGCTCTCGTCGCTCCAATAGTCTCAATTAACGAGTGAACCAAGCACAGGCGTGCCACTCAAGAAATCCGAGTTCGAGTACGCGGGCTGGGCATCCTTTTTTTAATTTCGGGTTTTTGTCTTTACTAATTTAATTTTCGCTTAATTTTTAGATTTTGTTGTTTTAAATAGAAGACAATTTTTTAATTTCATTTAATTTTTAGAAACTTTTTTTGTGTATTTTTCTTGTTTAATTATTTTTTTTTTGCTTTCTTTATTTAATTTTCTTTTAATTTTTTGATGTTATTATTTTAAAAAGAATAATGTTTTTTTTTAATTTCATTCAATTTTCAGGAACTTATTTAATTTTGATTTCATTTCATTTTTTTTTTTTAATACAATTTTTAGACTTTATTGTTCAAAAAAGAAAAATATTTCGTTGAACTTCATTAAATTTTTAGAAACTTATTTCATAAAGTTTTTATTTTTTTAGTTTCATTAATTTTTCTTTTGTTAATTTCATTTTCAGATTTTACTGTTCTAAAAAGAATAATAAATGCATTTTTTTAATTTAATTTTTAGGTCTTTTTTTTGTAATTTTTGTCTTTTGTAATTTAATTTTCATTTAATTTTTAGATTTTGTGTTAAAAATTAAAAAACTAATTTTGGTTTTACCTACTATTTTCTTCTATTTTGATATATTTTTTTCTTTTTCTGATTTAGCTTTTAGATTTTATTGTTTTAAAAAGAAAAAAAATTTTCATTTCATTTTATTTTTAAAAATATTCTTATTTATTTTTGCTTTATTTTCATTTTATACATTCTTATCTTTTTTCAATTCAAATTTCTCTTTATTTTATTTTCTAAAACATATTTTTTTAATTGTTTTTAGTAACTATTTTCTTCTTTTTCTGTTTTAATTTTTTTCTTTTTCTAATTTAACTTTAAGACTTTATTAGTTTAAAAAGAAAAAAAATATACTTTTTTGGTTTTTCATTTCGTTTTTAAAAATATTTTTATTTCCTTTTGCTTTATTTTCATTTTATTATTCTTTATTTTATTCGTTTTTATTTTTTAGTTTTTATTGTTTTAAAAATAAAAATCATATTTTTTAATTTAAAAAAATTTATGTTAAAGGGCGAACAGCATAAGCTAAGACCTCCTCGTTAGCAGATCCTTCTATTAGTCTTTCAAAAGACAGTGAAGAGCTTTCAAGATAGTTGCCAGAATTGACAATTGTCTTACAAAAGGCTTTTGTTTTATTTCCGCTATGGACAATCCATAAAAAGGCAAGTTTAATGTTTTGTACTTTTCAAGCTAATTTTTCTTTCTCGCTGTGTACATTCAAACCAATAGTATGTACTAAGAAACTTTTAGCCATTACCACGAATGTTTGCGGTAGGCTTGTTATAATTAAATGTGGTGAATACTAATATTATGTGGCATTTAATGAGCAAACACTTAATTAGTAGACAGAAAAATATTGTATATAAGTATTTATGTATAAAAATATGTACGTACATTTCATGAATATGGAAATAAAATTTGGCACATTCGCCTCCATTGCTTGGGAGTTTTCGTCTTAGCTGATATGCATTTAGGTAGTCGTTTTCAATGTCAAATTCAATACTTTCATTTGATATTTGAACTTGATAAAAAGGATTTCCTTCATGGCTAGGGCGGTCTGATCTTGATTCCAGGAACGGTCATTGGCACTTTGGCTGGAAATTATAGACCTGGCATCAAATTCCATTGGGCAGTGTTCGAGAAGGAAGGGACTGAAAGCACCCACCGTTTTAGTTATCTTTTCGTACAGCTAAGTAGCAATCCGGGCTATCTTCAATAGCTTCATTAAATCAAAGCTTTTTAAAAGCTCCTTCAAAACACTTCAACTTTTAGCAACCAAAAATAAGGTAGCACTGTGTTGGGTCCCAGACTGCAGGTTCGAAAGTGAATAGTCGCCGACAAGCTGGCACGAGAAGTATTCTCAACTAACTTTGTAGGGTCGAAAGCATTTGAAAATCATAATTATGCACTCAGCGAGCGGAAGGTAGGAAGCCTTAGATAGGCTGGTCTCTCCGGCTATACTTTCGAGAGGAAAGATATTATTCCCTTAAATACCGTAGAACTGATATCAAGTTACTCTCTGGATATCTAACTGGTAACAACCGATTACATTTTTGCATTTGACCGCGGAGTCAGAATGTCGCCTCTGCCTAGATGAATCTATAAACAAGCTTACTTTGAAATATAATATCATCCGTGAAAATACCGCCAATCCTTTACAGATTATTATTAATTGGTATTTTTCCAGTCGAATGATGTCAATATTGTTGAACTTGATAGTATTTAGTAACTCGTCCACATTTTCTCTACAAATAATTCTACCGAATAAGTTTATACCCCCTACTTTGCCATGAAATGAAGTTGTAATACTACTATGATCACATAAATATACAGCACTCATACTACATATGTAGTTGTGCACTAATTTACGTACTTAAATGTACTTATCAAATAAGAAATGGTTGAGGGGTTTCGCGTGTACAACACCCACCCATACCACCCACTCGACGAGAATCCCATCATCATGAATGGATCAAACTAAGTAACTAATTACATATTCATTAAGAACGAAACGAATGAAAACGATGACGATTGAGTACTCACACAAACAACAAATAACAACAAGAATTGTTGTAATTACAACAACAAGGAGCCGCAAATGAAAATGGTAACATATGGGCAAGTGGCACCCTTGGTTCGGCCGGCATGAATCAATGGGCAAAATGAGAAGAGGCAAGCTTGGTCAACTCCATTTGCCTTTCACTGGTAAATTCGTAAATGTAAACATCAGTTAAGCTTTTGCCAATTACGAAATCAATACGTTGGCTGGTGAAAGGTAACATTATACGAGTCAGAACGGACAAGGAATCGAGTCACTGCTCTGCATGGTTGATAGAGCTTTTGTTCTTTGTTTTCATTGCATCCATACATATATACATATATGGATGTGTGGATGTACATTGTACAATATACATATGGGTCATTCCGCGTTAAAACGCTTATAGATGAAAGCAATTTTTCAGTGCTAGGACCGTACGTACATGGCGTATGAGTTACTCGGTTGAATTTAAATTTTTTTTGCCGCCATACTGGATACGCCATTTTGTATGTTCCAATCTGACTTCAGATTCGGATTTAGCGACCTCAAAAACATATATAGTGATTTTTAGTTATGGTTTTTGTCTCTTATCTGGATTTTCATAAAAATGGAAGTGGTGATTTAGTACCGAAAAATAGCTTTTTTGTAAGCGCCACATAACTTTCGATTCTACATAAAAGAAACGAACTTTTCACCACTTAAAAATAACGATAGCTCCCTATCATTTTTAGGCAGAGACGCATGCGTTTTGACATGGAATGACCCATATGTGTTATTGATGCTGATGGAATAAGGTATGCGAATATGCGTTTATTGACTAGTAAACATGAATGGAAAATTAATTTTCCCTTAATAAATATAAATTGCTTTTTACTTATGTGCTCATCATAATAACGATGTTTAATGGGTGCAGCAGTGGCGGTAGTGTTGTTACTACATACTCGTCGAGAAATTTCAAAACAAAAAATGTTGTGTATATTTATTTATGTATCTTCATATTTTAACCAAAATTATTTTCCGATGAATATTGCGTATAGGCTATCAGAAATTTAGAAAGAGCAACAAAGTCTGAAGCGTAGTGGAATAGCTGCTATTTCGGATATCATAACATTTCTCCATTAGACTTGTCTCTTTTAAAAACAAAAATCAACATCTTGCTTTCTTGTACCAAGGACACTAATTCACACCCTAAACAAAAAACCGGCACAACTCAAAATTTGTCAAAATTTATTTTTTTCCATAAAACTGTTCACAGACCGTATCCCAACGTCCGCGAAAATTTCTTCTTCATCACTATCTTCTTTAAGTGGAAAAATACTACTAAAACTTTTTAGTTTTGCTTGCGTCGATTGCGCAGCAGCAACAGTTTTTTAGCCTCTCCTGAACATTTAGGATTTTTTGAGTTGTGACGGTTTTTGATTTAGTGTGCGAATTGTTCTGAGTTTGGTAGATTTCGTTGAAGCGGATATTAAGATTCAGGCCGAGTGGAAGATGAACCTATATCGGCAGCCGGTTCGAAAACGGGCCATTTCAGAATTTGATTGAAAAACGAGCTATCTTACAATTTACGGTACTCGTAGTTGGTTGTGTGAAGGCAGGGGTGGATCCAGCGGGGGTTTTTTTGGGGTTAAACTACGTGTCAGTCAGTGGCGGACCCACCGGGGGTTTTTAATACATATGCGCCATATTAAAACACACCCCGTGCGTCCGCCACTGACTGACACGTAGTTTAACCCCCAAACCCCCAAACCCCCAACACAACCCTCCCCCTGCTGTCCACTTTCTTTCAAGGGAGGATTGGATAGGGCGGAACTTCTGGAGAGGGTAGGCAGTGAACTTCTTCACGGAGGGATCGAACTTGGCCTGCTCTAACTTCAGGCTTCCGGACTGCTGCAGTGTATTTTAGACGGAAGTGGCCGCAATTAGGGAGGTGAGCATTTAGCCAATGCCTTAAGTGCGCTGGTATTGTTGAACATTAACGAGCACGGACGCCCATCAGCCAACCGCCAGCCAGCACCAAATAAGCATCAATTGTTTACATAGGGAATATCTGATCTCTCTTTCAGTTGCAACGAAATACTTCTGCATTGGCTTATTTGTGTACCGGAATACAGCTACATTACGGGGAAATGTGTAGCGAACGAAAGGTACCTTTGGCTTGGAGGGGTGTCATTAATCGCCTGAAGAAAACTCTTGGATAGATAGGCCACACGACAGCTCAGTGAGTGCCTTGCGAAGACTAGGACATGCGCGATTGCAAGATGCTACTGGACGAGCGTGGACATGATGTGGCCTAGGGCACTCCTCACACTTACAAAGCCACAGTTCTCACTGATCCCATGCGTCGCAGTTGCCTGGAAGATGACGAAGTGGAATCATCTCAGCACTGCCTTCCTGAGTACGCAGCGTTTGCGAAGCTAGGGTTGAAATACTTTGGCTTGCACACCCTTAATAGCCATGAGAACCTTGGAGGTATTGAGATTAGCTGAGTTCGTAATTACGTAATCGACTCGAGATGGTACATCGATTCGTTCAGAATGTCATATCACAAGAATCTCTGAATTGCCTAAGTGAGTCCCTAACTTCCGGGAGTCCTAACCTAACCTATTATTCAATTACTTTTTTACAGTTTTAAGTGTTTTAAGCTTACTTCAACCTTGAATTACTGCTTCGGAATTCTATCCTAAGCTCAATACTTATATTTACATAAATACCCTTTTTTGATGTTTTCTTACTAAAATTTTACAAGTTGAAAATTGCTTTGTCTTGCAGCCAAAAAGCGAACTCCCCAATGTTGAAATGCAGAGAAAGAAAAAGCATACAATATTGGCCATGAACAGAAAATTCTATACATAAAAAATAGAAAATCGACCGCCTGGTATGAAAGCAAAAATTTCCAATTTACCATTAGGTACTGCGAGTACTTCAAAGTACTGAGAAAGCGGTTGAGAAAACGGGCATACTTTGTGGCAACTTTTATAGAAGCAGCAGTGTGATTGTGTTGCGTTAATGAAATGCCACAAAATGCTTGCTTCGATTGGTGAATGAAGAGGAGAAAAGTTAAAAAAAAAAAATATGTATGTATGTACCTTAGTATGTATGCATTATTGGATGTCAAATATGTATGTAGCTACAAGACTAAGTTTGCGAAATTCAATTTTTTTTCGAAGGTGAGTAAAAAATAAACCAGAAAAAAAAGTAAAACTTTACCAATGTTGTTAGCTGCCAAGTAAAGCGCACAATAAACTCTATCTTCTTCACAGTTATCGCATTGCCCTTTTCTACACTTCCTTTGCCTTTTAATTTTCTTCGCGCTGCGCCAGTCTTTACTTTGCCTCTTCCAACTGATTTGATAAGCTTGACAAAGTGGAAAATTGGCTGGCTGGCTGGCTAGTCAGTCCGTCAGTCAGTCAGCTAGTCATGCAGCTGGCAGTTATTTTTTTTTTTGCGCTGCCTTTCGTGCCACAACGCTATTTATCTAGTCAAAATTGGCTCAAGTCACGGGAGATGCAATAAGAGAGTGTACAGCAGCAGCAGCAACAGCAACAGCAACAGCACCAACGATAATGTTGCAGAGGTGGTAAAGGCTTTAATTTAACTGCAGGAATTCCGACTCATTTCTGTGTACATACTTTCATTAAATCCCTATTTATTTACTTACTTTTTCCGGTATTTCAGTTTACAAGCTCAATCTTTTGTTCGTTAGCGGAAAAACAATTCAATGGAAAACATTTTCGGACTACAAAACAGAAAGCTCCTTGCCAACTGCAAGCTGCAAGTGCAATTTACGCTAAATATTTGTATGCAACTCCCACGCTATCGCTGCAGCCATACAAAAATTACGAAAAAAAAAACACACACAACTTTGACAAAAAAAAAAAACTGCAGAAATTGGAAAACTAAACTATGAAAAGGGTCAACATTACCCTAGTGGCAAAAGCAAGGCAAGGCAAGTCAAATAAAAAATACTAAATGCAATGCGAAACCAAATTAGCGGGGCAGTTACCTTACCAAACAAACAGGCGAGGACGCGCCCACAACAGAACAGAACAAGCGAGCGCCCACAACACTTAATTTAACGAAAGTTCAACTAACAGCCAACCACTGTGGCAGCTGAAAGATGCTGGTTAAATAATGCGCAATGGCAAAGGGCTGATGCAGTTGAACAAAAATACATACATACATACATACGTAGGTGCATACCAAACATGTACACCACAGACACAGCCCAAGGACAAAATGCAAGCAAACACAGACAAACAGGCGAGTAAGCGAGTAAGCGAGTGAGTGTGCTTGGCAAAAGAACCGAAATTTTTATTAACAGTATGTACATTAGGGTGCAACATTCTTGATACGAAAAAATTGTAGGTCAACGGAAATATAAAATATATTATATCTTAAGACTTCTGCAGAATAAAAATACTTCAAAATTGCAGCAACGAAATCAAAATAATGATACTTTTGAAAGTATAAATTTTTTTCTGAAATATTTTTGCGGCGGCCTTAAAATATAAGAAATTTTATAATTTCGGTGGAAAAGCCGCAACTTTTTTTGGTGGGGCACCCTAATGTAGCTGTATGTGTAAAAACTACTACAACTATAGTAAATATTTTACGTAGCAGTAATGATAAA
>NW_023458565.1:14585399-14599811 GCF_013731165.1 Rhagoletis pomonella
TGTTGCACGTCATTGTGGCCTTTTGGCGGGTTAATGCATGTGCAACATGCACAAATGGCAGCTGGTCACACCACAGCCGCCTACAAACGTTCCTTGACGATGGCAGTCGGCGGCGAGCAGGTGTTTTACTGGCCACTCCGCTCAAAATGTGGTTCACAACCAACCAGTCGGTCACACATAGAGAAATATGAGTGTGAGGTCAAAGAAAAAAGAAGTGTAGTAAAATAAAAAAATAAAAAGATAAAATTGAATAAAATAAAATAAAATAAATAAAAAAAATAAAAATAAAATTAAATAAAATAAAATAAAATAGAGTAATACAAAAACAAAAAAAAAATAAAAATAAAAAATAATTATAAATAAAATAATTAAAAAAAAATAAATGAAATAACAAAAATAAAACATAGAGAAGAATGGGCGAGAGGTCAAAAGAAAAAAGTGGTGAAATAAAATAAACTAAAATAAAATCAAACCAAATAAAATCAAATAAAATAAAATTAAAATTAAATATGTAAAATAAAAGAAAATAAAATAGAAAAAATAAATAAAATAATAAAAAATTAAACATAACGAATAATTAGTGAAATAGAGGTCAAAATAAAAAAGAAGTGAAGTAAAATAAAATAAATTGAATAAACTAGAATATAATGAAATAAATAAAATTAAAAA
Source organism: Rhagoletis pomonella (assembly GCF_013731165.1). Classification (NCBI taxonomy): domain Eukaryota; kingdom Metazoa; phylum Arthropoda; class Insecta; order Diptera; family Tephritidae; genus Rhagoletis; species Rhagoletis pomonella. Next base: position 14,586,069 of record NW_023458565.1, read on the forward strand.
ATATAGAAAAAAATAAAATGAAATTAAAATATAAAGTAAAGTAAACATAAAATAAAATGCAATATAAAATAAAATAAAGTAAAACATGCAAGCAATTAAATACATTCATAAAGCCCGGCGGCAGTTCTTGACGCTGTATTCTTGCCCGAAAGGTCCGCCGGCAAGAGATGCAACAAGGTGTAAAGTGCTGCCGTTGGTGTTGTCCTGAGTGCTTCTGTCATGCCGATCATTGATAGCCTATATAAACTTTCTTTTCTTTTTAGAAATTATTTCATTGCTGTTCACCAAGCCCCAATACCCAATGGAACAGTAGCGGCCTGGCTATCGCCGTGAAGATCCAGTAGAGAGAGAAGGCGATAAGGGCCAGGTGCAGCCCAACATCATTTTGCTCGCATAAAATGTCACTAGGCCTTATTTGCCCTCTCCTACACAGCTTGCTATCGAGTGTTACTCCGAGATACTTGGTGCTTTGTTTCAGCTGGAGGGTCACCCCATCCAGCTAAGGCGTAGACCAGTTCGGAACCTTGCATTTTGTGGTGAAGAGTACCAGATCCGTCTTTTCTGAGTTAACACTTAGCCCCACCTCGATTTCGCAAAGATGTATCTCCCTTAGTGCTTGATTCATAAGTGAGCTGAGTGTGGACAGACCCTTACCAATTACTAAATATGACAGAAATATCATCCGCATATGCCGCAAGTTCGGCAGGTCCTCCTTCCATTTTATTAAGAATCCTGTTGACAATCGGCGACTAAAGTAGCGGCGATAATACGCGCCCTTGCAACGTACTCCACTGCGCCGAAATACTTCTGCAGCTCAACATACTGCTTGTCCAACTCGAAATTACGGCATTAACTTCTATTTTCGTCAATATGTCTAAAATGGCTTGACCCCCAACGTGAATTCCCTGTATCTACCGACCTTCCTTTCGTGTAAGCGTGTTCTGCCTTTGATAGCAGCATGTGCCCTGCTACGTTTTGTTTGATGTTTAAGTCTATTAACCTCTCTAGGGTATTTTGAATAAACGAAGTTAGGCTAATGGGCCTATAGTCCTTGGAGAATGCGTGGCCACTTCCACCCACTTTTGACCAGAGGACCACCCTTGCAGCCCTTTAAGATGGTGGAACGTAAATCAGCCTTAAACAGCCTTCAGCCAACACGCTGATGCTGTAGCGTCAGGTAGACCACCTGAATCCTCGACCGCAGGGATGTGAGCTTTTAACCATATATCGAAATATTCCTTTCCCCCTCGAGTCCTTAGACGTTGCTGAGTCGGTGGAGCTCTAAATTTCCTGCAGAAATTGAGCCATGAGTTTTTTTTCTCGGTGCGTATGGCTAGCACTCGTTAGAGTCCGCACACTTTACTGACCCTAATTATGATGTTTATTTAGTTTCGAATTTGGCAATCTTATACGAATATTTTCGGATTAAATATCTGAATAAAAAATTCGTTTGAAGTGTGTTTGCTTTTAGCTCTTCCACGTTAAAGCGACTGGAGGTATTTCAATGAAATTTGGCATACATATAGCCTATGACCTGATCAACATACAGAATTTATTTGAAGAGGGTTGCCACTTTTTTCAAAAGTTAAAATCAACTATTTATTAAGCAAGATTAACTATTACAACAGTGTGGGTGTCAAACAAAAGAGTTTCGAAAACCGATTTATTACAAAAATATTTTTGAAGAGAGTTGCCACCTTTTCATAAAATTAGCCTCAATTTAGTTAACGATTTAAATGAAATATTTTAGTATGGGTACCAAATGAGAGAGGTTAAAGACAAATTCATTTCTAAATATTTTAGCAGAGGGTTGCTAAATTTTAAAAAATTCAAATTCAATTTACTTAAAAGGTTGAACGAAATGTCTTAATATGGGTATTAAACGAGAGAGGGTTAAGAAATTTGTTCTTTTGATAATATTTTTAAAAAGAGTTACCACTCATTTAGAAATTTAAAATTGTTTTTATCAACAAGCTCAAACGGGAGAGGTTTTAGTACGCTTTATTTCTAAAATATTCTTGAAGGTGGTTGCCCCCGGCTCAAAATGTTAAAATTAATTTAATAATATTAAACATGTTTGTCTTTCTTTTGGGATAATTACTTTTTGCATAGTCATATTTAGTACATGAGGAGTGCCTTGAAAACTAAATGCAAACATATTAGATACAGTATATTATATTTGCATTTATAACAATAAAATTGAGAAAATAGAGAAAAATAAATCAATAAAAATTTATTTCTAAAGAACTATTCTACTTTGCTGTTGTTACATATTTAAACACAATTTATGCAATTAATTTTTTTACATGAAGTGTAGTTTTTAATATTGAAATTTCCAATTCCGTTGAAATGCGACACATTGATCATATTCAGGAACCTCGAGAAAGTAACCAACTTAAAAAAAAAAATATTTTTCGGTGATTTTTATTTTTATTTTTTTATACATTTAATATGTATGTAGATGAATTAGCCGAAGCGCTGCATTATGATTGAAAAACAAATGATTTCAAGTGAAAAATCGTGTAAATACGGGCTTACAGCGGAGGCTCTCAATCAATACCAGACACTATTCTGAAATCTTACGACATCATGCCTCACCCACCGGCACTTGAGATCTGTCATCTGCATATTGTTGTCAACATCGTCGTGGCACCAATGCAAGTAGCTGATGTAATTGTCATTTTTTTTAGTTTTTACTACTGACAAGGATTATTATTTTTTTATTGCTGTTTTTGTGGCATGCGGTTGGCGTCAACAAGTCTGCCGTTGCTTTTTAATGCTGCTCCAACGAGTTTAAGTGCTTGAACTCCGACAACGTCGTCGACGTTGCATGTGTTGCATATCCATTTAGCCATATGTATGTATGTATTATGTGTGTAAGTATCCCAAAGTTTTGTTGTTTTTTAGTTTTAGCTTGGCTCTGCCGCTGTATCACCCATTTTTTATTTTTTTTTTTTTGAATTCTTGTTTTAATTTTTTTGCTCTATTTTCATTAGTCGGTTCCGTTAACCTCGCTTCCGCTTCCGCTGCTGTCGTTGTTGTTGTTTTACATACCATCTTTGTCAGTTGAAATCTGCTATCAACACACTTTTAGTCAACACCAACTTAAACGCTAACAATTCTGCAATCTCCAGCCCCCTTCTCTAAAACTAAAACCCATTTTCGCGCAACCATAGAAAAGTGTTTGCTTCCTGGTGTCTCTGACAGCTTTTTGTTTCGTTTTAATTGCGCTTTCGTTTATTCTGATCCTTCTTTTTTTTTGCTACCTCTGCTGCTGCCGTTGCGTGCTTTCGCTTCGTTGTCTTACTTTATTTTTGCTGCTGGTTGTTTTCTCTTTTTTTTGTTGTTTTGTTCAGTTTCGCATACATATGTATTTCCTCACTTATCCCACTGGTGCAGCGGCAATCGAAAAGAATTCCCATGAATGATTTAGAAGCAAACACTATTAACAACACCCACACGACTACTAAAAACCCTAAGGTGCAGTGCATACACAAATACTTGTACGCAGCAACAGCGACATATACAAATGTGCATACATTTGTATCACACGTGCGAAGTTACCAGGCGCTATATAACAAATACGGGTGTGCATGTGTATTTTGTATGTATGTATTTTGCCTCACCTGCAACTGTCTATCCGGTTGAAACGTGAATCCTTTTCATGTCACTAACGCACACAACTGATGATCTAAGCTGCATTAGCTGCAGGCGATTGCGCATTCATCATACGCTACACGTTTAAATGTACTTGTCCATTTATTTTTGTACGTGTGAGTGGGTGCGCACGGTGCACGGACAGGTTTGCATTCAAAAGTTGAGCATATCGAAAAAAATGCGCTTAGTTGGCTATTTTTGCTAGTTTTCGAACAGAAGGTTTAACAGCTGTTACGTAACAGTATCATGTAAAACGAAACTACAGTTAAATGTTGTTTTTTTTTACTTATTCGTGTACGAAGATGAATACGAATATGAATATGGATATGAATTTGGATATTATATGAATATGAATATGTATTTGATTATGAATATGGAGGAGTATTCTGGTTTTCGCACGAAATGAAAATTTGAAATTTTTGTATAGAAAATGATGACGCGCTATGAATACGAATACTTATGTGAATATGAATATGTATATGAATATGAATACGAACGATGAATATGAGTACGAATATGGTTTTTATGAATATGAATAAGAATACGCACATGAATACGAATATGAATATGAATACGAATATGAATACGAATATGAATATGAATACCAATATGAACACGAATATAGTATTTATAACTATGAATAGCAATATGAATATGTATGTACATATATGATTACGAATACGAATCTGAAAATATGAATATGAATATCAATATCAATATCCATATCAATATGAATATGAATATGAGTATGAATATAAATATGAATTCGAATATGAATGTGAATATGAATCTAAATACGAATATGAATATAAATACATATAAATATTTGCACTTCAACAAAACGAAGAATGAACAAACATATCTGTGATCAGCGGCATTGCCAGAGGAGGGTATTAAAGCTTTAACAGACGGCAGCGTTGATCCGGATTAACTCGGACTTAATCCGGATAAACTTCAGTTAATTCCCGAGTTGATCCGGATCAACGTTGCCGTCTGTTTATGCTTTTAGGCGGTTAGATCCCGCCTCTGGCCTTTGAGCTATTACACTGTGCGACAGTAAATTTTACATACATTTTACACACAAAAAATTAATAAATTCGCGGAACTATGGGCAAATTATAGTCAAATTGCGTACTCAGTTTTTTCTCTCTGACGTCAAGATTTTTTAAAGGACTTTGAAATTAAAAAAAAATATGATTAATTCAAAAAAATATTTTGAAAATTCAGTGCAATGTAGGATAACAATACGAGTGTCATATGAAAGAAAAAATTCTGTAGAATTATAACAGAATAAATTTTTTGGTGCATAAGGACGGATGGGTATGGAAAATGTCCTTTACAAATTTTGTCCTTAAATATCTTTGAAAATTTGCAAAAATTATTTTTGAAAAAAAAAATTATTGTTTGAGGACTAATATACACACCACATCATCATCGATTTTCGTCCTGTAAACTTTATTAGCTCAAAAAGTTAAAATTTATTAAAAGTGCATTTCCAATATCTATTCGTCCTTGTAAACCAAAAAACGTTATTGTTTTTAAATTCTACAGAATTTTCTCTTTCATTTTAGTATGTGTAGAATACAATGCACTGATTTTTTAAATACTTTTTTTTAATTAATCATAGCTTAAAAAATTCAAAGTCCTTTGAAAAACTATGTCGACGTCAGAGTGAAAAACCAAAAACGCAGTTTTACCACATTTTGCCCATAGTTTCGTAAGTAAATTTATTCTTTCGAATGTTATGAATTTTTTTTTTGTTTTTGTTTTTGTCGCTCGGTAATTTTCAATGTGTCTCTTCTTTAGCAGACCTGCTCTCAGCTTAATTTTTTATACTCATATAAATGAGTTATACTAAACTTCTCAAAAAATTAATTTCCTTTTTTTTCAATTCTAAAATTTTGTCTTTATTAGAATAAGTAGGTTATTTTTATAAAATAAAGTTTTTATAGTAACAATGAAACAATGCAATTTCTTCTTAATTTAAGAGGATGTTCTTATAATAACATTTTTGTTTGTTAGTATTTAGCTGTCTGTCGTTTGCAACAGCACTCTCAAGCGGCGAACGATGGCGAGAAGTAGTAAATTTCGTTTATGGATTTTTGTATATCTATACATACCTATATACCATCTGAGTTTGGCCCAAATATCTCACTTCTGAGATAATGCCGACTTCGTAGCCATCCAGAGCTATAGTTCTTTTTCTCGTGAGGATATTTTCTTCTTATGAAAAGCATGTTGGCTATTTCCAAATGCAATGCTAATTTTTTTCGTTTTTTTCCGTTGGTTATGCCCCGTCGATTGGGCACGACTCATAAGTACGGACTTTTAAATGTTAAATACAACTTTTTATCTTTCGGCTCTCTGCTGCGCGAATCTGGTTTAGTGGTATTTTGTATTGCACAGGACGTAAAGGTAAATCAACAAATTTTCCATGAAAAGATCTTAAACGATCCTTTATTACCTTGGTCGCGAAAACAATTCGGTATAAATCATTGGACGTTTCAATAAGACTCGGCACCATCGCATAAAGTTCGCGAAATCCAGGAAAGCAAACTTTTATCAGAGCTTCAAGCGTTTTTGTGCTGTGCCAGGTCCATTTATCATCTATATATATAATCTATATATATAATACGCGAAGGCATTTCTTGTTCAGGATAAAAGATCTGCACCGTTCGCTAGATTTTCGTTAATGGGCTTGGCCTGTAGATGTGCAAACTGGTTTTATTTTTTGGAACAGAGTTGCCACCTGTTCAACAACTAAATACAAATTATCTAAAAATCAACGCCATCATATCCACACCGTTCTCCGTGCACCGTTCGATTTTTCACAATGAGGTGTCAAATTAAAAGGCTTGGACTGTATGCGCAATAAGGTTTTACATTTTTAAAAAGTGTTGCAATCATTTAAAATATTAAATTCAAGTTATTAAAAAAAAATAAATCGATTATTACAAAATGGGTAGCAACTAAAATGGTTTTGAAAGGCTTTGTTTCTTAGCTGAGCTATAGGAGGGTTGCCACCTGTTTTTAAAAAAATCATATTAGCTAAGAAAAATATGTATCACCATATGGGTACCAAACGAAAGGGGTTTCAGTAAGTAGTAGTTTGAAAATTTTTGAAGAGGGTTGCCACCTGCATGACATATCGAATTTAGTTTACTTACACACAAGATATATGAAACATCAAAATATGGATGCCAAACGAAGGACTGTAAAGAAATCTTTAGTTTGAATGCTAAGAATATTTTTGAGGTGTTAAAAGAGGGTTGCCTCCTGTTTAAAAAGTTTAATTGAAATTATTTAATAAGTTTGATGAATTATTAAAATATGGGTATCAATGGAAGAGGTTTTGAAAAACTTTTATTTCTGAACAGTTAATTCATCAGTTATTTAAAATATGTATCGCAGTGTCCGGCGAAGGAGGGGTAACAACAATTAAGCTTGAAAATACTTTTGAAGAGGGCTGCCACCCGGTTGAAAGAATATGCAATATAAAAATACCGTAGTCAAACAAAAAAAAATGTTATGAAATCTTTAGTTTGACCATTTGGAATGTTTAAAAAGGGTTGCCACGTGTTTTAAAAGATACATTCAAATTATTCATTTATTTAGGAGGGATGCTATTTGTTCGAACAATCAAATTCAAATTAGTTCATCAGTTTATTGAAATACATGTATATCACAATGTCAGATGAAAGAGTTTTAAGAAGATTTTAGTTTGGGAATACTTTTGAAAGGGAATTTCCAAAATGAGAAGTCAAATTAAAGACCTTACCACAAGATGTGTAGTAAAGTTTTTATTTTTTTTCTAATTTAGAACTTGAAGCTTGATGAAATTAAAAACATGCACAATGCCTGACTGGTCTTCACTGGCACTCGCATCTCTTATAACTCTGACTAACTTTTGGAATATTTTTTAAGTTTTTGAAATAAAGTTTTGGGCATTTTAACGCCATGCGAGCTCACTAGTTTTCTTTATTTTCTTTCCATATCAGTGATGCTATCGTACGATATCGCAGGCATGTCTTTCAATTTGTCTCTAGAAAAACAGAGAAATGCTTTCAAGACAGTTACAAGTAGAATACAAAATGGCCTTATGAAAGATTTTCGTCTTTCGAAAGGCTGTGGTAAGATAGTTGCTGGAACTACCCTGTAAGCAAGAATCTGCCGCAACCCTGGCGCTCCAAACGTATTTTTGCACTGCTAGTTTCGTCTTTTATATATGTAAGTAAGGTACGGATTTGTGCTCTGTTTTCCAGCTTAAAGATATCTTTAAACTCTCCTATCTACCTGCAATTATTTTCTTCTTCCACCATGCTTAGATCTTTGTCTCAAATTCACTTAATAAGCGTGTTACCCGCACACATACATACATATGTACGTACATACACACATATCCATAAGCAAAAATGCTTGGCATTTCCAGGTGAAGTGCTATTTATTATGGTCGGTGCCTGCTTTACGTCCGCTAATAGAATAATATTTGTATAAAAAAATAAAAATAAATATCAAATTAACGGCTTAATAAAAATTTATAATCAGCCGTTAGACTACTAGAAGGCACATAAATGCTATTTGTTAACAAATATATTTGGTTATTCTTTTAAGTTGATGCGTTTTTTTGATCGGGTTTTTATTTTATTTTTATTTTTTTTTTGTTTAAAACTCCACTATGCAAAAGTTTTTACGTAAGTTTTTTTTTTTTAACAAAGCTAAGCTGAAGCCAGTTGTGGTAAACAACAGCAGAGTCTTTCATTCTATATAGTTTCCCACAAATTGCTAGCACTTAGTAAGCATTAAAACTTCAATAAAACTCGAACTTACAATAGCTAATTGGACAAATCGCTATATGAATGAATAGAAAGTGTGAGTGAATGGACGAGTGGTTTTATAAGAATAAAATAGTTAGAAGTTTCATAGCTAGTCAAAGCAAATATTTCCGAATATATAACTTATGTGAATCAGAAAGAGTACGCCACACGAAAAAATATAAAAATTCCTAAAACTAGTAAATATTGTTTTTAACAACCCTGCGGTTAAATCCCAAACTAGTCAGGAAAAATACTAGTTTACAACTAGAATTCCCTGACTGAAACCGAACTAGTTCGAAAATCAAACCCTGTTTTATTTAACTTCGACAGTTTAATACAATAAAGTACACCAAATATTATAACTTTTAAATATTTGGGTATATTGTAAACCATTAAATCGAATACGTATTCAGTTATAATAGTCCGGTTAAATAATGATTAATACTCATAATGATTATTAATTAAGACATGTTTTTTTTGGATAACCGTTTAATGATCAAATACCGATATTACCACCTTTTTAATGATTAAGAATTGATTACTTTAAAAAAATGTCAATTAATTCATTAGTTTTAATTACATCATTAAATTGTTATTATTGATCATTTTCAATTATTTTTGACTTTTTAATTACACTATTAATATAATTATTTGATAAATTTCTATTATCAATCAACAAGCCAAACTATAGACAAAAATTAAGAATATTTAATAACTGCTTGAATTATTTATTTATTTTATTCTTATCCAAATCTCAAATTTTAAGCATTAATTATTATTTTTATAAATTTTTAAAAATAAAAGACTGAAATGTGCAAAGTTAATGAATTTAATTTATTTTAATGAAAACTTTTATTTTTATTTTAGTTCACTCAAAAATTATCAAAAGAATTCATTTTATTTTTAACTAAAATGTTTTCTTTTGCATATTCCATATTATTAAAAAAGATAAAAATATAGTATTTATTGTACCTGAAACCTTTTCCTTTTAATAACACTTAATGAAAAATGAACTTGAATGAATGAATACTTAAAAGTTTTTTAATGCATAATCATGAATTCATTTTATTTTTTGACTCCCAAAGTAGTGGTTTTGGTCCATAATTAGACTAGTATTTTTCTGTCTATTTTGTATACTAGTATGATCCTGGCATATTTCTGACCGAAATCTGACAATTGCCCTCTCTTAGGACATCCCCATGCTAAAAATACCAGTTGATTGCATGGAAAAAAGATGTTGGCTGACTAGTTGGGCATGCGGTTCATACTAGTTGTAAGGTAGTTTACAACTAGTTCATTTGACTACAGGGACTTGATGAAGTTATTCCCGACTAGGTGCAATAGTTGGAACAGTATCACTAGCCATTGATAGAATGTTCCACTCATCAATATGTATGCATTTTTGTACCTTCTCCGTTTTGTTCTGTGCTTGTTTATGTAACTACTATGTATGTAGTATGTAATTTATTCTAAACAAAACTGGCGACAGCGCCAACAAAATTGCATTTAACACATTTTCGACTACAAAACAACAACGGTAAATGTTCTATACATACATACATATGTATGTAGTGCAAAAAACCATAATGTAAAAATATGTATGTACATTAGGCATATGTATGACTTTTCAACTTTTTTTTGGAAAGATTAAATCTACATGGTATGATGCAATGACTTTTCTAATTATAAAACCGGGGTATGATCTTAATTTATGAAAATGTCTAGCAGGAATCCTATTGAAAAGTCTGAACCCACTTATAATTTATTTTTTATTGAAAAATCCTAAGAAATATGGCTCCGAGGCCGACCGTATGGATGAAAATAGTTGTATAAAACTCGAATAGGAAATTAAATTGGCTTTATTTTAAGGAAAATTCGCTAACCACGTCTGAGAATAATTGCAGTTTAGTGAATTGACTTTTTGCAAACCTGATAAAACCGATGTTTAGCCATATATCGTCGTTTAAAGTACAAAACCGCGTATCAACAAAATGTAGAACCGCGTATGTGAGATTGCATAAATTATTTTCTAGAGAGTAAACACACTCATATTTCAAAATGGTTTTCTTTTTTATAAAGCAATCGCAATTCTGGCTACTACATTTCAGGACGAATGGTAAAAGAGGAATCCACTCCTGCTAACCAACAGTGTAGTAATATCTGTGCGGAGCGAGCAATTAAGGCGGTTGAGGATGTATTTTATACCCGTTTGATTTTAAAATCAATATCTTTTAAAAATAGTGTTTCATGCGGGATATTTTTTTCACAAATTGGCACAGAAACAATACTTTTGTTGTTTTTTCACGATTTCTAAGCATCGAGTAATAAATAGAAATTTCCTTAAAAAAAGTCATATGCCTAATGTACATATGTGAATATGTGCTTTCCATTTAGTGCACACAATAACGCAATAAGCTATGGAATTGAAAAACGTGCTGAAATTTCAAATGCAAAGGAAAACTCAAAAAAAGCGCACTGAAAAAGCAAATACGAGTGCATAGAATGAAAACGTATAATGAAAAACGTAAACAGATTTCAAAGCTTCGGTTAGTAGTAGCAATGTGAGTAGGTAATATTTAGTGCAACAACAGTTCGAAACAGTGCAAGAGTTCAGTGGTGTCGACCAGTCACCCGCTTACAAACAGCTCAGTCCGCCAAGCAGTGCTAAGAGTACATTTGTAAAGAAGTATATACTTGTTAGGGATGTCAAACCCGGGATCCCGCTGTTTTTGATAGTAAGAACTTGTTTATAAATTGGAAGTAGGATTTTTTTTTTTAAATACCGTTTTGACTACAATTAACAAATAGCTTGAAAATGTACTTTTAAATTGCAGCCGGAGCCTTTTTTTGAAGAAGATTTAAATGAATGTACTCATAGCGTCGCTAAAGTAAACGAAACAGAAAGTTTTAAGGAATAGTTAAATATTTTTATTTTTATCGATAAGAGTTGTGGAACAAATATTGTTAACGAAGCGATATTCAGCCGAAATCTATGTTTTGCTAACTTTAGTCCTGCAATTGCTGGGTTTTTCGCCTTAAAGAAAAATCTTGCCGTACAAATATTATATCTGGATAGGTATTCTATCGGAATCCGCAATAAAGTCTTACTTCTTGCAAAAACCCGATGTTAAACAAATTACCAAATATATCTCAACATAAGTTTTCGAAAAAAAATTGTTGATTCTCACAAAATAAACCATCTCATCATAAAGAAGAATATTTTAAAAAAAGTACTCGAAAAACGCCCATTTTTTGAACCACGTTTTTTATAGAGAATTCAACAAGGATTACGAGGGTATAATTTTAAATCCCTAATTTACTTGCCGGTCTTCACTATGCAAATCAACTTCAAAAAGTTCAACTGTTAATAGAAATACATGATTAATCAGAATCCCGAAAAATTTCAAACTTTGTAAGATCATGTCTCCGAAGAAAAAAAATCCTCGAACACGTGTTAGCTTATTTCATGTATAGAACCCATAAAAAAATTTAAAGCGATATGAAAAAGAATGTCTCATATGCGTTCCTCAATCACGTTGTTTTTTAAATACAATTTAAAAAATTATTACTTTAAGATTTGCCTGTATTAATAAATATGTGAGCTTTACAATCAGTTTATCGTAAATTTAAAATAGTTTTATTGCATTATATATTTAAATGCTTTCAGATATTAAGTTTTTACTCATATTCATAAAAATTATGTCTCATTGTAAATCCTGGGATAAATTCCGGGATCCCGGGATTACTTAAAAAAACATCCCGAAATCCCGGATCACAATTTTCCGCATATTTTGGCATCCCTGATACTTATGCACTATTTACATACATATGTAAGTATATTATTTAGTATATGTATATGTCTTTAATCGGTCGCCAACATTCGTTGCACTTCTTCAATGGCTCATCATCGAGCTCCTGCTGCCCGACTGACTTGTGTGTCTCATCTGTAGAATGATGCCTGTTTTTTGCATGGCTTCATTAGTGGCGGCGTTGATGATGCTATCAAGTACGTGTGCACGCAAAATTAGCGTATGTAGACTCAGAAAGCACACATAAGGTAATATGTGCATTCATTCACAACTCAGGAGTGGAGATTTTATTTATTTGCACGCAGCTGCTTTAAAGCCTGAATGTGTGAATTGTCTAAGCTGCGTCATTGTCAATGTGATAGGTATGGAGATCTATATATGAAAGTTTGCCTACACTTAGATGTCAGCACGGGCATATTGCAATACTTAGGATGCCAAACAATGACTCCGACACTAGAGTTTCAGTAAGAATTTGTATTTTTTTTTAACCCGAGACAAATATTTGTCACGAATACTGGAAATCTAAGCTTGAAAAATCTTGGAATTACAGTTGGTTTTTGTATAAGTTAGGTGTTTTATTGGAAGGTTGGTGCAGTAAGTAAACCTGCAAAGTAGTATGTATGTAAGTCCATATTCTAGTTATTTAAGTATGCAGAAGACCATCGATAATTATGTACATATACATATGTATTTTTTTAAATTAATTTAATTTTCAGAATTTTTTCATTTTTCTTTTTTAATTTAATATTTAAATTTTTTTGTTTTAAAAATAAAATGTTTTCATATTCAATTTAATTTTTGGAAACTAGTGTTCTTTCTTTTTTAATTAATTTTCTTTGCTTTTTTTGATTTTATGGTTTTAAAAGAACAAATATTTTTTGAAATTTCGTTTTATTTTAATTAACTTATTTATTTCTTAAATAAAGGTATAAAACAATTTTTTTAATTTTATTAAATTTTTTGGAACTTATAAATTTTAGCAGCTAATATTCTTTTTTCCCTTCTTAATTAATTTTTTCTTCTGTGGACTTATTTTTTTTTATAAAAATATTTTTTTTTTTATTTTATTAATGTTAAGGAACTTATTTATTTTTTATTAGTTTAAATAAAACTATAAAAATATATTTTTTTCACTTTATTTAATTTTTAGGAACCTATTATTACTTTTTCTTTTTTAATTTAATCTTTAATATCGTTTTAGATACAAGAGAGGTAGGTCTATTGTGTCCATTGTATCGCTAAAAAAAACATATTTTTTAATATCATTAATTTTCAGAAACTTATTTAAATTTCCTTTTTAATTGTACTGTTTCAAAAATAACATTTTTTTAAATTTTATTAAATTTTTAGAAACTAGCATTCTTTCTTCTCTTAATTATTTTTTTTAGGTTTTATTGTTTTAAAAGGAAAAATATATATTTTTTTAATTTTATTTATATTAACGAACTAATAAAAATATTTTT
>NW_023458565.1:14599821-14601421 GCF_013731165.1 Rhagoletis pomonella
TGAACGCATGTTAATGAGAATTTAATTAGTTGATCAAAGTTATTTGCAAACGCATTTTCTTTTGGGAAAAGATGTTTAGAAAATAAGAAAAATTACAAATAAAACCTCGACAGAAAATATTCAGGAAATATTACATAAATAGAAAAACATATATGAACACTAGGGTGCTCCAAAAATACAAAGGAAAATCAACTTTTTGGTATTAGAATACAAAATGTTGACGATAGAGTAAATAGTTGAAGTCGCCTTTTTAAAAGATGACTCCACCCACGGCCGGACACTTTTCGGGTGCAATTTAATAGGTGTTATTTTGTCAGAATTGGTGCAAAATTATTAGTCAATTGTGATGAGCTTGTGATAGGTTGCTTTAATATAAATAAACAAAATCAGATATGGAAAATAAAGTCCAAGGTATTTCTAATAACAATTAGTTAGTGAGTGCATATCGTGTGTGTGTTTGTTTGTTGTTATTTAATGTATTTGTAGTGCGCATGATACAAAAAAGAAGGTAGTTTCATTTAATGACATTCGTTGTTGTTGTTAACCATTTGACTTTTAATAAAATTATGACATTTCATTAAATTCGTGCTACCTGGTCACGAGCATTAATATATTTTTTTAAGCAGAAGATTTCATCAGTCCACGCAAAGATGTCGAATATGATGAACCTGAAAATTAATGCGTAATCTCAAAAATGGGGTTGACTAGGTTTCAGAACGGATGAAGAAAGTGATCAAAGTTATACTTATGCTAATTGCTTATCGGAGGGCGGTCCGCGCAAGCAAGTTTTTTGCGTACATTGGAAATTTTAAATTCGAAATTTGTTGATGTTAATGGTGATACGCTAACCACAAAGCCTAATTTTTTGCAAAATCTGATGAGAAATTTAAAAGTAAATTTTCATGAATTTCATCACGAATCACGAATTTCATGTGAACAAATAAATATTCCCAAAATTATAAAGCAAAACAAAAATAATTTTTCCCAATTTGTTTTTGTCTTGCATGTTAAGTTATGAGAACAATTTATTCACATGGAATTAGCGATTATAAAAAGATTTATTTGGAAAAAGCATACCTTAGAATTAGATTTTTAAATCGCATGATTGCATTCAAAATAAGAAAATTTAAAAATAACAACATAATGCTCTCGTGACTTTTATTTTAAAATAAAAAGAACAATTTCAATGAAGTCGCCTTTTACATTACATATTTTATATATTTTTAATAAAAAGGTGCGAACTACGTAAGTAAAAAAATTACCAAACACTGATAATGATTTTTGATATGAAATATTATTAAATTGGTATAAATGTGGGAAAGAAAATACTCCGATTTATTGTTTTAAGATTATCAAAGCGGCAAGGCCGTTGAAATACTCACAATTTATGAAACTTCAAACAATTTTATAATCCGTCAAAAGTTGTTTATTGAAACTACCCAGTGGGAATTAGGAGCACGTAATAATACCTTATTAGCAACTTACTCTTCACCTGGCAGTCATTACCATTTCCCTGCCGAACGTCCCTTACTTTTACAAAGGCATGGCCGCCTTATGTAAGTAGGAATTTAGAATGTACATTTGGTATCAGACATACTTC
>NW_023458565.1:14601431-14609762 GCF_013731165.1 Rhagoletis pomonella
GTAGGAATTTAGAATGTACATTTGGTATCAGACATACTTCTGAGCCGTTTTACAAAGTAAGTTACGTGTAATGCAGAGCAGTCGCTCGGAGTAGTTCGGTGCTTGGAAATAACTTCGGCTGCACGCTATTTTGCAACTGACAACGTAATGTGTCTTCGGAGGTGTTCATTTTGCCCTTTACTAGTAGATGACATTGGCCATGATGACAATTTTGGTACTAAAAACTGAAAGAAAACATGGCTTACCTCGCAAGGTGCTTACCTATTTTCCCAGTGGGTACCTTCTTTTTTGTATCATGGTAGTGCGTATTTACAGACAAATACTAATCAATATTTTTGTGTTCCGTAGAGTACCTAGAACTAGCAAGCTGACAAGTAATGACGCGAACTAATAATAAAAAAATGCGTAATAATAATTGGATTTTGTTTGAGTAACAACAGTTTTTGCAGGTTTTCCCAAAAATTAACATTTTAAGCGAAGTACACGTAGAGATCTATGTATCGGGATTTTTTCATCACGTTAACCTCGAAAACTACTGAACGGATTTGTCAACATTTTTTTTTAATAGAGGTATTATCTTTAGGCCTAAGATTTTCTATCGGGTTGCCATCCGTCTAAAAAATTATAAGCTCCGCACCGTTCGTTGGATTACAGAAAATGAAGGTGCTTGGCCTCTAGATGTCCAATAATGTATTATTTTTTTAGTACGGCTGCCACTATTTTAAAAAATATAATATCTTCACAGTAAGTTGGACTAAAAATGAGGTACAAAGTGAAAGAATACGGTCCCCGGATATGCAATAAGCTTTTATTTTTGTTAGTGGGGTTGCCACCTTTTTAAAAGTTACTACCTTACATACACATATGCATTTTTTAATGACATCAGATTTGCACAGTTCATTTAATTTAAAAAATGAAGTGTCAAGAGCTATGGGTCATGCATGAGCAATAAATTTTTATTTTTTCGTAAGGGTTGCCACCTGTTTGAAAAGTCGAAACGAAAGAGTGCTAAGAAATCTTTAATTTGAATATTTAAACAATTTTTGAGGTGTTTGAAGGAGATTGGTATCAATCGAAATACGTTTGAAAGTCTTTATTTAGAACTATATTTAGTAGGGTTGACACATGTTAAAAAAAGTTAATTCAACTTGAATCGTTTAATTAGGTAATTGAAATATGTATCACAATATGGGTGCCAGACTAAAGGGGTTTAAGCAAGTTTTGAAAAGGGTTATCGTTCAAAAGCAACGTTATATATGGTGAGAAGGGAAGGGGGGCGTACGGGTTATCTGATCGGCCTAGAAGTTTTACCATAACTTGCTAATAGTATGAGGAACATATGTACCAAGTTTAAAAATGATAACTTTATTTTCAGAATCGAAATTTTCAGAAAATCGAAAAAATTATAGCCGCACAATATTTTGACAAGTTTTAACATATTTTTTTTTGTAATTTAATTTTGGTTATTAAAAAAAAAATATAGTTCTTTCTTTAACAGAACTCGTGTAAATTCAAACTTTGTTCAATATTTAAAAAAATTCAACAAACTTTCGTAAAAATTTTATGTGAATGGAGCACTGATTGCCTGAAATGCTTGGTGTCTTCGGATATAAATACAGACATACGTATATTTGTACAGTTCTGCACATAAAATAAGTTTGGTAATTTTTTATTGAATTTGGTAACTTTTTCCGGTGATTTTGGTAAACAATAAAAAAAAATGTTGTCGCAAAACTGATCCAGTAATAAAACCCTCGATGGATTTGCAAAAGTTAGCTCGTATTTTTATTTTATGTCCTACTAAAATTTTCATGTCCCGGCCTAAGTAGTTTTCAAAAAAGTGGAAAAAATGATTAAAATGAAAGTCTGAGAAATTTATTCTTCGGAAAATTTTACTAGGAGTCTTCTCAGACATAAACTTCATGCCACCAACGTAAAAGTCTCTAAAAAATTAAAACAAAACAAACTATGCCAAGAAGGAATAACAGCCAAACTCAACAAACTCCGGGCTGGTTTCGGCTGTCGAACAGTATAATTAAAATTTAAAAAAAAAAAAAATTCTCGGTTTCAATTTGGTTTTTCGGTATAAAATTTTTGTTTGAGGAAAACAAGTGTATATAGCTTTTGTGGGCAAGAAATTTGCTACGAAAATGTTAATAATAATTTACGTTAAATGTCTTTTAAGACGATATTTATTATTCTCACACTAGAAATTAACTTACAATAAATACCAAAAAACGATTACCTACATGTTTTATTTCAAGAATAACGTATACATTTAGTAAATAAATATAAATTTTAATCAATAATTATTATGAAATAAAATTTCGAATTTATAAAAATTTAAATTTTGAGACATTTGCTCACAGGAATTTTTTTGTAGCAAATTTCATGCGCTCCAAAAGCTTACACTCGTTTTTCCCAAAAATAAAAATTTAATACCGAAAAATCAAATCGACCGAAAAAAATTTCCCGTTTTACTTATATGGGAAATCGAATTTTTTAATGAGCTAAGCCTATAATGCATTTAAAATTTTTAAAATGCGGCTCAAGCGCTTAAAATTTTTTTTACTTTATTTATAAAAAATTCCATAAAATTTCGATTTTCAAATCATTTTTAGATTAAAACCGACTATAATGCCCCTACTTCCCCAAATACGAGAAAATCGCTATAAAATTTACTACTCTCAAAGCTTAAGTTTTTCACAATCTTTCGGCTTTTTTTTAAGTTAAACTGTCTTTATTTGAAATACTTAAAAAATAGTATAATAAGTCTAAATTGGCTTGAGTAGCATTTAATACCTATGTACATAAATTAATTACGAATTTCCAAGATTTCGTAAAACTTACCTCAGTATCCCTCGAAGCGGCTCACTTGAATATTTTCCCACAACTTCCACAATATCTCCACTGATGTCAATTATTCTGCATTTAAATTTTATATGCATTAAATTACAACTTAACAAACATTAATTTTATTTTAATTGCTATATACTCCATTAACGATAACAATTTCAGTTTGATTTGTTCGAAATATGACACTCTACCGTGTTTCGCACTAATTATAATAATCAATTGTATTTCCGTGCACGAAAAGCAGCAACCACTCATTAACACGAACACCCACACAGAGACAGAGACAGAGACATGTGGCGCATACACAATTAAATTTTGGGGAAGAAATTGTAATAATTTTCACTTCCGCTACTCTAACGGTTCGGTTGGTTCACTAACACCACTAGCACTTGCTGCGAGACAAACACTTGAACGTACAGTGGCGCTTTGCAGGCATACACCCACCCAAACACCTCTATTTATGTATGTATGTATGTATGTACGAGTATGTATTATGCAATTGCGCGCCACAAGACACGGCCAAAAAGACGAAACACGTCAGTAGAGCAATTCAAGCGCTCCAAACTCATTCACTGAAGATTTTTCATTTACTTATCTACTACTATTTGTAAATAAGTAGTAGATATTGTTAGCTCACTTCGCGTAGCGCGCAGTCAAACCGAACCACCCGCAACACTCAGCAAACGAAGACTGAATGCAAGTTTCGCAAATGGTTTCGCGTAAACATTGAAAATTTTCGCACAGAAGATGAAATGAAAACAAAAGCGCCAAAAAACAACAACCACAATAACCACAACCCAGAGCGCGCCCAGCAGCAGCCAAAGCCGGCTTTATTTGTTTGTTGTTGTTGTTGTTGTTGTAGTAGAGTACTAGTACTATTTAGTATGTATGTGCAAACGTGTGCGTGCAGATGCTGTAAGGTGGCTGGGGGCTTGGCAGGGCAACTTGTTTCACGCGTTGCAGTGGCAAAGCGCCGCATATTGCTTTCTTACATATATACATATGTATGTATGTACATACATACATCTAATCAGAGTAATAGCAAACGTGTTGATACAAATGCTGGTTAAATACCTTGAAAAAAGCTATGTTGCAACATGCCGCGCGTGCCACATACAACATTCTCGCTAGCACATGCAACAAATGCTGCAGCACAAGTATGGCCAAGACCATTGTTGGCCAAGGAGAGCTACGACATAGAGGAGTTGGATGTTTGGTTTTGCTTGTTGCCCATAGTGAGAGAGAGCGAGAGCAATATTCGCGTCAACAACATTTGTTGCCTACAGACTGGGTTGTCGAAGGTTGTGTGAAAAGTTGCTATGCAGCAACATTACGGAACGTTGAGACTTGAGTTTTAAATGGAAAAGGGATGTGATTGGTGTTGCAGATGTAAAGAATTTAGGAGAATTTTTAAAAGAGTCCTTCAACGACATCACAAAAAGTGTGAGCCCAGTTGTGTCTTCTTTAGAGGCTACCAACTTGAACTAATTTAGACATTCAGCTATGGTATTTGTCTCGGAAGGATCGATATTTTTTTTTTATTTTTTGTATCTCCAATGAGTAATTTTTGTAGACATTGAGGGTACTTTGGACAATTTGCCTAGTCAATCTGGATTTATTTTTAGGTGTACCTGGAAAAAATTCCAGCCAGAATAAAAAAACGTACCATGCTGTTCAGAAAAATAGTTTCATTAAAGTAATAAAATTTTCTATCTCTCAATTTGAGCGGGAATATTTTAAATTAATTAAAAACTATTGTAACTGACGCACAAATGTACAAATGTAGAAATATACAAGAAATGGTCTCAATTTGTTGAAAAATTAATCTTCGGTCCGGTTTTTGTACCAGTTACCAATTTTGAAAAATTGGGTTTTTAGTACCGACTACAAATTTTGATAAAAGGGGAGTGGTAATTTTTTATTATGGCAATTTCCAAAATTTAATTCGTTTTTTGTACCATCTATCAATTTCGAAAAATTCGAATGTTTAGTACCGGTTACCAATTTCATAGAACGCAAAAACCTTAAATTTTAAAGAACAAAAACGGATATAACAATTTATTAAATACATATTATCATTGTTTTGTTCAGATTAAAAATCGAATCATTAAATAACCAATCAATTTTCATGTAACAGTATTTATGAAAAGACGGCATTTTTTTATAAGCTAAAACTCCGATATTTTAGCGAAATTGCTAAATATTTACATATGTATAAAGTACTAATTTAGTAAGAAACTTGGCTAAAAAAGGAAAATAAACGCAGGCCCGCCCACTAATGATAATTTCTTTGTTTCTCAAAAATCTTTCAACGAATATCTAGGGTAATTGACCGGTTTCTACTGGCTTTTTTGAATATCTATAGGTGGTATTTTTGAAATCTTCATTTTTCGAATATCGAATAAACCGATTTTTTTATCGAACAAACCGGTTGCTTTTCATTTCAAATTTTGAGCTCTCAATAAAAGTTAAAAGTTTTTCGAAGTTTTCAAGGCTTTTCCAATTTAGGGAAATCCTTAAAAAATTAAACATAATCCTAGGTTATTTGGGAATGAACAGTTTGGTAAATAAAAGCAATCTTTGCTGTTAATAGTTTTATTGTAATTTTTGGTCAAGACTTAATACCAACATAAGCATGTAAAATAAAAGCGGTTTATCCGTTTTTTCCTTGTTTCAAAATTAGAAACCCTTTTTATACCTTTCATGAGCATGAAATGGTATTATAACTTTGGTCCGATGTTTGTAAGTACCAGAACAAAAAGAGATAGACCCATGAAAATGTATACTTATATGATCAGAACGTCGAGCTGAGTTGATTTAGCCATGTCCGTCTGTCCGTCTGTCCGTCTGTCCGTCTGTCTGTCTGTTTGTATGCAATCTAGTCTCTCAGTTTTCGAGATATCCGGATGAAATTTGGTAGGTGGGTGTATTTTTATAATGTATTAATCATTTGTCGGAACCGGAAGAATCGGACCACTATAACATATAGCTCCCATACAACTGATTGTTCAGATATGAGATTTTTCATTATAACTTCTCCATTTATGTAGTTAAGAACAAGAAATTTCGCAGCACTTTCACCCATTATCAACAGAATACTTATAGTGAAAATTACAAAGATCGGGTCACTATAACCTATAGCTCCCATACAACGGATTGTTCAGATATAAAATTTTGCGTTATAACTCCTCCATTTATATAGCTAGGAACATGAAATTCCGCACTGTTTTCAATAATTATCTACAGAAAACTTACAGTGAAAATTAAAAAGATCGGGTAACTATAACCTATAGCTCCCATACAACTGATTGTTCAGATATGAGATTTTTCGTTATAATTCATCCATTTATGTAGCTAGGACCATGAAATTTCGCGCTGTTTTCACTCATTATCAACAGAAGACTTACCTCGAAAATAATAAAGATCGGGTCACTATAACCTGCAGCCCCCATACAACTGATTGTTCAGATATGAGGTCTTTTATCATAACTCCTCCATTTATGCAGCTAGGAACATGAAGTTTCGCACCATTTTCACTCATTATTAACAGAATACTTACAGTGAAAATAACAAGGATCGGATGACTACAACATATATCTTCCAAACATCAGATTGTTCAGATATGGGATTTTACTGTAAAACTTCTTTATTTGAACAGCTAAAACCGATAAATTTCGTAAGATATTTTATAAATAATAATACAAAGTCTACTGAGAAAATCGTCAAAATCTATGCTGTATAAGCTTTATCTCCTATAGCACTGATTGTTCAGATACCAGTTTTTGCGATATATCTCCTTTATGTAGGAAACTAAACCCAATAAATTGTGTTACCGGTTTACATACCGATCACATAGCGGTGAAAATCACTTAGATTGGTGTCATATAAAGTATATCTTCCATACCTCTGATTGTTTAGATGCGATTTTTTATATAAGTATGTAACTCCTCTATCGATGTATGCAGATGTATTCAAAAGCAGTAATCTGTCAAAGTAAAATTTGCAGATGTTCATGAAAGGTATGAAGCCTTCGGCATAGCCGAAGACAGCGCTGCTCTTACTTGTTTTATTGTAATTTTTCGAATATCTTAAAAACCGGGTTTGGAAAATTTCGAATAGTCTAACACCCTAATGTTGCCCTTTTGCGAGGGTTTATCGACGATGCAGTTTGCATTTAGGCACTAGCTGTTAGAAGTCATATAAATATTTTCCTCTTTCAGGGTAACAAAGAAATTAGTGCTGTATGAAGTAGATAGCCTTTGGAAGCTACGCAATACTCTTCGACAAAGTAAATCAAAAAATATTATAAAAACTATTAAAAATGCGTTTTTTTCGATGGTGCCTCTTACCGTTTTTGTTTTTACGTTTTTTTTTTTCAATCTGCCCCACTATATAAGAACATGATTCAATTATTAAAGGTTTTGTAAGTAGCTTTTTTCTAAAATTTGGCACTCCCACCCACAGGGATGGTTTATGGAAGCAGGGGAAAAAGGGGAAGAATTCAATCACACTTCCTAAAATGGGAGCTAAATTCCATAAAAAGGTGTGGATAATAGTGAATGGTGGTATTTTAAAACAAAAACGAATTTGATTTAATTATTTAATTTAAACAAGCTTATTTACATCGAATATAACCCCCGATTGTTATTGAAAATAAATATTTCTATGTATATACCAAACTTGCGTACGTCAGATGGCGCATAACTCGAGAATGGATGGTCCACTTTCAGCTTTTTTTTTGTTGTATTTGTTTGACAGATGATGGATATGAAGAAGCTATTTGTTTGTGGAAAATATGCAGTATTTATTAAACAAAAAAAAAACGGCAAATAAAAAAATTTGGAGCTTACGTTTCCTTCGCGGATATGGCTCGATTGTTTCGAATATGGTAATTCGAATTCTTTGATGTCGCACTTTTAATATTCTGGGGAGACTATACAACTGTCAGAATATTAACCATTCGCCGGGTTGCCCGAAAAAAAAATTTGAATGATTAAAAATATCAAAATATAAAAAATATATAAAAATATTCGCCATAAAAAGGCGTTTGCATTGTTCAACTTTGCATTCTACTTTCAAGTAATCGCTTTCAACAAAGTTGGTCGCCCGCCAGCCAACATTCGCCTCGTGCGTAAACCTTTTAAGTGTGCAATTACATACATCGCGCCATTGACTAAACCGAGCTGTCGTGTGACGATTGGGCCTATGGATGCGGTTTGGCAATATTATATTGCATCAAAGCCTCATTCGGAGATACCAGGAGTGTGTTGTGGAGGACAATACCTAAATACCTTCGTTGGCTCATTTACCAAAACCATTGCATGCTTTACTTTACAGCGACTTGGCAGAATCAAGAGGTCTCCACGAATATCGACAAATATATTTCGGCATTTAAGAGAATTTCGTCTCTTAACATTGAATTTCTGTAGTCCAACGATGCTCACACATTTTGTCTTGTTGGCGCCAGCGAATGAA
>NW_023458565.1:14609772-14610006 GCF_013731165.1 Rhagoletis pomonella
GGGAGTGTCATTGATAAAATTAGAGCGAGAGAAAGTTTTTCTTACAAAACCTTTCATTATTGAATCATGACATAAGAAGACATTTCTTCAAAAATGTTGCTAAACATGTTGCTAAGAATAGTTTTAAACACTTGCGTATGTTCTTCCACAGTGCGCAAGCGCCGAAAACAAACTTAGAAACAAATTTAAACCCCCTACAACAACCAATCAATATAAAGTCTTAAATAAAAAAAA
>NW_023458565.1:14630006-14676267 GCF_013731165.1 Rhagoletis pomonella
AGCCTTACAAAAACTTTTACATTCGTTAATTAAAAATGTTTTACAATTTTGACGTTGTTGTTGTTATTGTTGGTCTGTATTTGTATAGCCTCTACTTGGCGGTGTGCAGCGCTTAGCTGTTTAAAGAGGTGTGGATAATTTCAAAACTTTACTACACAATCAGGAACTTTCGCTTTTGTTGTATGTACTTAGGCATGGTTCGACAAATGGAAGTTAATTGACTGTCGTTAGATGAGGTCAGGGAAAATAGTTGCCCTGTATATTAAGCCTAGTTTAAATAATTGAAAATAAAAAGTTTCTAAAATACTATAAGCAATGGGTTTTTAAGAAGAGAGGAAGATTTAAGAGTTTAAGATCCTTTTAGCTGAGGCAGTTAATTGAATGTATGGTTTACTGCTCTTTCACATCCCGACAGCTTAAAAAATCTGTTTACCGTCTGAACTGGAAACACTTAGTGGTTACTCTATAATGTTCTTCTTTTTTGAAAGAATATCCCTCCTTGATGAAAAATATTCCTTCAGTCGCTAAGCTACAAACATTTGGCTAGGTTTCCCAAACTATGATTTCTTGGACGTACCTTAACCAGGACCGCCATGAAAAATTTTTACGAGAAAAACTATTCTAGGTAGGTAGGTAGATGTGGCTGCCACTGCTGCGCCGGGACACACATAGGCCACGAAATGAAGGCCCGTTGATATACTAAGAGTTTTCACTCCCCCTTGCTAAACCATTTTGAATCCTTGACGAAACTCGCCCGGCATCTATGGTTTAAATCTCGCAATTTGTCAAGGTCACTAAAGAAAGGAGACCCCAGAAAGCACAGTCTACTTCTTGATAATTCCGGGCATTTACTGAGAAGGTGAAGAACTGTCCCTCCTCCTCATAATTCTTGCAACTTCTGCAGCGTCTATTGTAAAGCACTCCGAGTCGTTCCGCATGTCTGCATATAAGGCAGTGACCCGTTAGAGCAATGTGAGATATATCCTCCCTCTTTGGAGAGTATAAGCTTTGAGACCTTTTTCGATCCCACCTAGGCCAAGTTTGCCTAGAAATTCGACGGATCGTAGTTTGCATCCATCTCCACCTCGCGTTCTTTATCCGGAAGAATCTGCTTGGTCGCCAGGACCCGAAACGTCTGCAACACTTCGTAGGGGATACAGCGTTTTCAATGTAAGTTTGCTCTGAGGATCAAGCATCTACTCGGAATGCAAGAAAAGCTCAATGTCGAAAAACCAGATGGCTAGTTTATTCGCCACTCAACTTCCGCATCTGTTACAAGAAGGCACTCTACATTTCTCGCCTATCACGTACTGCCGCCGAAGAAACAGCTGGATTTCAGCGAATCTAAAAAAACAACTGGCATAACTATGAAAAAAGATGGCGCCTGCGAGGCTAAGCTGCGATCGGGCTTAACACAAGCTATTCTATATTGAGAGCTGAAAAGACGAGACGTATTTACTGTAAGAAAGAGAAGCCATTATAAGTGAATGCGAAGAGATTGAAACGCTTGCCGAAAGTAGAAATTCGCTAATATTTAATCAGACAGTTAAAGCTCAAACAGACGGCAGCGTTGATCCGGATTAATTCGGACTTAATTCGGATGAACTGCAGTTAATTCCCGAGTTGATCCGGATCAACGCTGCTGTCAGTTTATGCGTTTAGACGACTTATGAAAGGTCGCAGGACTAGAGCGAATTTCTATAAGAACAGCTACGACGATTTAGTCACCGATGTCCAGAACATAAATACTCAAATTATGGAAGGAGCACTTTTTTACCTGTTGAATTGTAATGGCGCTGCAACCAGTAGAGAAGTTGACTCCGACTGAGATCGATGAAGAGGTACGAATAGCAATTTCGCGGCTGAAAAAAAAACAAAGCAGCTGCAGGTGACGTCCTGCCAGCTGAGCTATTGTAGCGCGGCGGCGAGGAGTTAGACGGTGCATACATCAACTCTTGTACAAAATATGGGCGGACGAACGCATTCCCGATGACTTGTGCTCTGCCCGATCTACAGAAAGGGCGGCCCCGCCATTCGCGCCACCTACAGCGGCTATAAGTTCTTACCGAGGGAATTACGTGAAAGTCCGAAGTCCCGATCAAAATTGGGAGTGATCTTCCCGAGCTGTTTGATACCAATTGAAGTTTCTGATGTTTGGTAAAAACAATCGCTCGAAATTAAATGGAGAAGCAAAGCGTATGAGAACTTCGGTTATTTGGAAACCAGCACTAACACTAATAAAAATGTCACCGTCGAAATTCAGCACAGAATCACTCTTGCCAACAAATGTTACTTTAGGCTGAGTAAGAAATTGAAAAATAAAGTCCTCTCTCGTCTTACAAAAATCAGGCTCTGACCAAAGAACCGCGTTTTTACGCATTTCAAGTGTCTTAAAAACCACCCCATACAAAGTGCTGGAAGTGTTAACCTATTAGACTGCAATGAAATGAAAAATACGTGGCCGCCGCCTCGGCGCTCAGACTAAAAAGTATGGTGCTATGGAATGATCGGCGGTCCGGCCACTCTTTTCACACTCTGGGTATTTGTGACCAAGAAAACGACTACTCCGCACCTTAACCCACCTTTTATAGGCTCTTTAAGACGAGCAACCCATCAAGAAGATAATAGCAAACACCAATACCTTGGAAAAGGGAGGAAATGCATTTTTACACGGACGGATCCAAGCTAACAATATGGTGGGCTACGGAGTTTTCTCTAAGGAATTAGGACTGAAACTACTCGTGAGAATTCCGAACCACTACAGCGTTTATGAGGCAGAAGTTTTAGCTTTAAAGGAGGTGGCTGTGCACCTTAGTACTCATGCCTTATCAAAGACTACGAATAATATCTTCTCGGACGGCCAGGTGTCGCTCAAATCAACGAACGCAGTAATGCTAAGGTTGTACAGGAATATATCGTAGCTCCAAACGATATTAGCGCTGTATTCAGGGTCAACCTCATATGGGTTCCGGAACATAGAGATATTGAAGGAAATTGCAAGGCAGATGTGCTAGCCAGGAAAGCCACTAATCTCCCTCTATTTGAAAGCGGAGGTAATATTGAGATAACCATGACAATCTGCAAATTAGGGATTAAAAATAACATGATTCAAGGGGCCAACAAGTCTTAGCTAGAGGAAGGAACTTTTAGAAAAACTAGGCTACTAAGGCCACAAATAAATAAGAAACGGACGGAAGAGTTGCTCCGCCTATCAAAAGAGCATATTGCGATGGTCACGGCTTGTGTAACCGGTCATTGGATATTTGGCAGGCACTCTTCAAGACTAGGAATATTATTCCTCGAGGCAGCTGCCCAGCTTTGGCTAAGACCTGAGCAGACTTTTTATGTAGGCACTTCCTTAGCTGACTTACGGAATTATGCGGTGTAGGAATAAAGCCGGTTTTACGCTACGCTTAGAGTTGAAAAATGGACAAGGACAGCATCCGACGAGTAGGTCTTTTGTGCGTCGGAGGCGGCGAGTACCGTAAACGATGGAACGATGAGCTGTATGAACTTTACAGCGACTTAGAATTAAAATACAGCGCCTCCGCTGGCTTGGTCATGTCGCACGAATGGACACCAACGCTTTAGCCCCGAAGGTATTCAACGCTGGTGGTAGCAAAGGAAGAGGAAGGCCTTCTCTGTGATGGAAAGAACAGCTGGAAAAGGCTTTCTTTAACCATTTTTAATTGATGCCAATTGGCCGATTGGTGCACTTTATTGAACTTGGCCAAAATCGCTTAAGTACATATGTATGTTTATTCAATTTCAAATGAACTTTTCACGTTTAGGCGCAACTACATTCGGGTTAAGTTAAACCGGCCGCCTAGTAAGATGCATCTTTTAATATTTGTGCTTTCCTATTCAAATAAGGTAACCTCAAGTGTAATTCAATTAAAAGCGCCTTTAGCTAAACTTCGAACTTAGAATTATCCTTGCGTTAAAAAAAAATACATGGACACATAGAAATTATGTTTGAACATGCGTAGTTATTAGGGTGGTCCTTAAAAATCAAATGAACGATTTTTTTCAGTCCCACGCCCTCCATCGGTAATAGCATGGTTACAGATATGACATATACATTTTGGTCCCGATTGGAGACGGTTAAGGCGTGTCCCACTGGGGTCAAAGTACAGTACAAAGTACAAAGTAAATAATAGCCAAAATCGATACCACTAAAGTCGATTAGAGGTCTTCATGGGGTTATCTGAACTTTGACCCCTGTGCGCCACGCCTTAACTCTCTCCAATCGGAACCAAAATTTATATGTGATATCTTCGACTATAGTAGCATCGACGTAGGGATTCAGGCAAGGCGAATTCATTTTACAACAAACACATAATTTTGACATTAAGACGTACCTCGGCGAAAATCTAAATTCGCCATCAACACCACCTTGTATAAATTCGCCTTGGATTCAGGCTTAGGAAATATGATGTAAAAATTTGTTTACTACATTTAAGAACCATCCTAGTAGTTATATATATTAACATACATATTTATACGGACATAAATTTGCTGGAAGTTAATTTGCGCTGTCTACATCAGGATTTGAATGTCGTGCTCCTGTTGCATACATGGCATACTCGTGCTATATTTACATGCAAACATACGTACATACATACATATATATTCTATGTCGGTATGCGGATATATAGCACTTTAAAAGTTTTCTTATAAAAGTAGGAGACAACCAACCGACAGACTAAATTCAAACACAACATTTTCACCAACACTTAAATGCACCTGCTTTCAGGGTGAAATTAAATAATCTGCCAACGACAAGGATCCTTATTTACTGTTTAGTGTCGTAAATTCGTATAGCAACAACACCACCGACAACAGCAGCAGATTATATTACCAAAATTAATTGCATTACGAACAGACAATGCGGGCGGGCAGCAGCTACAAGAAGCAAAGCAAAGTGGTAGAATGTAGCAACGGCTTGTATAACAAGAATTTGGCCTGCACTTGCAGCCAAGTGTATTTTTACAGCGAAATAATTGTAACCAAGACCTTAGCTTAGCCAAAGGGGTTGCTTTGAATTTAAGCAGTGGAGCGGGCAGCACGTGCCATGTATGTATGTATGCAGGTACTACGAGTACTTAGTATGTGTAGGTCTCAAGTTCATTTCAAGGATTTTACATAATTCCTTTCATTGAAATCCGATACATTTTAAGTGTTAGGAAGTTTTAAGTGTATTGATTTTACGATCTAATACCAGAGGTAGCAATGAAAATGCTTTTTACAAAAGAAGTATTAAAGAGAAAGTGAAAAAATGCTTTAAATTTAAGCTCAAAAAAGTGCGAAACTCCAGACTAGAAAATTTTGTTCAAAGAAATTTTGACAATTGAATAAAAGCTGCGAGCCATCCGGGAATATTTTTAGTTTAACCCTCTAACTAGTGAGAGTACCACATATGAAGATGTCAGTTATTATTACGAAAATGAGTACAATGCAGGCAGTCATATTTCTTGCGGCATTTCTTTCTCAATTTAGGAGGTAATCCGACCCACCGTTTGTGTTCTTTTATCAGTTTTGTGCGAACAGGTGGTGAAAAATATCTGATTTTCAGCTTCGATTATTTTTATTTTGGGAACATGCTTTCAGCTTATGATATTGGCTAAATAACAATTTTCGGATATTGCCACAAGATGTCGCGTATGAAATTGTCTAGGCTATCGGACGAGGAAATCCTTGAATTCATGAAATCTGTGAAACTGTTGATGAAGATTATAGCAGCGAAAATAGCTCTACTCATCGGAACTATGAGTCAGCGGACCAAATTTTCATATCCCAATTCCTTCGGCATATAGTATCAAGTTCCGTTCTGTCCATTACTGTCCGTTCGCCGTTACCATCAGTCGCCATCCCAAATTGTAAGCTCCCGTTTGACATGGCTATGGAAAAGAAATAGCGAAAGTTTTTAACAGAGCATGTGGGCTCAGCATATGGCATCGATATTAGTACGGTTCTGTAGAGGAACAATAAAGTGGTCAGGCTGGCTTCGACTTACATATGTACATATGTATGTAGGTATTAGGGTAATCAATCCCGGGATACAGAATCCCGGACACTTCCATGTGCCGAGATCCCGGGATTACAGCTCCGATATCCCAAGATTTTTACGGATTCATTTACAGAATGAAAGAGATGTTGAAAACGAAAAAAGGAATTTATTTGACATGAAACACGAGAAGTACAGAACACCAAAATTTGGATTCCAAGTGAACTTGAGCCATTTGCAATTGGAAGTGAATTTAAGGACCCGTCTGAATAACTGTACTTGTTCAAACATTTTTTGCAAGAACTGTGTAATAACGAAAAATCTGGAATCAATTGAAAACACAACCAGCAGGTGGCATATGTAGTTGTTCTTCATTTTACTTTGGTGGCGCTTTTTCGAAAAGGATTTCTGCAAATATGAGTAAATGTTTTTGACAAATAATATAGATAGGTGACAATGAATCTATGTGGTTTGAAAAGGGCGAAGCTACTGTAAGATGCAACAAGTTGTGATGAGGTCGAAATCCCGAACAATCTCGGGATCCCGAGATAAAATTTTGGATCGCGGAATCTCGGGATTGTTAAAATGCCTCGGTATTGCTAAATGGTATGAAAATGGTACTTAATAATATTTCTCACCTGCAAGGCATACGAAAAGCCAAAATGATAATTAAAATAAGATAGACTTAAAAAATCGCCCGAAAATAAGTCCTTTTTCACGTACGCCATGCCACAAAACCGTTTGCATAGGATTTTCGCTGCCTTTTAGTTAAAAGTCTCCAAAACTACCTTCCATGAAATCGCAGCTGATCTTCTTCTTGAGTTAACCCAAACTTGCATTTAACAAAGTTATGGTAAACATTGACCAAGGCGTTTTTAAAAAGGAGCATGTCAATTTTTTTTAAATTCGTGTACCCTTTATATTTTATACACTAAAGAATTTCCTAACACTCTCCTCCAAATTGAGGCTTAGTTAAATGCCTATAATAACTCCTACATGCATAGATACATATTTGGTAAAACGTTTGGTGGTTAGAGTAACTTGAGTAGAAACCAGACTGTAATCTTATACACCCTAGTCAAAAGTATCAAGTCCATCTTCTCTGAATTTACTTCAAGCCGCACATCTCTAGTACAGTTGTGTATATCTTTTGTTTGCCCCTCGAGAATTTCACTTATCGAGTTTAAGCATCTATAAGAGACAATAATGGCATAAGCTAATAATCTAGGTAACCAACCGCTCATCTTGAGTAATATCTTGTTGAGTACAAGCATCAACATCAACGGGGCTAGAACACCTACCTAAGGAGTGCCACTCGTTGCCTTCCTCGCCATCGTCGCTTGCCCGTAATTCAAGAGATTGCAGTGGTGTATGCCAGGATTAACTGCGTTGGAATTCAATCCCTCCAATAATGCCACGTTAGAGACATTTTTGAAAGCTGCGCATATGTCGATAAAACACTAGAAAACTTGATGGACCTTGTTTACAATTAAAACTCGCCTTTGTTATAGACAGTGAGACTGTTATCAAGATCTTCAGGTGGCCAAAAACTGACTCGATATCAGTTTCGAAACAGAATACACACATATCTATGTATGTCGCTTTTTGCTGGACCCCAGAGTTTAGAAGAGTAGCTATAACAGCAAGTGGACACAACTAGTTAGATACATGCCCTGTATCGCGAGCACTATGGCCATCGTTGGACGGGCGGAATGCAAATCTTCTTGCGGCAACACTGGCCTATTGGCTGCATAGCTGTCAGATTCGGAGCTACGTGTAAATGATCTCTGTAGAAGGTGTAAAGACGTGGAAGCGGTAAGATTTGTAAGTACTTCCTGTTCGACCGTATCGCACTATGAAAAAAATCATTTGAGAATTTCGATAACTTAATATGTATGTCTCTTGGACCCAACAACAATTAATAAACACACCAAAACGCACACATACACTGACCAAATTGAAAAGGGAAAAAACTAAAAAATTCATATAAGGATAAGTCACGATTTACACTCTTCACCACTACCAAAGTGCATCACTTGACTGTCCCTACTTCTCTACCTTTCTTGCCTATCAACCCTGCATAAACTTCAAGTGGAGTAACAACTTTTCTTAACTTTGCAATTCTGCTGCGCTTGGTTGGATTTGACATGCCCGCATATTTGCACGCCAACCGATAATTATCGCTCGCGTCGTAAATGCGGTCAGAGGTTGCGCGCGAACTTAGCCAAGGCAACAAGCAGACAGAAAAAAAAGTATGTAGGAAAAAGTGTTTCGCTTGTAGTTCTGTGATTTTTATTTTTTAACGTTTTTTTTTTTTGTTTCAGAATTTTGTTTACGCATTCTTAACGCTGTTGTTGGCTGCAGTAACTTTTTTGATTTTTCATGGAGTTAAGTTGGAGCTCATCTTTTTTTTTTTTTAGTGTTTTGTAGTTGGGATCTGTAGTTAATTTGGCGTAACCACCTTATTTTTGCACCAAAAGAACGAATGGTTAATGCCTACTCGCCTGCATAATGCATGTATACATGCATAAGTATGTATTAGGGTGGTTCTCAAAAATATCAACATTTTATTTTGCATGAAGCACACCTTTAATTTTGTTCTGCGTACAAAATAAAGAACCCACGAAAATTTTAAATTTTAAAATACATTTTTTAGGGGGACTACCAGGGCTTCAAAAAATGGAATTTTCTTTCTACTTGCCGAGTTTATGACTTTATATGAATAAGTTTCAATAATATGTAAACTTTATAATATTTCATGTCAAAGTTTTTACGATTTAAAAAAAAATAATTTAAACAATTTTTTTTAATATTTTGAAATTTTCGTGGATATCTTCATTTATAAAGGGGCGCACGCCCCACCACAAAATTTAGATGTTGATATTTAAGTACCACTCTAATATGCATGTATATCTACTTTTATGGATACATACATATGTTGCTCCATGCATGCTCGCTGTTTTTTTTTTTTGTTATTGGCATTAACATTGTGCGCATGCGTTTCCTTTAGATGCCTTTTACTTTTTTCCATACATTTTTACCTTTCAGTTTAGTTTCGCTTTTGTCCTATTGCCGCACGACGCATCTGAAACTGATATGTTACGAAAGGAAGCGCTACGAGGCGCTGCTGGCGGGCAGTAGGGCTGTATAAATGAAACACCTGATAGCGAGCAGGTGGAGATTTCGGTATTGCACATGCGGCTCAGTGCAGGAATGCTACGCATACGCTGTACATGCGCAGTTGGGTTAAGTGGGATGAGCTACAACTGAGGTTTAAATATGATTCGAATGCTTTTTTTATGTGTGAATTCTTTGGTTGCAGGTGGGTCAAAATATTACTTTTCTACATATAAACATTTTAAGGCCCCTTTGTAGCCGTCTGACCTAGATAAGCTTTGAATAGTATGTATGTAATAACGAACCCGACAGCACCACAAATACATACAATATAATTTGAAACAGGTAACGAAAATAACGTTTAAATATGAAGGTTTTTATTTTTAGATCATTGCAAAATCGTCATTTTTTTTTTTGTTTTTCCGATCAAGATTAAATGTTAAATTTGCATTTTTATTTTTTCGGTCCAATTTAATCGCTATTTTGTTATTTTCTATTTTTTTCGAGCAAAAATAATCGTAATTTTGGATTTTCATTTTTTCGATCATTTTTGAGCCGATTTAAAGCTTTTATGATTTTTAAAGTGAAATCGGAAAGTAACGGTTATATGATCAAAAAATAAATACTAACGATTATTCTTTATTGAAAAAATAAAAGTCATAAAGTAACGGTTTATTATAAACATCTTAACTGTTACGGTCCCTGCATTTAAATGTATTAAATTCTTGTTTAAGGTCATCTTTATTATCTGTCCAGGGTCCCAATGCTATGAAAGAAGTTTAAAGTAGTATTTATACCAAAAACAGGTAAAGCCTCTCAAACTAAACCAAGCGATTTAAGGGCAATCAGGCTTTCCTCATTTCTATCTAAAACTCTGGAGAAATATCTGAGTACCCCAGTCTCCGACTAACACTCGAACCGAGCAGTTGTGTCCGTAATCTCTTTCTCGCTTAATTATCATTTTCGTATAGTGTTTATTTCACGTGCTTTTCATTTCTTCCATTTTCTTCTCAAGTAAGTTATTTTTCTGTGAATAATTTCTTGTTGGTGTACTGTGAAGTGAACCAATCATATGGAAGTGTCCCCACCGTTCCCCTCGGGGAATCGGTTTGGCATACTGGCTGACAGCATGCTGAAATCCCCCAAATCTAAACGCAAAAAAACCTACCAACTCTACAAAAGAAGCATTTCCTACTTTGCCTGTACCATCGAAAAACAACAACCAAAACGACCCTAAATTTATTGTTGTCAAATCGACTGACGTATCTAATCCACTCTCTAAATACAGCGTTTTTGCTAAAAAAAAAGCACTTGACAGCATTAGCACTGAATATACTTCAGTAAATATACTTCGTGACGGGAGCCTTCTGGTTCTTACCAAATCTACTAAAATAGCTGAAAAGTTTATAAAATGTAAGAATTTTGGTGGTCTTTGTCCGGTTTCCATTGATTTTCACGGAGCTCTTAACTGTTGTAAAGGAACAATTTATGACATTAATCTCGCAAACACAAGTGAACAAGAGATTCTGGATGGACTTAAGTCTCAGGGTGTTGTTGCCGTCTATAAATTTACTAAAGATCGCAACGGTATAAAAAGTCCAACAGGCAGAATTGTCTTAACGTTTAACTTATACAAAGTGCCATCTGTCATTGACGTTGCTTGGTATTCTTTGAAAGTAGAAGAATATTTTCCTACTCCAATGCGATGCCGTAATTGTCAACTGCTCGGTCATACTCTAAAAAGATGCAACAACAATCCCACATGTGAGACGTGTAATCTCCCCCCACATAACCCAGAAAAATGCCAACGCCTGATGTGCGCGAACTGTTTTGGTTCCCACTCGGCTTCTGACAAAGACTGTCCTCAATACTTGCAACAAAAACAAATATTAAAAATAAAAACACAAAACAAGTGCGACTTCAAAGAAGCTAGACGCTTGTACAAGATCCAAAACCCGGCAAGCATAAACCACAAGCAAACATACTCCTCAGTCACAATTGCAGCACCACCACCCTCCCTTCAACCTAATACACTTAGCCCAAATACTGTGTTTCACACCAGCAGCTCTAAAATCTCTTCCGACTCCATACTCAGCAACAGCAACAACCTCAGCACTATCGATTTACCTACAATTCTCTCTTCCTACATCGCTTCACATAATAGTATACCCTCTGAAACTCACGTAACCGATCTCAATTCAAACAACACACAGCCACCATCTACCATCCCCCCGCAACCCACCACCGACCACACTCAAATCCCAAAATCTCTTTCAGTCCACAGTTCTCTTTCCAGCGAAACCAATACAAACTCTTTAGCCAGCACACAGCACAAGATCGCCGATACGTACTCCCGCCGAATCCCTTTGTCTCTTTCGACCCACAATAGTTACATTGCAGATCACTCTCCTCCTCTCAGCCTCCAGCAAACGGACTGTGTTGATACAGCCTCGACTCTCTCGGCGACTGCAGAGCTTTACACTAACAACTTTGACAACGATCAACAAGAACCCGTACTATAGGTTATTTCATTGCAAAATAACCCAAGTAGTAAATTACTTAATATAAACAATTAGTTATGATACTTAATATTCTTCAATGGAATATGAAAGGTTATCTAAATAACTACAT
This sequence comes from Rhagoletis pomonella, assembly GCF_013731165.1. Taxonomy (NCBI): domain Eukaryota; kingdom Metazoa; phylum Arthropoda; class Insecta; order Diptera; family Tephritidae; genus Rhagoletis; species Rhagoletis pomonella. The sequence continues at coordinate 14,641,762 of NW_023458565.1, forward strand.
AGAACTGGAAACCCTCATTAAAGATCGGAACCCGCATATTGTCTGCCTTCAAGAAACCCATTTAAAATTTAACTCCTCGCCACACAAACCAAAACATTACTCAGCCTACTTTCACAACTTCTCTAACTTTAATTACTGCAAACAGGGTTGCGGATTGTTAATCCACAAAAACATTCCACACAAAATCAAAAGCATAACATCCAATTTGTCAGTGGTTGCAGTAGAAATAAACGTTAAATTTCCAATCACAATTTTCTCCTTATACATACCTCCAGATAAAACCTTTACACACTCGGACTTATTTCAACTTATATCCAGCGTTAATACCCCCGTAATCCTCTGTGGTGACTTCAACAGTTGGAGCCCGCTATGGGGTTCACCAACTGCCAACCATAGAGGTACAATAGTTGAAGATTTCATACTGAATTCAAATCTCTCAATACTAAACAACAATAGCCCAACTCACTTTTCAACCCACAAAACGTTCACGCACATAGACCTTACCATTTGTTCAGCCCAGTTACTTCCCCTCGCAACATGGTTTACACTAGAAGACCTGCACAACAGCGATCACTTCCCCATTATATGCACTATTTCACTATCAATCCCAAATACTTTATACCGCAATAACACCGTCAAATACAACACATCCAAAGCTGACTGGAATAAATTCCAAAACATTCTGCTTTCTAGTTACTTCCATCCCTTTGAAACACATAACTTAAACAAAGTAGCTGCCAATATCCAAAAAAACTTTCGAGCAGCAGCAAATTCTTCCATCGCTCTCACCTCCATTCGCGCTACGCAAAGAAAAGTTCCATGGTGGACAGCAGAGACCAATGTGTTGCGTAACAATAAAGTGTTAGCCTGGAGAAAATATCAAAAAACGCCCTCCTATGCTAACTTAGTCGCTTACAAAAAATGCAACGCCGCTTTTAACAAAGAAAAGAAACTAGCAAAGAGAAAGTGTTTCGAAGAATTCACAAAGAAACTAAACCCTAACTCTTCAGTTAGTAGCATCTGGAAGGGAATAAAGACCCTTACAGGGACATACACGCCGAAAACCACCCAGGCTGTAACAGTGAACAACGTAGTCTTTACCGATCCGTTTGCGATCTCAACAGAATTTGCTAGACACATATCTTCCTCTCAACATAATAACTTTACAAATAACATCCCACATATGCAGCCCGCTCACCGCCCAGATAATCTGGCCCTGCAACTTGAAAACGACATTAACTTGAACGAACTAGAAACAGCGCTTAAAACCGTGAAAGGTACAACCCCTGGACTAGACAAAATCAACTATCAAATGTTGCGATTTAGCCCAATGGTTGTCAAGAAACGTATACTTCAGCTTTATAATGGTATTCTTAGCACTAGCATTATTCCCCAAAATTTTAAAACTGCGATTATAGTCCCGATAGCCAAGCCAAACAAAGATCCTGGCTACATTGACAATTACCGACCAATATCTCTGATACCTTGTATTAGCAAAGTCTTGGAAAAAATTATTTCAACTAGACTCACTTGGTTTCTAAATAAAAAACGTCTTATTTCTGCATCTCAAGTGGGGTTCAGGAGCGGTACGAGCTGTCTGGATGCCCAGATTTACCTCGATCACCAAATCGCCAAAAACCTTTCCTCTAGAAACCATGTCTCTGTGTTATCAGTAGATTTTACTAAGGCTTTCGACAAAATTAGTGGTCATGTCGTGTTAAAAAAGTTGCAGGACTGGAAACTTGGGCCTAAGATTTTTAATTTTATAAAATCTTTCCTCTTTAACCGAAAATTTCGATGCAAAGTAAATGGCATCATATCACCTATATTTCCCTTACAAAATGGACTTCCGCAAGGGTCACCGCTTTCGGTAACTTTATTCCTAATAGCGTTTGAAGACGTTAGCCGACTGATTAGTCAACAAAATAATATTAAACATTGCTTATATGCCGACGATTTGTTCTTAATATCTAACAATAAGAACACATCCGGCGTTCAAAATGAGTTCAATAATGCATTAACTGCGATCGATAGTTGGGCGCAACATTCAGGTGCTATCATTTCACTTGAGAAATGCAAGCATCTGCATGTTTGTAGAAAACTTAACTGCAACAAAATAACCATAAGTCACAATAACTGTACTATTCCTAACGTGGATTATCTTAACATACTAGGAGTTACGTTCGATAATAAACATTGTTTTAAGCAACATTGTATTACATTAAGAAGCGAACTAGCTACCAGGCTCAACATTATAAAATATTTAAGTTCTAAGAAAAGTTTAGTACACACCAACACTTTACTCAGCATCACCCAACTAACCATACAAAGCAAAATCGATTACGGATTACAAATATACGGAAAATGTAGCAAGGACTCCCTCAACAAAATCAAACCGCTTCTCAATGCAGCTGTGAGGTGTAGCCTTAGAGCGTTCAGATCAACTCCAACAAAAAATCTACTGGCCGAAGGCGGCTTTTTACCAATCGAGGAGCGATTGCAACTCCTATACGGTCGAATAGCCTACAAGCTGCACTGCAACGCGTCTCACATTTTACACCACGACGTACAGCTTCTGAAACACAGAATAACCAGAATTTCACGCAAATCTACGCTATGCGAAGTCAAAGAACTCGCAGACTCTATGCATATTGGGGCATCCTTTATGAGTATTCCATCCACAAAACATCCACCCTGGTGTCTTAACACGAATATTTTCATAAGCGATCTAACACGTCTACGAAAAGACACAACCAATAATGCTGCCTACCAGAACTCATTCCGCAGTATCGCCAACCCACTGAAGGATAGTGGATGGTTGTTCCTGTATACAGATGGCTCCAAGCAAGATGACGGAGTTTCGTTTGCGGTAGTAAATAACGATGGCGACACCATTTCCTGTGGCCTCCTCCCCAACTATGCGAATATATTCGACGCAGAACTGCAGGGCATTCTTTCAGCGTTAACCATAGCTAAGTCTCTCGGCAACAAAACTGTTATATGTACTGACAGCTCATCGGTTTTCAATGCAGCCAAACGTATACACACGCAAGAAGATCCAATATACCGCGTTCAACAGTTACTAATGTGTTTATCGCCCAAGGTTAAACTTATGTGGATTCCCGGCCACGCAGGTATCTCAGGCAATGAACACGCCGACCGAGCTGCTAAATTGGCTTTGAATTCATGCCTCTATCTGCACATGCCGTTTGGGAAAAAATCGTTCAAAAACATTTTCTCAAAAGCGTTAAAATTACATTTCGAGAACAAATGGTCTAACTATCAACACCAATACAAGCAAATAAACCCTAAGGGCCGTGGTATCATTCTACCAACAAATACAACAACCTGGATGAATAAATGTTTTATACGCGTCAGATTAGGTCACTCTCTTCTTACTCACGAACACCTTTTACACAACACACACCAGCCGACTTGTACATTTTGCAACGAATCCGACCTAACCATTCGCCATATCATATCAAGTTGCCCTGCTTTAACCTCCGTACGTGCCCATTTCTTCGCTGATAATGATCCTTTAGATATACTCTCATGCTCTTCAGAAATTAATGTAAAAACTATTTTTAACTTCTTAAAAATTGTAAATATTGCACATTTATTATAATATAATATAATAATTTTCACATAATGACTAGCCGATAGCCTTGGTAGCTAGTGCTATAAATGTATTAATTTATAATTTTAATTGTAAATTAACTAATAAATAATAATAATAATCTGAGTACCCACATCAGACTCTCTATCAACCCTACCCTTCTATCCAACCTCCATAGTTGCACGATAGAGTCACACTGTCTGAAGCCTCGTTTGGTATAGATCGCCATACGAAGGCAAACAACTAAAATGTTTACCTGAAAATTTTGCGGACTTATTACTTTTATAGCTTTTGGTTTATTTGAATAATCATTATTCGTTTAAAAATAAAACTCGATAAGAATAGTTTCTTTTGAGCGTAAAAATAAATTTCTACAATTTAGCTTTATATTTAGTCCATGAAAATTCCACAACTACCTCAACTTCAAAGCCAAATATCTCAAGAAATATCGATGTAATCGATTTTGTGTTCTAAAACTTTTTTATAGGAAATTGAAAGTCCTACAAGTTTGTCATAAATTTTCTTTCTGTAGGTCTCGTTATTTTCGAAATAAGACAAACAAACGAGAATTTCATGAAACAAATTGAGTTTAGTGACCCGTACTACCTCGCTGGTGGGAGTTACGATTACACCGCAATGGACACCTTTGTAGAGCATTCAATTCTAAAGAAACCCCATTATTGGCCAAGATTATACCATAAAATGCCTCTGAGCTGTAGACTTTTTAAGAAAAAAACTCAAAGTTTACGTGTATTTTATATGGGAAATCTTTGCACGTCTTGGGCGAGTACTTAATGTTAATATTAAGGTTAAAAATTTTCAGGGAGATTTTTTTTGGTGTTTTCCAAAAAATTTTGAGGTAGGTGGTAATAATATTGGTAGCGAAATCCATTAGAAAATCGACAAAAATATCGATAAAAAATCGATAATAATATCGATAACAAAGTCGATAAAATTATCGATAACAAAATCGATAAAAATATTGATGACAAAATCGATAACGAAATCGATAAATAATAGATAACAAAATCGAAAACAACATCGATAACAAAATTATTAATATAAATTATAAAATATCGATAACAAAGTCGATAACAACATCGTTACCAACACCAATAACAATATCGATAAAAAAACATCAATTAAAAAATCGGTAAAAATATCGATTAAAAAATCGATAAAAATATCGATTATGATATCGATAAGTTCCAAAAATATCGTTAGCAACATCGATAACAATATCGATGAAAATTTCGGAAACAAAATCGATAAAAATATCGATAACAAAACCGATAAAAATATCGACTATTATATCGATATGTCCCTAGAATCCCGAAAATACCTAAGTAGTTCCCAGATTGAGTCTCTGTGTCTCTATCCATATCCTTTTCTCTATAATGACCTTTATTTTAATCTCTCTCCCTCTATCTTCATCTTTACTGTTATCGGCATGTTCTTTCTGACGGACGAAATATTCACACCTGCATACTTAAATACATATGTACATAGTGAATACCCGTAGTTTTGGACAAATTTTCGTTTCTGCGCTTAATCAAAAATTTAAAGTATTTACCACGAAATGTCTCTACTGTCTGCGCTGTCAACGCACCCACAATTGGATGAATTCATGGGTAGAACATATACATACGTTCACATGTATCAACGCATCTCTATACGGGTCAAACGTAACCGCTGACGGATCAGAGGACAAACCATGTGTTTTTTTCGCCCTTCCTTCCTTCCTTGGTTCACATTGCCGCATTTCAGATGGCCTCTTAACATTTCGACATGCTCGCCTTTGATGAAGATTAAGTAGAAAATAATTACAGTGTATGAGACCTGAAATTATCTGCTTTACCAGCAATTACTGTAATTGACTTTTAATATTATCATTGAATGCATATCGACGTGCATGACGAGCCGCGCAATGCGGATATTCTGCGACGAGAAAAAGAGATTATGTTGTTATGACAGGTCATACAAATGGATCAAGCTGGTGATCGATAGTGAGTGGAGTGTAAGCACAGCAAAACTATCAAGGTAATAACAGTTGATACAGTTGATTTGCAAAATTGGGCGCACTTTCAAAAAAAAAAAGCGAGCACACACACACACAATAAATACACAGATAACTATAAAAGCATATACAAAAAAAAAAAATACAAAAAAAATAACCGGCGAGCGAATTTTCACCCACTTCATTCTAAAGTTGGCCATAAATACGACATTTAGAGATTTTCATTTTTATTTGTGTTTCGGTGAAACAACAAACAACAAAAACAACTTGAGCAAACATCAATTCACGCCAACAGAAATGCACTCAATTGAGCCAATCGCGAGCGCGCACAAATTTCACCCATAACGCACATAAATAAATTATTTGGCACATTTCCAACAACGATACATACAAAATGTACAACAATTGCAAATAAAAATTCACCAAAGAAAACGAAAAATCAACGATAGGTACATATTTACAAATTGGTCATAAATTTCCGCGCAATTTGCTGTTTTCCAAAAGTAATTTATGTGGCCAAAAATCACTTGGGACTTTGACGTTTATTGGCGGTTTGATTTTTAAGCGCGCACGCGCCTTCCTTTTCTCTGAACATTCTGCTCCCATATCCAGTCTATCCTTTGTATTGCCATAACTTTTAGCGCCACAATTGCTTTGGCTTTTTTACGCTGCATCTCAATGCGCGTTTCGAGCGACAATCATCATTTGGAACGATTTGGGCTCCATTTTAAAGGCGTCGCGGAATGTTGACGTTGAAATTCGGCTCAGTTCAATTGATTGATTTCGAAATTGGCAGACAAACTAAGTGTTCTCAAATACATATGTATGTATTTATTTTAATTTGGAATCAAATTAAGGTTTTGCAGTGCAGAACAAGAGTGCGGGCGGCAACAAACTTTCCATTGCAATGCGCATTTGAACCACCGTCTGTGAGGCCGAGGTACCAGCAATATGCCTACCGGGAGCAATAGTCAGACCTCTGAGTAAGCTTGGGCCGTTTTCGAACGAAAAATGACACTGAAGATGGCACAATGCCGAAACCGGTTTGTCTGCAAACCAAACTTGACAAGGGATGACGGAAATTCGTTCCAAAATAAATCATCTTACCACCCTGTCGGAAAAACCAACCAACACCAACACGCAAACATACATCTTTTAAAAAAAGCCAGCATCAAGCAGCTTACTGCTTACCAAACCAGTCATAGCCATATGAAATCTCGCATTCACCATATTGGCGTATCCATCTTTATCTCATCTCTACGAACTGACGGTCGAAGTCCAAAGGTTCATCAAACAACCTCTAGACCCGACAGCTTGTCGACAGGCCTTGAACGGCATTCACAGAGAGGCAGTCTCGAGATATGTAGACTCCTGACCTGTGTATGCCATTCTGGGCATACAACTACCAGACGTGGACGAGACAGAGCTTATTCTGCCTCGGCAGACTCGAACCACAATAGCCCGACTGCGCTCTGGTTACTGCAGCACGTTCAATTCATACCTGAGCAGAATAAATGAAGATATTCTAAACGAATGCCCGGCATGCGGGTGGACGCCCCATAACTCACAGCATCTCTTCGCTTGCCCACTTAATGCCACCTTACTGATGCCCCTCTCCCTGTTGACAGACCCCTCGAGGCTGCACGCTTCCTAGGGGCTTCCACGAGTAGAGCTTGATGACAACGATTGAGGGACTAAGCGATCTGGGTGGGGTTGTTGTAGCCGCGACAACAACAACAACAACAACCGTCTTTATCGTGTGATTGTCCGGCATTGGTCTGACAAAGACTGAAATACTTTAATTATTCCATAACCGAACCATTTACTTAGTATCAGGAATTTGTTTCCCAATTCATTGTTAGCAACTACTGGGCAGGCGGATAGTAACTAGGGCCGTCAGAAATGCTTTTCAGGTAACTAAATAATTCATAAAAAAAAATAGTTTTCATAAAAAATCAATTTTTTCCTGAAACTACATATGTATGTGTTGAATGAATCAAAAACCCAATATGGGAAGAAATTAAGGAGTTAAACATATGCATACTACCATATGCCCATTATTCGGTTGACGTTCTAAAATGGCTGTCCCACAGTGTTAGGGGAAAGGACAAAAGGATTTAGTCTAGCGCTGAACGAGTGCAATCCCTGCAATACCCAAAAAGTTCCATTGTTTGCAACCTTTATTTCACAATTTCGGAACGGTTTATCTAAAAACTCTCCTAGGACCTACATAGGTACATAGATCTACCAATAGCATCAATGTATCAAAAACACGGCGCTTGTTCCTGCTCCGAAGGCCATCCGATCAGCCAGGCTTTTCGTCTTCCACATGACTGGAGTGTCTTCCAAGCTAAGCTATAGTTATACTATAGCTAATATTCTACTAAGTAGCGCGGTTCTGCACAGAAAAGCCTCTATCTTCGACAATGGACAATTATGTACCTATATCTCCGAATTGAAGTAAAGAACTGTTAGTACCCCAAATGCTTGTTGAATAATGATTGTGGACTCAGATGGTCGGTTATGTACACCGAAAAAAATCACGCAAAGCGCTGCACATTTTGCAAAACGATCATTTTCATAAAACTTTTGGATCATTTTTACGCGTTGTTGAACTGAGTATAGCTCCATGACTAAGTTTGTTATGGCCTTATGGACACAAACGTATCACAAGTAATTGCTGTCAGAGATCTGAATCATCCTCGAATCACCCTATATGTAGGTAGAATATCTCAAACGTCTTTATTTTTGAGGGTCAAAAGAACTTTGAATTTGGAGTTGAAATTTATTCTACTACTACTGTAAGACGTCTCTCCTTCACTTCTTGAATACCTATCGACTTTAAACTACATCCATTTCTCACCCTCAAAACCAAAGAGCAGAGCTTTGAAACACCCAACGAAGCACAATACTGTTTAGCCGTTAAAGAGACTATTTTCCTTAACACTAAACAATTTCTCACAGTCTACACAGTTATTTACTTGTAATATGGTTTGCCTAAACCGCTTGCAATCGCTGCTTTGGAATGTAAAGTATTTTTCCTCATATGCCTCCTCCACCTCCACTTGGCACTTCTGTGGTTTACTCTTATATAGTGGTTGGTATACTTACGAATATACATAATAGGGGTATTCTCTGAGTCTTGCAATGCCCTTGCATGGTGCACAGATTGCACGGATTGCACGGTAAAAATCGGTTTTCGTATGGGACAGCTTTGCAAATCGTGCAATCCGTGCACCGTGCAATGGCTTTCCAAGACTCAGAGAATACCCCTAATGCATTTTACGCACAACTGCGAACCGCTTTGTCTGCACTGTCCTCTCTCTCTCTCACTTCACTTGTCTTGCCTTGTCTTCAACATCAGAAAGTTGAATTATTATCTGGATAACTGCTGTGTGGGTCACGTTTATCTCCATGTTAAATAAACCATCCTTGACCATCAACATCACCATCAGCATCGCCATCACCATGGACATCGTCAACAGTAACAGCGTCAGCATCAACATACTCGTATTTTCACGGCACAACAATTGCCCGCCAACAATTTTTAACTCGCCGCATTTATATAATAAACCAATTTTTATCATCGATTGACGGGCCGAACGAGTTCGATTGCCTCCCGCCTATTTGGTTGAAGGGAAAAACATTGCAAACAAACTACGAGTTCGGCGAAGGAGTAAATAAATATTATTGCAAGTAGTGTTGAAGATGTTGCTAAGCCGCATATACATACATACATACTTAAGTGGATGTAAATATATAAGATTCACTGTGGTTACTTTGACTATGTATACAGTCTGCCGCGCGTGCATACCATAAATTTTTGTGTAGGACTTTGTCGGATTATTGAACAATTTGTTGATCTGTTAGCTCATAAATAAACGAAATTATTATTATTATTATTGTTGTTGTTATTGTTGGCGCAGTCGCTGATATTGGTGTTTGTTGTTATTAGGTGAGATTATTACACTCGAAAGTTATGGCAGGAATTTGTTACGAACAGAAAAATGTTTGAGCATTTTAAAAGCACGCCTAATGCTGCTATTCATGGACAGGCCGAAGCTTGATGGAATCGGATAGGTGGAGGTGTCTTTTGGCGCGGACTCGTCATCAAACTCTAAGAAAGTGCTAGGCTGAAAAAGTGGTATCCCCGAAAGCACAGGGCAAGGGTGGAAATATCTTGGATTGCATCTCGGTGGATTGCTCTAAAGCAGATGATGCTGATATTAGCTCTGGGCTAAGGCCCTTGGATGTGTTTTCTGGCCCAGTTTGGTTCGATACGGTCAAGTGAGATTCTTAGGCTCCGCAAATTCGCAAAGTAGACCACGACTATTGTAAAACGTGAGCAAAAAAACAGGGCAGTTGTCATCCTTCAACAACTGGCTCACTCTTTCGTTGTTGTTGTTGTTGAAGCGACACTATTAGGCTCTGAACTAATCGCGAATTAATTAGTGTGGTGTGGTTTTCTGTTGGTGAATATCGTCAATGGTTAGCCTGTACAACGTCGAGACCGGTCGCTGGGCGATGTAGGTCTGGATCTCGCTCGCGAGTTCATAGAGATGTCTTATCACAAACCCAGTAGATGACTCTGCTTCCAGCAGGTATCTGGCTACACCTTCCCTGCAATAACAACTCAGATATATTCAGAAGGTATCCCGAGGCTGTGTGGCTGAGTGTGGTCTTTTGACAAGCCTGTCACTTCATTCACTACTTCTCCCTACTATCCCCGGTGAACAAGCTGATGCAGCACAATTTAGAGCCAGACGGCCAATTGCTTTGCCTGTATGTTGCCAATGTTTCTTTGTCTTTGCCCCAAGTGCTTCCGGTGGGTGATTTGAGAAGCGTGTTGCGGCTCTCTACTTTATTGACAATTACGGTTCTGTGCGCGGAGATGAGGAGCAAGCTGGCAAAGGAAACCCCTAAAATTGTCAGGTTCTTAACCGTCGATATTCATGTACCGTTGACGTGGATGCCTAATTGACCACTATGCGTAGTTGGTGATAGGGGTCACTGTTGATTTTGTAGAAGTGAGAGTAAGCCTCCGTAGAGTGAAGACTCGAGAAAGATCGGAGTGTTTACTTTCAATGACAGCTTAATCGAGCAGCCGTCAGCATATTCGTTCAATGAAACTTGCTATTGGTGCTGAGAAAGTTTTCGAGATGATGAAGATAAGCAGTAGTGGGCACAGGACACTAACTTGCAAACCTCCTTATTTAATTCTTCTTAGCTTCGAATTTTGAGTTCGAAAAAGTACTGATAACTGAACACCATATCCATTTCCATACCTGTGGGAGCTCGAATTCTTCAGTGTCGTCTTCGTTGGGAACCTTGTAGCCATAGAAGATTGCAATCTTAGCGATGCAAATGCCACAAAGGATTTCGTTTTCCATCTTTCAACCATCGTAACAGCTTTTCACCCGGTTTTCTCAAAGTGGGTATCCAGATATGCAAATGCGGTCTCTTAGTTTAAGGACACATCAGTACTAAAATTCCATCAAAGTAGTTTTTCATGTTTCTTGGTTTCAGTGACGCCACTATTGTCGTTAGCGGGACGATTACTTTAATGAGATTTTCCTCTCTACTGGATTGACTGGGAATAATCTGAGGAATTCGTGCATCGTGCTTCTCTTTCAAGAAGCTTTCATGCCCCTCAATCACCAGCCTGTAGAACTCTGCACTTTTCAGCTCAAAGAAAACGCTAGGAGTGTGATTGTTGGATTTTTGTTTATCTAACATGTAGCCTGTGCTTTCATTTAGCGATTTTTTGCGATTCTTTTTGGAGCACACCAGAATAGCTTCGTCTTTCTACTCACCGTCCGCCAGAATTTTGTGGGAACATTTGATTTCGAATTTCAAGTATGTATAGGGAAATACGAAAAATTTTGGCAAGGAAGTATGATGGGTATATATTCTAGTCTTTCTCGAACCGATTTCTTCAATGCGCCGTACAATGCGTATTACAAAAGCTTTCACAGCGAAGATAACGAAGCAAAATCTAAATTTTTTCAATGGTCGTTATTTTTAACGGTTATTATAATACATGTCTGCTATGCCAAATGAACTGGTCGCCATTATTTTCTTGCGGCGATAAAAATGGCTTAACAGTCTTCCGTATAGCTTGTTTTATGCATTTTAATTAAGAATATAGTTTTTCATGTATTTTCAATTAGTTATTATGTATTTTTCTTTTTCAAGGTAAAAAAAGAAAACTTTGCTTAAAACTTTAAAGAGGTTTTCTCGAATTTTTTGGTCTATTTTTTTTTAATTCATGACTAGGGAAAACAAAACTATGCACAAAAAACCTATAAAATTTATATTTTCTAACGAAAATTTTTTCGATTATCGCATAAAAAGTTGTTGTTTATATATTTATTGAAAATGAAGGCTCTATGTGACAAGACGTTGTTGGACAATATTTAAAAGATGACAATTCTCCAGGTGAAAATATTGCTTTACTCAAAATATTTTTGTCGCTGTTGAGGAGTTACAATAGATGCAGAATAAACAGCTTTCGCTAAAAATGAACGCAAAGATTCTTCCTTTTTCGGTAAATTTTCATTGAATTTTTCAACCACCAAAAGCTATTTAGCGCTAAACTTCACCATTGAAAAACAACGGTTGAAATATTTTTACGACTATATTACAATATTTTTACTAGAAAATAACGGAACTTTTCGTAGTTTGTTAGCTTCCTCAGTTTGTCAATTAAACAAACCTCGCCAGCAACCCTGGCTATCTGCGTTAAGGTATTGCCAGATGAAATTATGCGAAAATGAATTAACTTATTACCAGGGAACGGATTTTATGGAAATTGCCTTTTTTTCTGCTAAAGAGATAGAGTATATTCGATTAAGAATGTCCACGATTTAGCCTTCCCTGATTCCATATATACACATTTGATGTTGCCTTTTTTTGCCTTTTTTAAGATATCTGCCTTTTTTTGCCTTTTTTAAGATATTTGCCATTTTTTGCCTTTTCTACCTTTAAAAAAGTGATTATAGCATTTACATTTTTTTTTTTAGATTAGGCATGTTTTATTCAACCATCACAAGCAAATAGCTAATAAATAGTGTCTCAGTGTCTTTTCGGAAAGGTAGTGTCTCAGAGGTGGTCCCATACTAATCTGGTTAAGATCCGATCAGCGGATCATGAGATATATATATATATATATATTTTTTTTATATGGGAGTTGAAGTCGGTTTTTTTTTCTAAAAATTACTAGTTACTTGTAATATAAACATTTCTAAAAAAAATATATTTTTTGATTGTTCTTCGTATTTTCTGTCTTTTTCTAGTGCCTTATTTTGTTTTTTTTGCAATACCTTTTTTTTGCCTTTTCCTGCCTTTTTCGCTATTTTATTTTGCCTTTTTTTGCCTTTTTTACAATACCTAGTGCCTTTTCCTGCCTTTTTCGCTATTTTATTTTGCCTTTTCCAGCCTATTTCGTTACATTATTTTGCATTTTTTATAGGTTTTAAGGTCCTAAAAATCCGTTCCCTGCTTATTACCAAATTAATCATTTTTATGCATTTTTATGCTTTTTCGGTAAAATAGGTATTTTGTGTCATAATATGCATATGCATATTTTTGTCTTCCGTATTTATGACATTCTTCCAGCACTCGTGCGAATGAATTGAAAGCAAAAGCTACTAAACGTGGCTACTTTTGAAAAGTGAATTATATACTTTTAACATACATACGAGTATGCATGTATGTATGTACATTTGTCCCCTCAGCCAAGTTGTTTTATTTTTATGTGTGTGCATGAGTAAGTGACATATGTGTGTACATCTACAAAATTTACAATAAAACCCTTCTGCTTAAGTTGATTTCCTCCTTAATGTAATGTTGTGACATATGTAAGTGTATATAAATTCAGCGCATTAATATCGGAATGTCTACTAAAGTGATAATTTAATGTGACAACTCGCTTGCACCAAATTGACGACCAATTGGTAAACAAATAAGGATGCAAGGATGGATGCTAGTGATGGTAATACCGATAGGCATGATATTGCAGGTTGTTGAATGGAAAAGTTTAAGATTTAATATGAAACCGAAAATCAGAAAATATTTCTTTTTACAATTTTAACTATAGGTAGTATATTCTACTTCCCACTAATATTATAAATGTATTTACATGTATATACATGTATTTCGAGAATATTTTTAAAGAGGATTGCCAGCTGTTCAAAAAGTTAAATTCAATTATATAAACAGCATCAAACAAGAGAGATTTTGGAAAGCTTTTTTTCGAAAGTATTTTTCAAGAAGGTTGCCAGTTGTTTTGACATTCAAACTCAAAATAGTTAACAAGTTAAATCAAGTACTTTAATATATATAGACATGTATCGAGAGCGGTTTAGAAAGCCTTATATCGAAAATATTTTTTAAGAGGGTTACCACCTGTTTAGAGTTCATGATTACATAATTTATTTAACAAGTCAAATGAAGTACCTATCTCAATGTGGTTGTCAAACGAGACGGATTTAAAAAGGAGTGTTGCAAACTGATCTAAAAGTTGAAATCGGTTTAATTAGTAAGTTCATTGAAACTTGTTATATTCACATTAGGGTGGTCCAAAAAAAAGTAAATTCGGTATATTAATGATCTCACCCCTAGGACCATTCAATACCGAAAAAATATACCCCTGTCTAAAAATGTGTTTAATGTTTCCAAAAATTCTACCACACTAAGTTAGAGATCTACCTCTAATTTGGTATCTGAAGTGACAATACTGAGGGCAACTGATCCCGAAATCCCGAATACTATTAGCAGCCAACTACTTAAACAAAGATAAATTATCTGTAGACAGCTAAATTTTAATGCCATCAACTGTATTAGAAGCATACCACTTGGACACGTGGACCAATGTACATACATACATACATATGTATGTGCTTACCAAGAGGGGTTTTAAGGGCACAATCACAATCAGATCTTATCACAATTTAAATTGTTCTTTTCAAGTAGAGTCAATAAGAAGTAAGAGTGAATTTAAATACTCGGCTACTCTGTCTTGCGGCGAAAAAATTACAATTGGAAGAATATACTAACGGCTGCGCATTTGCGAACCTATACATACGTCACGAGAGACAAATAACATCTAAAGATCATTAAAATATAAGACATATTTCTTTCTTTTGAAGGTGTAAGCTTGTGTGCGAAGATCCTAATCATGAAGAATTTGAAGAGGGTGCAGTAGGGCCGGCAATGGATTTATAGACATCATGTGTGACTCAGATTCTAATGATAGCGATGATTGCTATACTAATGACCCAAGAAACGAACCACGGGTTTAGGTCTTCCATCCTGAGTTGGAATCATTCCGCCCCAGAAATTGTTGCACACTGTAATTTAAGCATTTTAATTTTGTATTAATCGCCTTCCCCTTTGACTAGGTTCTAGTAGAGCCCCTGATATGTACATACATACATATGTATATGGTAAGTGTTCCTTACACACTAAGTAGATACATATTGTGTTCACCTGATGACCAAGACCTACCTGTTTTTTGTATCAATGCTCTCGCTTATGGGTGACCATAATATTCAATGAAAATCAAAATCAATTTTTAAAAGCTCATAAATATGCCGTAAAAATGTGACAGAGGAACCTATGTTCCATGTTTTACGATTAATATGCGCCAGCGATAATAAGCCGCGAAGAAGATGTGAAGCGGCAAAAATAACAAAAAATATTCAAGTAATGCTAAGTATTTGTTACGAAGAATGTGTGTATGAATATGAATGTATAAGTAAACTGTACTTATGTTTATGCAAAATGGCAAGCGTACAAGCTATTAAATTGGTTAAGCGCACAGTGGGTGACTTGGGAGGTCGAATAAATGAAGGCAATTTAATAGGTTGGGGGGCGATGATCAATTAAATTTTAAAGTGCTACTTTTAAATAATAAGCAATTACAATAAAAAATAATAAGCAAATACAAGTAAAATAAAATAAATATTTTTTAATAAAAATCTATCGTCATTTTATTATAGCAGAGAAGAAGACTAGTGCGGTCAGTTTCATATAAAATTGTGTGTATTTAAGTACATAAATAACTACAGTTTCTGGCAGCCAATCACGCGAATATCATGGTTACTACTAATACTTATATATTTTATTCGAATAACTAGCGTAAAAAATAAATTTGTGTGAGGAGTACTATTGAAAATTTCCTTACCATCAATAAAAAATAAAAATTTTTTTCACCTCGCCAGAAGATTGCAGCAAAAGGTATCCGCTCAAACAGCGACAAAGCTGGCCCAAGAACTGGCCTAGAACTCTAAATTTTATACTCATTTTCAAACAAAAAGGTAGCATCTTCAGTCTAAAGTGATATTGATAAAGCATCTAATCATAAACTCTCAACAAAGTCGAAGAGTACGTAAAACATATTACAAAGAAAACATAAAAAATTTTGTCAAAGCCACTGCCTGTCCAATAAAGAAACAAAACAAGCTCAATAACACAAACCAAATCATTAACGAAGAGTAATACAAATAAAAAAAAAAACAACAAAGCAACAAAACGTAAAGACAAAAATTTAAGCCGATTAATAACCATAAAATATCGAAATAAGTAGACGCAAACAAACGTGAAAACAAATGAGAAAATCATCCAATCAACAACAATACACGCATGCATACATACATACATACTTACTAGGAACGCACTTTGCCTTGCCATCACATTAAAGTCACTTTATAATCAGTTAGTGAGTATGTATATGTAATTCTCAACGACAACAGGCAAAATCAGCATCAATGCGCCAGCCACCTGACCAAAGAAAGCAAACAATAAATTAGGCAGGCAAATGTAACACCATCGAGGCTGCAATCGAAACAAATTAAGGCAGCACGTGGTAGTGCATTGACTCAGTTAAATAATGTCAGCGGCATTTAGTGTTGTACATTTAATGATTCACACGTATGTTCCCTGTAAGAAAATCTAATAGGTATATAGGCAGAGTGTTGTCGATTAGTCAATTGAAATTAGTTGATGCCATACCTACCCCTACATATCTTTCAACGATCCTGATTCTCTAGCGAGTCCTTGCAGATCCTTAAATTGAGGTTCTCGAAGATGTGGTCCACAGAAATTTGAAGACTCTTTTTCGGAGTGCAGGGCACTCGCAAAGGAAGTTATAGCCGGATTCTATCTCTTTTTCGTCTCTGCAGAAATCGTTATATGGGGCTCCGAACCTAGCAAACCGTCATTGTTACTGTGAGAAGCCCCTAACCTTGGCTTTGATAGCCCTAAAAAACTCCGCGATCTTCGTTTGTCGAGTCGTAAGCAGAGTGAGCGCGATACAGCGCAGGTCTGCAGATTAATCCAGCTGCTGTTGCTGACTGCCGTGGTCACCTTCTCAACTTGTGAAGACAGCAATCGCAGGGAAAGTTTTACGATCAGATGTCTGTCTACCGCACTCGTCCGCTTTCTCAGTAAAGTAAAGATTGGTTATGTGTCGTTGAAGAGTTTGTAGGGGTTTACGGCATTCCCTAACGTATATCAAGCTAGTCGTAGTCGGGCCTAAGGCTTTGAAGGCTGCTTGACTGTCAACAACGAAGGCAGGTTAAGATGTACGAGGTCAATGCTTACCAGCTTTGCCGCCATGTCAATTGCTTTTACGTATCTCAGGTCTCAGTCTAGAAAACGCTGAAGTCGTCTGTGAGTCTACAAGACTCTCTCAAAGATAATTTCTGAGAGAAGACCCCAGATTCAATGTCCGTTTTGGAGCCATCCGTAAAAATGGGGAATTCGTCATCGCTTATTAACTCCCAGTCATTTCTGTTGGGAAAATTTATTTCGAAATTTCGGTAACAGACAGAGTAACGATGGTATCGTGATCCTTGTTGCAAGTTGATCGCAGCCTATTAGACGCCCTGGGACGTAGAGTGCTTCTAGCAGCGGCACTATTATATATTATTTATAAGTGGAATATCCAATTATACTTTCTAACATCGCCTGGGGTGTTGAGTTGATTGCTCCTGTTATGTATTTCAGCCTTGACGTTGCAAACTTTGTAGATTGAGTAGATTAGATTTGATGTGAACCTCCTTCCACTATACCACTAGGTCAGAATAAGTCTAACTACCGTCGTATATACACAGTGTATTATCTTCGGCTGTAGCCCCCAATCCTTTCCAATCGTAGTTTTACAGTAGTAGCGCCTTTTTCCGCTCTGTAGTTTCCTCTTTAAGGAGAGTTTAGAGCGGATAATAACCTTCAAAAATGTTTTCTCTTTTCAATATTTAAAATTTGCGTCATTGCGTGACGGAGTTCGAAATTTGTCTAGCGTATGTCGTTATATCGTTTTTCGGATTCGGTTAACCGCTAGACCGTTCTTTTCTGCCCCCCCCCCTGCCGGGTCTTTAATAGCGGATTGTAGAATCTCACTGACCATCCAGATGAACTTCCCTACGACCAGAAAGACTAAGTCATCTACAAACGCAGCGACCTTAGTGGCTTTCGATCTACGAAGCAAAAGTTCGTTTAGCACAAGGTCACACATTGGGGAGATGAACCCGCTACCCTCACCCCCCTCTTGAGGTCTACCACGTGTGGCTGTACTCTATATTTCTGCGGTTCCCAAAGAAACATTTATAGTTCTGATACTCATCATATTGTCGATCGAGAGAGTGATCAGTAAATCCAGTCCAACGGCAATTCAAAAAGGCTGCCAGCGCTTATCCTTTGTGGTATAACACTTGCTCTCTACATCCTCATGTAGGGCGGATCTATTTTCGTATACGAGGAATCTGAATTTGAAAATTATTTTTACCAAAAACGAACGCGAGACGGTACGATTTGGTGCAAAAAAACATGGTTTCACGGTTCCACAGAAAATACCCGAATATGTTCTGCATTAATAAGAAGAAATGCCTATACTATGTTCCCAGGTTTTCCTCACAGGGTATGTACTAGGTAATAAATACTAAATACTATTTGACTTAAGAAACAACTGGAAAAGTAATACTCTACAAGTGGAAAGTGTATAATAAGTATGTATGTATGTATTTATTTAGAGCATAGCATTTGTCATTTAGGGTAAAATGGAACTTGTGATAATATTTTAAACGGCTTGTTAAACATACTCGTACATTGGAATGCTTGAAACTATGTGCATACATAAATAGAAAAACAAAGTCGCTTCTCTCTGCCCATGCCAATCATAATTTAAACACAACAATTCGTTAAATAAGTTTAATGGAAATGTGAATTGCCGAATTTCGTTTTCTTGCTCCCCCTTTTTGAATTTTCGAATAATTGGGCTTGGAAATGAAAATATTTCAGGGAAGCAATAAGCACCATAAGGATTCTACTGTCTAATCTGGCAAAGAGTCGTCGGCATATTCCTGGAACTATGCTACAATGTTGGTTAAGTAAGAGCGCTGAGTCAGATAGGGTGCCGTGCACGCCTTGAGTCATAGAGACCCGTAGAGAATACTAATCAAAATCCTATTGTTCCTTTTCTCGCAGCAACTGTCGCCGAAGTTTCGACACGGTGGGCGGTCTGCAAGAAGTCGTAATTGCCTACACTCCTGCCATAGCATCAATGGAAGTCCAGAAGTCTAGCAGATCGTCGAATTTTTCCGACTGAAAATTCCATGTGGGGTACACCTGCAGGCTAAGAAATGCTTCAACCTTACAAAGCAAAACCACCAACTAAGTGCTGGCATTCTCTTGAGTAGACTGCAAATTAGTTGTAACGAACCGAATGCCAAGCATCGCTCTTAAAGTAGCTATAAGACAAAGGATAACATTATTCGCAAAGCGTGATATTTATTAGGCAAGAAAATTCGGGGCTGTTTTTCTACATAACCTCGAAAATAGGAACAACTCGCATTTTTTGCCTTTTCAGGTTAGGATATTTAAAAAGCCTGATGTGACGTCCTATCTCAGAAAACTTTTCAAGAAGGCCCTACTTCAGAATTTGATTGAAAAACGCCATGTTTCAAATTTTATTGAAAAACACCCTATCTCAGAATTTTGTTGAATAACGCCCCAAGAAAAATATTTTTATAAACTTATTTTGTTTATTTTTTTGATTAAATTTTCTTAAAATGTTTGGCTTTTATTGCTTAAAAAAGATTTTTTGTTTATTTTTTAATAACTTTTCTTATTTTCATTTCATTTCCTTTTAATTTTTAGTTTCTACAGCGTGGCGATGAATAACTGTTACGCAGTTTTTTTTTTAACAGAAGAGTCCTTTACAAATTTTGCGGATAAAGTATTTTATTTTTCTACAGATTTTACTTAAATTTTATTAATTACTTAGTTTTAAAATTTTAATCCTCATTTGCATTTGCCAGCAGTGTAAGCCATGCACGCAAGTCTTTTTCAGGTGTATTTTTTCTTAGACCTTGCATAGAAAAATTCAAAAAAAAAAAACGAAAACCCGTATAGGGTTGGTCGAATGAATGACCGTCCTAGTCACCAGTTCCGAGTCCATTCCATTTCTGAGTATGAGCCCTTATTTTGGACAAAAGGGTGAGTATAGAGGACTCAAAGTGGAGAAAATTCGCTTATGGTTGTGGAAGATATGGAATAAATTAACCCACGAAGACTCGCGTGCCGCTTGCGCTTTTCTCTCAAAGTGCTTACCGCTGGTAAACCGAAAAGAGAGGTTAAAATTTAAATACTAATTAATAAAATTAAAGTAAAATCTGTGGAAAATTAACGATAAAATACCTTATCCGCAAAATCTATGGATCGTTTATATTTTATTTTCAAAAAAAAAAAAAATGGGTAACAGTCATTCGTCGCTACCCTGTATTGTTTTGAAAGTAAAAATTTACATTTTTTATTAAGTTTAATTTTTATAGAACTTTTTGCTACAATACAATTAGTTACATTAGTTTACAATTAGTTTTTCGAAATACAGAAGAGAGCTTTCGCGTTCGATGCCAGAGTTTTGTCTTTCGAAAGACTGTGGCGTATTTAAAGACGGTCGCTAGAATTGTCCTGTATGAGGAATTAGGCAACTTTCAAGTAAATTTAAAAGAAAAAAGACTTACCATTACTATTTGTAGCATTAATGCGGCATAATTTTTTGAAGAGCAGCATTGTTTTCGATTTAACTTGACATATTGAATTTACAAAGATAAATGAAACAAAAAATTCAGCAAAAATTTTAGTACCAAAAATTTGCGCTAATATTCACTATCAATTAATGCACCTCGTCAATACAACACAAAGAATTTTTAAATAAAAAGTTTAATATTTTAAATTAGTTCATTATATTTGTCTTAATTTTTTTTTTGAGCACCTCTTTATTAGTTATTTATTAAAAGCACGCTTAGGTACACTTTTTGCACATTTAAAATTTTCCGCCACTAAAATAATCAACAATTTCTCAGGAGCGACTAACACAATAGTTGCAAATTCACTTCCTACTTGCAGGTATGTAAGTAGATTCATACGTAGTATGTAGGTTAAACAACATAATAAATATTATTCATAATTTATAATTATTATATAGCACCGATAAATATACCATGGGATTTAATATTAACTACTCCCAACCGATTGTGAGCTGCATGCATTTCCGCCAGCTGAACACAATGCCACAACATAACTTGTCAACCAAGCCGGCAAGCCAATTGCTTAGCTTTAAGCAACACGACACACGTTTAATCATCGGTTAGTCAGTGTTTGAAGCACAAAAGCGTGTGCGCACGCGCAAGCTATCGAATACCGGTCACTTGGTCGATATCTAATGATAAGCGTTAAAGCTGCAACACCTTGGCTGGCACGTGCCACACGTACCACGAATGACCAGCAACTGCGACAATAACAAACTACGACGACAACAGCTGGCGCATAGCACACAGCGGAGCACAAGCAACTGCAGCCGGAGAACCTTTCGGCGGTAGCTAGGGAAAAGAAATCGAACCTTCGACGGTCGCTTTGCGCTCGTTTAGTGGTTATTTTTTTTTGCTGTTTTACTGCTTAAGAAAGTTGAGTCGCTCGCAAGCTAAGCGACATTGACACTTTTTATACGCTGCTTACATGCTGTTTTTCTTCATAGCTTTAACACTTGGTTTTTTTTTTGTAACTTAACAGTTTGTACTTTGTGTGCCTGCCATTAGCTCGGCTCAGTACACTTCTGTGCCAAAGCGTACTTTATGACAGTGGTTTTATTTTATTTTATTTATTTAGTTTTTTTTTTTAAACTTCCGTTAATTACATTTAATTTTCTTTGATTTCTATACTTTTTCGATAAGTTCTTGTGCAACAACACACAAACGAAAAATCGTACGGAAACAACCGTTGGAGCTGACTTCTGAGCCATGCCACGACTAATTAACGAATAAAAAGTAAATTTCAGCAAATGCCCCAACCTTATTGAAATACACGCAGACAATGGAACAGAATGCGTTGCGAGTGGATACACGTACTGTGTAAGTAACTGGGCTAAAATGAACATAAAAAATGCATACATACATACATATTTATGTACATAAGTACTTATGAAATTGCAAATATATCTACATACATACATGGCATGGCATATATGGTTTATTATGCTAAGAGAAAACGCTTCAGTGATTTTGGACGTTCCATTTTTTACTTTGTTTAACTTTTCTACCCTCCCCCTCTGTTGCCTTTGCCGTATTGTTGGCACTTCAATTGCAGTCCGTCACTGATGGATCCCGCATTGAAAGAAATAATGTATAGCGGTCTCATTGCGTAGCACAGTTCAACTTTGGCAACAATAAATAGGAACTAAAGTTTATTGCACACAGTTACATATGTACATATGTATGTACATTAGACCGTACCACCTTACACGCTATCAATCAAAAAAAAAAGTTCGCCGTAGACCCCTGAGTATAAATGGTCGAACCTAGCGGTGGCAGCTGCCTTCGGCAACCAATTTTTGTTATATTAGTTTTAATCGAATAATCGAAATTTTTGCCTGGGCAAAATTTTAATAATTTTTGGCGAGCTTTAATTTTTTGACATTAGGGTGGGGCGTTTGGTTTATACGAACTGAGATCTGAGAACATTGGAACGAAAAAACTCAATTTTTATAAAGGGGAATTATAAAAAACCCGCATATCTGAACAATCAGTGGTATGGAGACTATATGTTATAGTAGTCCGATTTTGCCGATTCCGACAAATGATTAATACATTATAAAATTACAACCACTTACCAAATTTCCGTCAGATATCTTGAAAACTGAGGGACTCAATTGTGTTCAAACAGACAGACAGATGGACATGAATCGACTCAGCTCGACATTCTAGTCCTTTAAGTATTCGTTTTCATGGGTATTCTTCTAGTACTTAGAAGCATCGGATCAAAGTTTTAATGCCATTTCATGTTCATGAAAGGTATAAAAGACGATTCGCAAACATCTGTGTACGGCTTGGCAAAGCATTATGCGATTCAGTTGCATACATAAATAGGTTAGGTTGGAACAAAAGATATGGTCGAAACTAAATGCCATTCTCGTAGTTTCGTTCCCAAGATCGCTTAAAACCCCATACCGAAATAAGAAAAAAAGCCTTCGGAAGTGAGAACAAAACTGTCTAGAACGTTCTCAATGAGAATGGTATAAGAACAAAACCCTGTGGAACGTTCCCAAAGAGAACAAAATGGGAACAATACTTCTGGAAACATTTCTAAGAGAACAAAATGGGTTCGTAAGTTCCCGGAACGTTCTGACAAAGAACAAAACGGGAACAATCTCGAATCACAATTTGGGAACTAAGGTCCAGGCAATTTTCTGACAGAGAACAAAATGGGGGCAAATCATCTCTGAACTATACGCGAAGGATGGAGGAATTTTTCCGATACCTTTCCATTATTTAGAAATGTTTGAAAATTAAAATTATTCAAAAAATAACCGAAAGATAATTATGCAAACTAAGTCAACGAAAGACTTAAGACACGAACTTCTCTTGTACAGGAAATTAAAAATTTTACCATAAATGGTCAGATCTAATGATAAACAATCTAGAAGTTGAAATGGTCCATTAAGTTCTCAAAACGTTTGTTCTCGTTTTTCTTCTCTGGCAAAACGTTTTCCAGACTATTGTTCTTATTTCATCCTCCCTGAAATGTTCCCGAAAGTTTCGTTCTCATTCTCTTCTTCTTGAGAACATTCCCGAGAGTTTTGCACCCATTTTGTTCTTAACGGAAACGTTTCCGAACCTTTTGTTTCAGTTTGGTTCTTTTGTGGGAACGTTCTTGACAATATAATTTGTACTCGCGCAGGACTAAACCAAAAACGGAAGCGTACTCAGTCTCTGGCATTATTTTCATTTCAGTTTATTCAAATTGCCCTGAAGTAGTTCTGAAGAAGTCGTGAACTTGTCCACGAACAAGTCTTTAAGGATCCTGAAATGGTTCCTTACTCGTTCCAAAATGATCCCAAACTAGTCCCGAAATGCTCCTGAAATAGCCCTAAATTAGTCCCAAAAAAATGGCCCAGAAATAGTACTGAATCAGTCCCGAAAAAGTCCTGAAATGGTCCTCAACTAGTTACAAATAGTACAGAACTAGTCCCACAATAGTCCTGAGATAGTCGTGAAACAACCCCCGAAACGCTAAAAAATTTGAACCTGTACCAAAATTATCTCGAACATGGCGTTAAACGGCCGCGAAATAGTCCCTTATTGGTCCCAAAATGATCCTGAACTAGTCCTAAAATGATCCCGAAATGCTGTTACTCAGTCGTGAACTTATCTCGAAATGGACCTGAAATAGCGCTGAAGCAGTGCAGAAATGATCATTTCTACACATAAGATGTAGTTACAAATTTTCTGCTGGGTTATCGCAAATTTTACCCATACTGAGAGCTAATATGTTTGCACATCAAAAATTGGTTCCGAAATTTTCTTACAAAAATACATACTTTAGATTCGAATGAACTTTTTTTCTGGTACATTCTAATGTACATAATACATACGTATGTATGTAAATACTCATAACTATCTACTAGTGAACGCATTAGTCTATCACTTAAAATCATATGTTTTTGAGTTAATTTGCTATGGCGGCACATACATCAGCATAAAGATAGCATTTTACTTTGACATAAAAGTTGCTAGTTAGATACATGTATAAGTAGATACATACATACATACATATGTATGTATGCGAGCACTCATAATGCACATTCAACCAAATGTGTCTATCAACTTTTCTAAGCTCAAAAAGGTACATAATTACGCACAAATATGTAGAAGCAAATGCACTCATTATCATGGAAAAAACGCTGCAAATACAGACACAAAATATGTATGGATTTATATATAAAAGTATATAAAAAGAATATATGTGTGTATAAAGTTGGCTTGTTATGTTTCGACATTAAAAGTTTACGCTTTGCTGGTTCTAATGTTTTCAAATTTAAATTATCGTACAAATGAAAAATTATAGGTGCACTGTAAGCATAATTAAAGCACCCTCTAGGAATTTATATTCGGTTAGGTTAATGTGCGTGAAACGGTAATCGACCGGTGTGGAGTCTAACTTAAAAGCCCTTTTCTGTCATCCGAATTTCGGATTCCGAAAGTCAAACTGAAATACCTGCTTACGAGGATGTCTGAGCACCAATATGTTTGTCTTTTAGCAATAAGTTTTCTAAAAATGAAATTTAAAGTAATTTATATTTTTCTTTTTTTAGACTAAAAATTAAAATAAAACATAAATAAAAAAGAAAAAATCAAATTAAAAGAGCAAGCATAAATAAAATAAGTTTCCAAAAATGAAATAATTTTAGAAAATATAAGTTTCCTTTTAAAACAACAAAATCCAAATATTAAATAAAAAAAGAACAAAATAAAAGAGGTTGTTAAAAGGTTAAACAAAAAATATATTTTTCTTTTTAAATCAAAAAGATCTAAAATTAAACGAAAACAGAATTAAAAAATAATAATTGAAAAACGGACAAAAATACATAAAATAGGGTTTTAAGAATTAAATGAAATTAATTAATTATTTTTCCTTTTCAACCCATAAAATTTTAAACTTAAAAAATTGCATAAAAATAAGAAAAACGTGAAATTAAAAAAAAAAACCCGCTTCCCGGGGATTTGAACCTCCGATATTTCTAATGGCATTCCAGTGCTTTGCGCACCCGGCAACTGTTGTAGCAGCGCCAGCAAAATTATGGAGATGCATCCATTTGAAATATACTGAAGCGCGTTCTGTCAAAAGAGCTTTTCATCACAAAAGTTGGCGAGAGAGCTTTTTTGTAAGGCTTTCGTTCCAGAGTAAACAAAATTTTTCAAACCATCTTGCCTACTGTCTTTGACTTATTTTTCAAAAGACTTGCAATGGGTTCTGCGCTGTTAACTCCCCACGTAAAAAAAAAAAAAAAACATTCCAATGAAAATACCAAGCAAGCATCGAATAATTATGCACCTCAACGTCAAAGGGTACTACGATTTACGAATACACCATGAAACCTCCTGACTGGAACTACTGGATATCATAAAGAAAATCAATCTAATATCATTGCACTACAGGAGATGCGATGGATAGGACATTGCTACAAAAAATTTGGAGCGTACGAAATCTATTACGACACAATACATTTGGAGTGAAATCTGTGGTTGGGTGACAACTTCGACACCTTGCCTTCAGGTCACCCCAATCAGTGATCGAATCGCCACAATCTACATAAAGGCTTATGAGACCAGGGAGCTCTTCTATGAGCGCCTATAGAAGCCTACATGCGCTGCCAAGCCACGATGTTAAAATTGATTTTGGTGACTTTAACATAAAAGTGGGAAAATAATACCAAAGTCGGGTTGAAATTTAGTTGCAACCAGAATACTTCCGACAGTGGAGAGAACATGGTAGTCAGTAGCACCTGACACCACCAAACAAATATCTGTAGAGTCACTTGAGCATCCCTGATCTAAGAATGAAAAATGTAAATCACGTTGTGATAAAGGAAAGATACGCTTTGATCGTTCTTGAAGTGCGTGCTGTGAAGGATCGCTTTACGTCTCCGTGCAATGAAAGGCTGTGCGAAGAAATTTTGACCTCGAAAAGTTGCAATCACTGAAAACTTTCGTAAGCGGGTCCCAACTATTCTCATTGTCCATTGAATTTCCACACCGGTGACGCATTCAGTTCGTCATCCAATCTTCTCGGGTACCCATAGCCTACGCGAACAAGGACATAGATTTTACTTAAAGTATTTCTGTTAGTCTGCGTTCATGGTTTTTCGCCTTATAAAAAGATGGATATGAGAAGAGAATCGTAGAGCATAACTTTAGTTCGTCGAGATAGGGTTAATATATTTTAATTTCCTATTCCTGTGTGAGAAGTGCCCCCTCCACCTATAAAGTGATCTTGCAAGGAATCGTCCCGGTCTTCAAACCGTTTAATTGCTGTCTCATTTTCTGCCTCTCATTCTTAAATTGACATCAGCACAATGTCTTGAAGCTATCGATTTTTTATCGTTTTTATGATGTTGTCGCTCTTATCATTGTCGACATGGTTACCATTAGAGTTTAATAAAGTATAAAGGTAAGAAGTAACTATTTACAAATTACGCCAATTATTCTATGACATTAAACTAACATAAAATTGTGGACCATTATAAAGGTAATTGTTTCGCAATAAATATCTAAGTACATACACAGACATATGAATAAATATATACGTAGATACATAAGTAATTTCACATTCGAGTAAATATTCTTCGTAAAGTTATATACTCATTAAGTCGTGCAAGAAGGCATTACGAATAGACAAATTTATTAGATATACGAGTCCATGCAATGGCTTGTAATGCACAACAACAAAAAGAACAAGATTGTTAAAGCGGGAGCGGACATGCTAAGTTGAACAGCATACAAATGAACAGTTGTTGCACACCTTAGTTTTTTCATTCTTCTTCTTTCTTAGCTAATTGTACAGGTGAAGAAAAAATATCATTACCGCCGTCACCTCAGGTATGTATGTATGTACTCGTACAATTTCAGTTCACATTTGTATCAAATGGCTAATAGTAGTAAGTGTCGGCCAAGTTCTAGCGCGGATATAGCACCACCACCAACAACAACAACAAGAACACCGCCGCCACGACCAGCGCGGCGCTGTCAATGCACAACGCCATCAAGCACCAACCAGCATAATCAACATAGCCAGTGTGGTGTGTTGTGTTATCTGAACCTGAACGCAATTCTTCTTCAACTCGTTTCCTGCCTGCATTCATCAACGCTTACTCGCTGATATGGCGCATATCTACATATGTATGTACATACTCTGTACCGCCAACCACGCTTCACTGACAACAAAGAAAGTAAAGTACACAGGAGCTTACTTGCATTCATACAAATAGATACATATCGTCGTTTAAAGTACAAAACCGCGTATCAACAAAATGCAAAACCGCGTATGTGAAGTTGCATAAATTATTTTCTAGAGAGTAAAAACACTCATATTTCAAAATGGTTCTCTTTTGAAGTGAAACTTCTTTAGCGGTTGGAAGTAAATTGGCTAATTCAACGGAAACTGCACACGGAAATGGTGCAACGGAAATGGTTGGGGCTGAAACAAGTGCTTCTTGAGTGTATGCCCACGGTATGAATTTAACAAAAACTTACTTATAAAAGCTTAAAGAATAACACTTAGAAAAAGACCAGTACAAAGATGAAAGTAAAGGTGAGTACGTACATAGATAACGAAAAGGATAAAGGCAAAGGTAAAAACAAAAAAGAAAACAAAGATGCGTAAAGATAAAGGCAAAAATGAAGATCAAGGTAAATTTAAACACTTTACGCATATGTATAAGGGCAAAGGTGAAGGGGAATATGTAGATGAAGAAAATGATAAACATAAAAGTAAAAACAAAGATAAATACAAGGAAAAAAGGTGAAGATGAGAATACCGATAAAAGTAAAGATAAACCTAGAGGAAGAAAGATTAAAATAAACGTAATATAAAGAAAAGGATACAGATACATAGGGCGACATCTAGATGTCATCTACCTCGCCCTATTCACTACAGATGTCGCCCTATGCACTATGCTTTTTTATAGGAACTTGTCAAAGCAAAGGTTTTATGGTGTCGGACACACAACATTGAAAGTTTCTGGATCCACAACATTGAAAGTTTCTGGACACACAACATTGCAAGTTGATAAAAGCGTTGTAAAATTAAAATGAATATAAAGGAAAACATATTAACATAAATGTTATTAGAAAGAACAGGGGTAAAGGTAAGGATCTAGATAGAAAAAAGACAAAAAATACTACCTTAAGCAAAATCAGCGGCCGCTGTGGTGTAGTGGTAAGCAGTGCGCGCTTCCACTCCGCAGCGCTTGGGTTTAAGCCATGATCAAAGCAAAGTTGCAAAAAAAATTTAGAAAAAAGGTTTTTTCTTAACAGCGATCGCCCGTCGCCTCCGAGTGTATTTCTGCCAGGAGAAACTCGGCTAAAACTAGCAATCTATTATTATAATTAAAAGCAGATGTATGTACGCAAAGACAAAAGACAAAATAGATATGTATCGTAAGTTTCACTGCTCCAGTGTGGCACAGGCGCACTTACTTTTTGTTTATAAAGCAATCGCATTTCCGGCTAGTATATTGCAGGATTAATGGATAAGTCTTGAGCCAAGAGCTTGTGTGAGCAAATCCAATCATTGGCAAAAAAAATGTCAGTTACGCGGTTTTGCCGAACGACGATACGCAGTGTTGTACTTTAAACGACGATATGTGCATACGATGGAATGCATTAGTACTCGTATATGTATAACTAGATTCGGCACATAGAAGACATTAGAGCAAAGCAAGCTTTATAGCTCTCGCTTTAAGCCAAAAGTTAAGATATTTTACATTAATTCATAAATTAAAAGCAAAGAACTCATTGCGTGCCAGCTAAAAGATTTTCCATATGTTCATGTGCCCCAATCTACTATTCTTGGCATTTGTTGCGCTGCTGGGCCAAAGCAAGCGTATCTAATGCAATATGCTTGCAATGTAATGAGTTGCATAAACTAAATTTGTGAGTTATCGAAGCGCAAAACTTACTAACACCACCAACAACACAGCTAAAGCTTTAAAAATAAAACTCTTTATTTACATTAAAAAAAAAATCGAGTGTGGGTAGTATATACTATTACATACATACATATAGATATATATGTATTTACTTAGTTATACGGGTGTGTACATAGTACACTTCTCCAACTGCTGGTATGTGTGGCAGCACTGAACGTTCGTCACCACTTATTCCGTTTAATAATCTGGCAGCACGAAGATCACATGTCAACTTTTCTCTTTCTCTAATTACTCCTTCCAAAAAGTATTCTTCCTTCTTTTTTGGACATCGACAACAGATAGACGTAAGATTCACGCCTTGTGTGCCAATAAGTAAATTAAACTATAAATTAATTTTGTAAACTTATGAACATTTGCCGAATAAAAATTCTTAATTAATTTGTACCACTAACTGATACTTTCGTCGCTTTTTACGAGTCTGGGTTGACTTTTCTAAAAAACACCCAAATATGTATACTCGACAGGTGAACTATGTTTTCTTTACAACGGAATAAATTAAAATGTATTGTATGTATGTATGCGCATATTTTTATGTAGATACGTAATTATATTATATGAATTTGTCTGAAATATGCAATTTTTATTAATCTTTTACACTTGGTGCGCTCGTTTACATATGGGCATTCCCATGGTGGCGCACGTGACAGTCGTACGATTTCAATGTGATACAAAAAAGGAATACCATTTGTTTTCTTTAACTTTTTTGGGCCATTGTATAGCTAGCTCATAATTAGCTCTATATTTAACCGAAAAATGAAATCAATCGAACTGCTTGGTCCTGAAATATAAGCATTTAAAGAGAGTGTCGTCACGTGACAAAAAATGGAAGTCGATTTTTTCTTTTCTTACAAAATCGCAAAACTCTGCGAATTGTGGATGGCTATTTTCATGAAACTTATTTTAATATGATTTGGAGCAATTCTAGTTGTTTTTAGAGTTTTTTGAATTAATGCAAATTGTTTCAATTCTCTTTTACAACCCCAAGTGTGAAACGTGACGTGACGTGGCGTCACGTGACATAAATTTCCATCCATCGTTATATTTTTGTTAATATTGCTTTTAAATGAATTTTTAACGCAAATAAAACATGTATTTTATGTAGAATATACTTTATATTTTGACTTCAGCGCCAATTCAGGGTCAATGATTTATTATGTTTCAACCACATACGCCAAATTCGAACCAAATCAGACCATAAATACGGTTTTTCGAAATATCTCGACCTTGGCACCACCTAGGAAGACCATTTTATGCAAAGACGATTCTACTTACATAGCCAGTATATATTTTAAAAAGCAGACAAATCGGCCCGTAAATACGTTAGATATAAAACTTTTATTTTTTTTTTTTGTCGTGGTGGACCTTCCGCTGGAAACACCCATATGTAAGTATATGGGGCGTTCCATACCAAAACGGACGGGGTTCACATTTCTTCTGTTGGATTTGTTTCAAATTGTTTGGGTTGAGAGAAAAATCAACCAAAAATTGGTTAATATTAACAAATTCAAACTTGAAAAGGAATCAACGTGATTCTTGGTTAATAGTAACAATACCTTGGTTGATATTTTCAACAATGATTTGGTAATATTAACCACAATTTTGTCTACATTAACCAAACTTTTAGTTGGCGATTTATCGTTTGAATAAGTTTATGTTCTGCACTTCACAGATGCCTTTTCGTAATTAAGAAAAACCAAAAATCGAAAAAAATGTGTATCGCGCTGACGGCATTCGTACTGCTGGAAGCCAACAAATAACAGCTAGTACCTCTGCTCGTTCAGCCACTGCCATACATACGAATTTGTTCTCAAATGTTCAACTTGAATCAAAAAAAAAATCAAACCATAACTTGGTTGAAAAAACCATTGTGCTTTTGGCTCAGTGCTCTTATGAGAACGAAATAGTGGAAATATGAATTTAAATTAACGGCGGCATTTACAAAAGGCATGATTGAAACTAAAAGTCGTGGAACGTTCCCAAAGAGAATAAAATGCAATAACAATACTTTCGGGAACATTTTCAAGAGAACAAAATGGGAACAAAATTCTCCGGAACGTTTTGACAAAGAACAAAACAGGAACAAAAGTCTAAGGAGCTTTCTCTCTCTCTCGGAGAACAATTTGGGAGTCCTAAGAACTTTCTGGCAGCGAACGAAATGGGAACTAATCTTCTCTGAACTATTCGCGAAGAAAAGGAAGCGAAAACAAAATTTTTCGCATAGCGTTTAATTAGTTTGAAAAGGTTGAATATTAAAATTAATCAAAAAAACTGAGACATAACTATGCGAATAAAGTCAACGAAAGACTTAAGATACGAACTCTTTTTTTGGAACAGAAAATTAAAATTTTTTCCATAAATAGATAGTTCACACTAGTAATAAACGATCTGGAAGTTGAAATGATGCAGCTTTACTCTGGCTTAGAAATAACAATCATGGTTCTCAGTGAAACGATTTTTCATCCCAACACGCAGATGACCCTCTCATTCTTAACGTAAACTTCTCAAAATTTTCTCATTTCTCGCTTTGTTCTCTAGCAGAAGGTTTCCCAGACTTTTGTTTTTATTTGATGCTCCTTTTTAGATACTTTCGTTCATATTTTGTTCTCATTGGAAACGTTCTAGAAAGTTTCGTTCTCATTATGTTCTTCTTGAGAAGCGATATTGTGGCTTCGCGAATATATTCAATATGTGTGCAAATTTTACTGTCGCACGGTGTTGTCTTACGAGACAAAAAAAAGGACAAAAAACACCAACTTTTCTCCACGAGGATAAATTGTCAACTTTGAGCGGTTCTAGCTCCTAAACTACTAATCCGTGTTTAATAAATGTTATGTTTTTGTAATGCTCCATTAGGTACGTATGTATATTCACTTTATCAAGCGCTTTGATGAAAGGTTTTATTTTTGCAACGTTTTTGCGACAGAGGCCACAACGTCGTTTTACAAATCTATGCCCATATGCCAACCCGCAATTAAAGCAAAGATGGAAAAAATACCATCAGCCATTTATAACATTTTTGAACATAAGAGTACGCAAGTATATTTCTTTAAGTACACACATTAGGGCGGGTCAATTTTTTTTACGTGTAATTCTAAGTAAATTCGCTAAAGAAATCATGGGTCTAAAATCAATTTGGAATTTGCCAAATTGCGAAAATAGATTTCGTAGAAAATGTGAACATTTTCAATGTTGCACCCTTTGGTGGAAATTTTAAGAAAAAGATAAGTGCAGAAATGGATTCTTCATACCAAAAGCCCCCTTATAGCATGATTTTATATAAAATCTACGCACTTCTTTACGACACTACAGCGAAATGCTAAAAAACCTATTTTCACAATTTGGCGAACTCCAAATTGATTTTAGAGACATGGTTTCATCGGCAAGTTTGCTTAGAATTACCCTTAGAATCCTTGTGCGTAGTCGAAAAACTATCACATAAAACTTGACCCGCCCTAATATACATATACATATGTGCATGTACTTACCCCATCTGCCGTTGCATTTCACCTTAGTGATGTTTGGTAATCTCCCAGCAACCACAAATTGTTGTCATAACATTTTATTAGACATAAAAACAAGCCTAGATCGCTTTGCTTTCGGCGAAAATTGATTCGCTTTCATGGTTATTGCACATTATTAATCTGAAATAGAAATGAAAATAAAAATAAGAAATAAGGTATAAGAAGCTTCTTAATAGTTATTTTATTCAATTGAAATGGCCAACAATACAACCATCAAAATGGATCCCATGCGTGTAACGCTGGCGGATATTCAAAGAGGTGTAGGTTTATTAAGAATTTGCAAATTAATTCGACGCTTAATATTCTATTTACACATTACCATAGATAACTTTGAGTAAGCAACTCGATAATTTCAAGACTTTTGCGACAACACTACAATGCGGCCGCTCCTTGGTCGGCTCGGCCACGCGTCAACCTAAGCATATTAAGGTGACACTTTGGAAAACTAGTGAAATCCTGTTGTTCGAACAGCGCAGCTTAACTGTTTTGGCAGACACTGACGATGGTAAGGCGATTGCAGAGGATAATGAACGTTATGACTACCTTACATCCGCACAAGGTAGACGACGTCGCACCATCGATGCCGAAGCACAAACCACTGCACTTCTGTATAAGAGTCGCGATGTGAATACCGAACGCTTACGCACCGACAATGTCGCTTCATATGTGTCGAATTTCGAAATGTTCGACACCTATAAGGACCTACAAGCTACAACAAAAAGTGTTGAATTGGATGAGCACAAGAAGATGGAGATCACCACTTATAAGGTAGAAGGCAGAGATACATTCATCGACATCAATCAGCAGCAAAGTTTTCGCTTGGCGCTAATGCTTACCATGCGCGCACTAGCCGGCAATGTATTCGAGCAACAGCAGCGGCGATTTCGTAATATGTGTCTGCCCGATCCGCTGGCAACACAGGTTAGCTACCGTTATCGTATCGAATTGCTTTGGCGCTTTCAATTGACACACACACTGGCCGGTGATAAGCAAACAGCTGTGGCCGATCTCAGCTGGTGTCCACGCAATGGCGATATACTCGCTGTCGCGTATGGCGTATATACATTCAGGGATGATAATGCAAATGCCGATGGTTGTGTATGCATTTGGTCTATTAAAAATCCAGTCAACCCAGAGCGGCAATATAAATATCGCATACCCGTCATGACTGTGGAGTTCTCGCCCTATAACCCGCAATTGCTGGCCGTCGGCTTGTCGGATAGCACAATTGAAGTGCTGAATATAACTGAGCTCGAGGCACGGCCAATAGCTCGTACTGATCGCCGCTCTCTGCATAATTGTGAGCCGA
>NW_023458565.1:14676367-14737552 GCF_013731165.1 Rhagoletis pomonella
TCGGCTCACAATTATGCAGAGAGCGGCGATCAGTACGAGCTATTGGCGGTGCCTCGAGCTCAATTATATTCAGCACTTCAATTGTGCCATCCGACAAGCCGACGGCCAGCAATTGCGGGTTATAGGGCGAGAACTCCACAGTCATGACGGGTATGCGATATTTATATTGCCGCTCTGGGTTGACTGGATTTTTAATAGACCAAATGCCTACACAACCATCGGCATTTGCATTATCATCCCTGAATGTATATACGCCATACGCGACAGCGAGTATATCGCCATTGCGTGGACACCAGCTGAGATCGGCTACAGCTTTTTGCTTATCACCGGCCAGTGTGTGTGGCAATTGAAAGCGCCAAAGCAATTCGACACGATAACGGTAGCTAACCTGTGTTGCCAGCGGATCGGGCAGACACATATTACGAAATCGCCGCTGCTGTTGCTCGAATACATTGCCGGCTAGTGCGCGCATGGTAAGCATCAGCGCCAAGCGAAAACTTTGCTGCTGATTGATGTCGATGAATGTATCTCTGCCTTCTACCTTATAAGTGGTAATCTCCATCTTCTTATGCTCATCCAATTCAACACTTTTTGTTGTAGCTTGTAGGTCCTTATAGGTGTCGAACATTTCGAAATTCGACACATATGAAGCGACATTGTCGGTGCGTATGCGTTCGGTATTCACATCGCGACTCTTATACAGAAGTGCAGTGGTTTGTGCTTCGGCATCGAGGGTGCGACGTCGTCTACCTTGCGCGGATGTAAGGTAGTCATAACGTTCATTATCCTCTGCAATCGCCTTACCTTCGTCAGTGTCTGCCAACACAGTTAAGCTGCGCTGTTCGAACAGCAGAATTTCACTAGTTTTCCAAAGTGTCACCTTAATATGCTTAGGCTGACGTGTGGCCGAGCCGACCAGGGAGCGGCCGCATTGTAGTGTTGTCGCAAAAGTCTTGAAATTATCGAGTTGCTTACTCAAAGTTATCTATGGTAATGTGTAAATAGAATATTAAGCGTCGAATTAATTTGCAAATTCTTAATAAACCTACACCTCTTTGAATATCCGCCAGCGTTACACGCATGGGATCCATTTTGATGGTTGTATTGTTGGCCATTTTAATTGAATAAAATAACTATTAAGAAGCTTCTTATACCTTATTTCTTATTTTTATTTTCATTTCTATTTCAGATTAATAATGTGCAATAACCATGAAAGCGAATCAGATTTCGCCGAAAGCAAAGCGGTCTAGGCTTGTTTTTATGTCTAATAAAATGTTATGACAACAATTTGTGGTTGCTGGGAGATTACCAAACATCACTAAGGTGAAATGCAACGGCAGATGGGGTAAGTACATGCACATATGTATATGTATATTAGGCCGGGTCAAGTTTTACGAGATATTTTTTCGACTATGCGCGTATAGCACACAAGGATTCTACGTGTAATTCTAAGAAAACTTATGTATATTAGGCCGGGTCAAGTTTTACGAGATATTTTTTCGACTATGCGCGTATAGCACACAAGGATTCTACGTGTAATTCTAAGAAAACTTGCCGAAGAAACCATGTGTCTAAAATCAATTTGGATTTCGCGAAATTGTGGAAAAAGGTTTCTTAGCATTTTGCTGCAGTGTCGTAAAGAAGTGCGTAAATTTTGTAAAAAATCATGCTATAAGGGGGTTTTTGGTATGAAGAATCCATTTCTGCACTTATCTTTTTCTTAAAATTTCCACCAGAGGGTGCAACAGTGGAAATGTTCACAGTTTCTTCGAAACCTATTTTCGCAATTTGCTAAACTGCAAATTGATTTTAGACCCATGATTCCTTCGGCGAATTTACTTAGAATTACACATAAAAAAAAATTGACCCGCCCTAATGTGTGTACTTAAAGAAATATACTCACGTACTCTTATGTTCAAAAATATTATAAATGGCTAATGGATTTTTTTTTCCATCTTTGCTTTAAAGGCGAGTTGGCATATGGGCATAGATTTGTAAAACGACGATGTGGCCTCTGTCGCAAAAACGTTGCAAAAATAAAAACTTTCATCAAAACGCTTGATAAAGTGAATATACATACGTATCTAATGGAGCATTACAAAAACATAACATTTATTAAACACGGATTAGTAGTTTAAGAGCTAGAACCGCTCAAAGTTGTCAATTTATCCTCATGGAGAAAACTTGGTGGTTTTTGTCCTTTTTTTATATCGTAAGACAACACCGTGCGGCAGTAAAATTTGCACACAAAAACTGAATATATTCGCGAAACCATGGGAAAAATGTAGTAAAACGGCGTATATAACTTTGCTTTCTGTCAATTCAAAATTTTTTTAAAAACTTCAGAGCAATATATAATAGTGATATGGATTACAAATAAAAATTGTGTAGCATTAAAAAAGATTAAATTTTCGGGGCATATGGACGAATGGGTATGGAAAATGAACTTTAAAAATTTTGTCCTTGAACAACCTTGAAATTTACAATATTTATTTTTGAAAAAATTACATGTAAAGGACTAATATGCACGCGACCACATCCTCGAACTCTGTGCTCCTAACTTTATTAGTTAAAAAAAATATCAAAGGGACATTTTCAATACCTATTCGTCCCTATAAACCAAAAACCTTCATTTAAAAAATAAAAAAACTGATGTTAGAATGAAAAACTAAAAACGTAATTTTATTATATTTGGCCCATAGTTTCGTGAGTATATTGTTTCGTGTGTTTTAAATTTTTCTTGTTTTTGTTGCACTGTGTAATTAAGTATCTAATAATTATTACTTTAAACGTGCAATTTTTGTATATGGGCAAATCCGAGAATTTAAATTCTCGCATTTTTGTACCAAAATTGTATAGTAAAATACATACTTATTTCATATTTCCTTTCACACTTATTTTATAAATTTTTTTTGTCCCTCTTAATTTCTGAAACAACGTTCTGAATAGCCTTATTTCCAAGCGCTATATCTTTTAATAAAGTACCACAATATCCCTTCTCAAGAAGAGCACAATGAGAACGAAACTTTCGAGAACGAAACTTTCCAAGGAGAACAAAATAAGAACGAATGTATGTAACTAGAAAAGAGCATCAAATAAAAACAAAAGTCTGGTAAATCTTCTGCTAGAGAACAAACCGAGGAATGAGAAACTTCTGCGTGTTGGGATGAAAAATTATTTCACTGAGAACGATGATTGTTATTTCTAAGCCAGAGGAAGGCTGCATCATTTCAACTTCCAGATCGTTTATTATTGGGGTGAACTATCTATTTATGGAACAATTTTTAATTTTCTACTCAAAAAAATAAATGAATTCGTATCTTAAGTCTTTCGTTGACTTTATTGTCATATTTATTATATGTCTCAGTTTTTTTTGATTAATTTTAATATTCCAACATTTCAAACTATTTAAACGCTATGTGAAAAATGTTGTAGTTCAGAGAAGATTCGTTCCCGTTTCGTTCGCTGTCAGAAGGTTCCTAGGACTCAAAGCTCCCAAATTGTTCTCCGAGAGAGAGAGAAAGCTCCTTAGACTTTTGTTCCCGTTTTGTTCTGTGTCAAAACGTTCCGGAGAATTTTGTTCCCATTTTTTCTCTCTTAAAAATGTTCCCGAAAGTATTGTTATTGCATTTTATTTCGATCATGCCTTTTGTACATGCCGCCGTTAATTTAAATTCATATTTCTACTATTTGGTCCTCATAAGTGCACTGAGCCAAAAGCACAATGGTTTTTTCAACCAAGTTAGGGTTTGATTTTTACATGGTCAATAAGCCGATTGTAAGAAATGTGATTCAAGTTGAACATTTGAGAACAAATTCTTATGTCAGCCACTGGGCTGAACGAGCAGAGGTGCTTGCTGTTATTTGTTGGCTTCCAGCAGTACGAATGCCGTCAGCGCGATATCTATTCTTTTTTCGATTTTTGGTTTTTCTTAATTACGAAAAAGTCTCTGTGAAGTGCAGAACCAAATCAAACGACGAAGAAAATTCATTAAAGTTGGACATTTGAAGACAAATTTATAAAGCGACTGCTGTTAGTTGCTAAGCCCGTCAGAGGCAACGTGTTAAAATAATAATAAAACTGTTTATTTTGTATCTCCGAATTATGAAAAGGCATCTGTGAAGTGCAGAACATAAACTTATTCAAACGATAAATCGCCAACCAAAAGTTTGGTTAATGTAGACAAAATTGTGGTTAATATTACCAAATCATTTTTGAAAATATCAACCAAGGCATTGATTCCTTTTCAAGTTTGAATTTGGTGATATTAACAAATTTTTGGTTGATTTTCTCTCAACCCAAACAATTTGAAACAAATCCAACAGATGAAATGTGAACCCCGTCCGTTTTGGTATGGAACGCCCCATATACTTACATATGTAAACGAGCGCACCAAGTAAAATATTAATAATAATTGCATATTTCAGACAAGTTCATATCAAAACAGCACGCGATGTACATACATATAATATAAATACGTATCTACATAAAAATATGTGCATACATACATACAATACCTTTTAATTTATTCCGTTGTAAGGAAAACATAGTTCACCTGTGGAGTATAAGTGTACTATGTACACACCCGTATAACTAAGTAAATACATATATATATCTATATGTATGTGTGGAATAGTAAGCACTACCCACACTCGATTTTTTTTTTAAGGTAAATAAAGAGTTTTATTTTTAAAGCTTTAGCTGTGTTGTTGGCGGTGTTAGTAAGTTTTGCGCTTCGATAACTCGCAAATTTAGTTTATGCAACTCATTACATTGCAAGCATATTGCATTAGATACGCTCGCTTTGGCCCAGCAGCGCAACAAATGGCAAGAATAGTAGATTGGGGCACATGAACATATGGAAAATCTTTTAGCTGGCACGCAATGAGTTCTTTGCTTTTAATTTATGAATTAATGTAAAATATCTTAACTTTTGGCTTAAAGCGTGAGCTATAAAGCTTGCTTTGCTCTAATGTCTTCTATGTGCCCAATCTAGTTACACATATACGAGTACTAATGCATTCAATCGTAGGCACATATCGTCGTTTAAAGTACAAAACCGCGAATCGTCGTTCTGCAAAACCGCGTAACTGATAATTTTTTGCCAATAATTAGATTTGCTCATACAAGCTCTTGTAATGTATTTTTATGAGAAGCTGCTTTTCATGGCAGAAATACACTCGGAGGTTTGCCATTGCCTGCTGACGGGCGACCGCTGTTAAGAAAAAACCTTTTTTCTAAATTTTTTTTGCAAAACTGCTTTGACCAGGGCTTAAACCCAGGCGCTGCGGAGTGGAAGCGCGCACTGCTTATCACTACACTACAGCGGCCGCTGATTTTGCTTAAGGTTATATTTTTGTCTTTCTTCTATATAGATCCCTATCTCTACCCCTGTTCGTTCTAATTACATTTATGTTATTTTGTTTTGCTTTATCTTCATTTTTATCTTTATACTCCATCGATAACAAAATCGATAGTAACATCCAACAAATATCGTTAACAAAACCGATAAAAATATCGATAACAAAATCTATGACAAATTGGACAAAAATTTCGATAGCAAAACCGATAATAATTTGGTAGCAAAATCGATTAGAAAATCGATAAAAATACTGATAACAAAATCGATGAAAACATCGATAAATAATCGATAAAAATTCGATAACAAAATCGATAAATAATCGATAGTAAAATCGATAACAGAATCCATAAATAATCGATAACAAAGTCAATAAATAAAAGATAACAAAATCGATATATACTTGATAAATAATCCATAACAAAATTGATAAAATATCAATGAAAAAATCGATAAAAAATTCGATAAAAATATCGATAACAAAATCGTTAAAAATATCGATTTCAAAAACTATAAGGATATCGATTATTATATCGATAAGTTCCGAAGATATCGATAGTAAAATCGATAACAATAGCGATAAAAACTTCGATAGCACAATCGATAAAAATATCGATAAAAATATCGATTATTATATCGATAAGTCCCAAGAATCCCGAAAATCTCTAAAATCCCGAAATAGCTTCCAGATGGGTCTCTGTGTCCCCATCTGTATCCTTTTGTTTATAATTAACTTTATTTTAATCTTTCTTCCGCTATCTTTATCCTTACTTTTATCGCTATCCTCATCCTCATCTTTTTTCCTTATATTTATCTTTGTTTTTACTTTTATGTTTATCATTTTCTTCATCTACATATTGCCCTTCACCTTTGTCCTTATACATATACGTAAAGTGTTAAATTTACCTTGATCCTCATTTTTGTCTTTATCTTTACACTTCTTTGTTTTTGTTTTTATTTTTAGCTTTGCCTCACCACTTTGCCTCACTTTGTACTCACCTTTACTTTCATCTTTGTATTGGCAATTTTCTTAGTGTTATTCTTTAAGCTTTTATCAGCAAGTTTTTTGTTAAATTCATACCATGTGATACGAGGTTTTTCATTTTGTTGATACGCGGTTTTGTACCTTAAACGACGATATGTATCTATTTGTATGAATGCAAGTAATCTCCTGTGTACTTTACTTTCTTTGTTGTCAGTGAAGCGTGGTTGGCGGTACAGAGTATGTACATACATAGATATGCGCCATATCAGCGAGTAAGCGTTGATGAATGCAGGCAGGAAACGAGTTGAAGAAGAATTGCGTTCAGGTTCAGATAACACAACTCCACACTGGCTATGTTGATTATGCTGGTTGGTGGTTGATGGCGTTGTACATTGACAGCGCCGCGCCGGTCGTGGCGGCGTTGTTCTTGTTGTTGTTGGTGGTGGTGCTATATCCGCGCTAGAACTTGGCCGACACTTACTACTATTAGCCATTTGATACAAATGTGAACTGAAATTGTACGAGTACATACATACATACCTGAGGTGGCGGCGGTAGTGATATTGTTTCTTCACCTGTACAATTAGCTAAGAAAGAAGAAGAAGAAAAAAAACTAAGGTGTGCAACTGTTCATTTGTCTGCTGTTCAACTTAGCATGTCCGCTCCCGCTTTAACAATCTTGTTCTTTTTGTTGTTGT
Organism: Rhagoletis pomonella; assembly: GCF_013731165.1. Taxonomy (NCBI): domain Eukaryota; kingdom Metazoa; phylum Arthropoda; class Insecta; order Diptera; family Tephritidae; genus Rhagoletis; species Rhagoletis pomonella. The sequence continues at coordinate 14,683,411 of NW_023458565.1, forward strand.
GCATTACAAGTCATTGCATGGACTCGTATCTAATAAATTTGTCTATTCGTAATGCCTTCTTGCACGACTTAATGAGTATATAACTTTTCGAAGAATATTTACTCGAATGTGAAATTACTTATGTACATATATGTATTTATGTGTCTGTGTATGTACTTAGATATTTATTGCGAAAAAATTACTTTTATAATGGTCCACAATTTAATGTTAGCTTAATATCGTAGAATAATTGGCGTAATTTGTAAATAGTTACTTCTTACCTTTATACTTTATTAAACTCTTATGGTAACCATGTCGACAACGATAAAAACACCAACATCGTAAAAACGATAAAAAATCGATAGCTATCGTGCTGATGTCAATATACGAATGAGAGGTAGAAAATGAGACAGCAATTAAAGGGTTTGAAGATCGATTACTTGCAAGATCACTTTATAGGTGGAGGGGGCACTTCTCACACAGGAATAGGAAATTAAAATATATTTACCCTATCTCGACTAACTAAACTTATGCTCTACAATTCTCTTCTCATATCCATCTTTTTATAAGGCGAAAAACCAAGGAATGAAACCGAAACCCAAACCGAAACCGTAACCGTTTAAAACCGTTTCGTTTTTCAAAACCGAAACCGACACCGTAACCGTTATCTTGACCTGAAAAGGAACGATACCGAAACCATTTCAATCACAGGTTTCAATCGGTTTCCAGAAATTTACAAAAATAATAAATAAAAATTTCTCTGAAATAAATGATTTATTTAACCAAAACCAGCAACATTTTGCTAAAATTCTTGTTAAGTAGTAAATAAGTATGGCAAGGTAACTTTTCGCAAAAATCTGCTGATGACTTTGTTGTTGTGAATCGATAATCGATTAATTTAAGTAGTTTCTTTCCCGTACGCAATGCGAGATCCCGCGTGCGCCCAAAATAGCCCAGAAATCATGCCTGTACTCAACAAAATGGGTAATAGAGAGCGAAAATTCGAGCGTATTCGATCGTAAGTGTATTCTTCTTCCTGCCCGAAACAGCCCGAAATTTTCTCCGAGTAAAAATGGATAAAGTGTCAAAGTGCATATCAGCTGTATTGTGTTTACATGTTGCCTGCATTTACTTGGTGCTTTTAAGGAAAAGTGAATGGCCTGTTGATGTATTTTCAATCTATGTACTTAAAATCAAATTTGTGAAACCAAAATTCAATTTCCAAGTGTTTGCATTTAATACCATGTTCTGACCGACAACCAAAACATTTTACCTTCATTTTCTTTTCATTTACAACCTTTAACTTTCATTCTTATTTTGCTTTGGCCAGGCAATTAACAATAAATCCGAAATGGCGTATTAAAGATGATAAAATATGACTTCCACTTCGATAAATAATCGAAAAAAACTACTGAAGACACCGATTGGAATGAGTGGAAAGTGAGTTTTCAAGTAGTTTTCAGCGAAAACTGGTTTTCGTTTAACAGATTTTATATGGACGAAAACACAAGTTTTAGGTCGAAAACCAGTTTTAGCAACGAAAACATGTTTCCGATGTCGGTCAGAACATGGTATAAGTGACAAAAACAAGAACAACGGGAATCAGCTGTTTCTCGACTTGTGGGCACGAAATGTGGGTTTTTGCGTTTCCGTACTTCTGAACTTTTTTCCATTTTTGAAAGAAAATGTTTCTCTTATTCTGTAATTACCAAATCCGGTCCGGATTGTTAGGGAAAGAACCTAGTGTTGATATTATCAGTGAACTGTAATTTTCGATTTTCTTTCCTCAACGTTTAAGACATTGTGATTTAAATAATATCAACAAAATTTCTGTGAAAAACTGAAACCGGAACGAAACTGAAACCAAAACCGAAATAAATTTTGAAGAACGAAACCAAAACCGAAACCGAAACACTTGGCAAAACCGAAACCCAAACCGGAACGTTATTTTGAATCGGTTTCATTCCTTGCGAAAAACTATGAACGCAGACTAACAGAAATACTTTAAGTAAAATCTATGTCCTTGTTCGCGTAGGCTATGGGTACCCGAGAAGATTGGATGACGAACTGAATGCGTCACCGGTGTGGAAATTCAATGGACAATGAGAATAGTTGGGACCCGCTTACGAAAGTTTTCAGTGATTGCAGCTTTTCGAAGTCAAACTTTCGTCGCACAGCCTTTCATTGCACGGATACGTAAAGCGATCCTTCACAGTACGCACTTCAAGAACGATCGAAGCGTATCTTTCGTTTATCACAACGTGATTTACGCTTTTCATTGTTAGATCAGGGACGCTCAAGTGACTTTACAGATGTTTCTATGGTGGAGTCTCGTGTTACTAACTACCTCCACTGTCGGAAGTATTCTGGTGGAAACAAAATTTCCCGACTGTTGGTATTATTTTCCCACTTTTATGTTAAAGTCGGCAAAATCAAATTTAACATCGTGGCTTGGCAGCGCACATATGCTTCTATAGGCGTTCATAGAAGCGCTCCGTGGTCTCATAAGCCTTTATGTAGATTGTGGCGATTCGATCACTGATTGGAGTGACCTGAAGGCAAGGTGTCGGAGTTGTCACCCAACCACAAATTTCACTCCAAATGTTTTTTCATTGGAGTGTTTTTTTTTGAAAAATAAGTCAAAGACAGTAGGCAAGATGGTTTGAAAAATTTTGTTTACTCTGGCACGAAAGCCTTACAAAAAAACTATCTCGCCAACTTTTGTGGTGAAAAGCTCTTTTGACAGAACGCGCTTCAGCATATTCCAAATGGATGCATCTCCATCATTTTGCCGGGTACGCAAAGCACTGGAGTGCCATTCGAAATATCAGCGGTTAAAATCCCCCGGAAGGGGGGTTTTTTAATTTCATGTTTTTCTTATTTTTATTAAATTTTCCTTTATTGTTTTAAAAAGAAAAATATATATATTTTTTAATTTAATTTAATTTTAGATACTTACTACTTTTGTCCGTTTTTTCAATTATTATTTTTTAATTCAGTTTTGGTTTAATTTTAGATCTTCTTGTTTTAAAAAGAGAAATATATTTTTTGTTTATTTAACTAACTTTCAAGAAACCTCTTATATTTTTTTCTTTTTTTTTAATCTAATTTTTAATTTTATTGTTTTAAAAAGTAACATATATTTTCTTAAATTCATTTAATTTTTGGAAACTTATTTTATTTTATTAATTTTTTTTTATTTAAGTTTTCTTTTAATTTTTAGTCCTAAAAAGAAAAATATATATTATTGTAAAATTACCGCATCACGCACATTAACCTAACCGGATATAAATTCCTAGATGGTGCTTTAATTATGCTTACAGTGCACCTATAATTTTTCATTTGTACGATAATTTAAATTTGAAAACATTAGAACCAGCAAAGCGTAAACTTTTAATGTCGAAACATAACAAGCCAACTTTATACACACATATATTCTTTTTATATACTTTTATGTATAAATCCAAACATATTTTATGTCTGTATTTGCAGCGGATTTTCCATGATAATGAGTGCATTTGCTTCTACATATTTGTGTGCAATTATGTACTTTTTTGAGCTTAGAAAAGTTGATAGACACATTTGGTTGAATGTGCATTATGAGTGCTCTTATACATACATATGTATGTATGTATCTACTTATACATGTATCCAACTAGTAACTTTTATGTCAAAGTAAAATGCTATCTTTATGCTGATGTATGTGCCGCCATAGCAAATTAACTCAAAAACATATGATTTTAAGTGATAGAAGACATTAGTTCACTAGTAGATAGTTATGAGTATGTACATACATATGTATGTATTATGTACATTAGAACGTACCAGAAAAAAGTTCGTTCGAATCTAAAGTATGTATGTAAAATTTGCGATAACCCAGCAGAAAATTTGTAACTGTATCTTATGTGTAGAAATTACCATTTCTGCACTGCTTCAGGGCTATTTCAGGTCCATTTCGAGACTAGTTCACGACTAGGGACCATTTCGGGATCATTTTATGACAATTTTGGGACTAGTTCAGGATCATTTTGGGATTAATAAGCGCCTATTTTGCTACAGTTTCACAACATGTGCGAGATAATTTTGGGACAAGTTCAAGACTTTTTGAAGCGTCTCGGGGGTTGTTTCACGACTAGTTCTGCACCATTTGCGACTAGGACATTTTCGGGACTCATTCAGTACTATTTCTGGATCATCTTTTTGGGACTAATTTAGGGCTATTTCAGGAACATTTCGAGACTAGTTTGGGATCATTTTGGAACTAGAGAGGAGCCATTTCGGGTCGTTTCAAGCCTTGTTCGAGGACAAGTTCACGACTTTTTCAGAACCACTTCAGGGCAATTTGAATAAACTGAAATGAAAATAATACCAGATACTGAGAACGCTTCCGTTTTTGGTTTAGTTTTGCGCGAGTACAAAATGTATTGTCAGGAACGTTCCCACAAAAGAATCAAACAGGAACAAAAGTATCGAGAGCAGTTGGAACGGAAACAAAGTGAGAACAAAAGGGTTAGGGAACGTTTCCTTAAAGAACAAAATGGGTGCAAAACTCTCGGGAATGTTCTCAAGAAGAACAGAATGAGAACGAAACTTTCGGGAACGTTTCAGGGAGGATCAAATATGAACAGAAGTCTGGAAAACGTTTTGCGAGAGAAGAAAAACGAGAACAAACGTTTTGAGAACTTAACGTTAAGAATGAGAGGCGCGTCTGCGTGTTGGGATATAAAATCGTTTCAGTCAGATTGTTTATCATTAGGGGACCTGTCCATTTATGGAAAAATTTTTAAATTCCTGTACAAGAGAAGTTCGTGTCTTAAGTTTTTCGTTGACTTAGTTAGCATAATTATCTTTCGGTTATTTTTTGAATAATTTTAATTTTCAAACATTTCTAAATAATGGAAATGTATCGGAAAAATTCCTCCATCCTTCGCGTATAGTTCAGAGATGATTTGCCCCCATTTTGTTCTCTGTCAGAAAATTGCCAGGACCTTATTGTGATTTTGAGATTGTTCCCGTTTTGTTCTTTGTCAGAACGTTCCGGGAACTTACGAACCCATTTTGTTCTCTTAGAAATGTTTCCAGAAGTATTGTTCCCATTTTGTTCTCTTTGGGAACGTTCCACAGGGTTTTGTTCTTATACCATTCTCGTTGAGAACGTTCTCGACAGTTTTGTTCTCACTTCCGTTCTTGTAAAAACGATTCCGAAGGCTTTTTTTCTTATTTCGGTATGGGGTTTTAAGCGATCTTGGGAACGAAACTACGAGAATGGCATTTAGTTTCGAACATATCTTTTGTTCTAACCTAACCTATTTATGTATGCAACTGAATCGCATAATGCTTTGCCAAGCCGTACACAGATGTTTGCGAATCGTCTTTTATACCTTTCATGAACATGAAATGGCATTAAAACTTTGATCCGATGCTTCTAAGTACTAGAAGAATACCCATGAAAACGAATACTTAAAAGACTAGAACGTCGAGCTGAGTCGAGTCATGTCCATCTGTCTGTCTGTTTGAATACAATCGAGTCCCTCAGTTTTCAAGATATCTGACGGAAATTTGGTAAGTGGTTGTAATTTTATAATGTATTAATCATTTGTCGGAACCGGCAAAATCGGACCACTATAACATATAGTGTTCAGATATGCGGGTTTTATATAATTCCCCTTTATAAAAATTGAGGTTTTTCGTTCCAATGTTCTCAGATCTCAGTTCGTATAAACCAAACGCCCCACCCTAATGTCAAAAAATTAAAGCTCGCCAAAAATTATTAAAATTTTGCCTAGGCAAAAACTTCGATTATTCGATTAAAACTATATAACAAAAATTGGATGTCGAAGGCAGCTGCCACCGCTAGGTTCGGCCACTTATACTCAGGGGTGTACGGCGAGCTTTTTTTTTTTTGATTGCGTGTAAGGTGGTACGGTCTAATGTACATACATATGTACATATGCAACTGTGTGCAATAAAGTTTAGTTCCTATTTATTGTTGCCAAAGTTGAACTGTGCTACGCAATGAGACCGCTATACATTATTTCTTTCAATGTGGGATCCATCAGTGACGGACTGCAATTGAAGTGCCAACAACACGGCAAAGGCAACAGAGGGGGAGGGTAGAAAAGTTAAACAAAGTAAAAATGGAACGTCCAAAACCACTGAAGCGTTTTCTCTTAGCATAATAAACCATATATGCCATGCCATGTATGTACATATGTATGTAGATATATTTGCAATTTCATAAGTACTTATGTACATACATATGTATGTATGTTCGCATGTACATAGATATGTATGTATGTATGTATGAGTTTTTTATGTTCATTTTAGCCCAGTTACTTACACAGTACGTGTATCCACTCGCAACGCATTCTGTTCCATTGTCTGCGTATATTTCAATAAGGTTGGGGCATTTGCTGAAATTTACTTTTTATTCGTTAATTAGTCGTGGCATGGCTCAGAAGTCAGCTCCAACGGTGGTTTCCTTACGATTTTTCGTTTGTGTGTTGTTGCACAAGAACTTATCGAAAAAGTATAGAAATCAAAGAAAATTAAATGTAATTAACGGAAGTTTTAAAAAAGCGTACTGTATGGCAAAACAAAACAAAAAACTAAATAAATAAAATAAAATAAAACCACTGTCATAAAGTACGCTTTGGCACAGAAGTGTACTGAGCCGAGCTAATGGCAGGCACACAAAGTACAAACTGTTAAGTTACAAAAAAAAAACCAAGTGTTAAAGCTATGAAGAAAAACAGCATGTAAGCAGCGTATAAAAAGTGTCAATGTCGCTTAGCTTGCGAGCGACTCAACTTTCTTAAGCAGTAAAACAGCAAAAAAAAAAACACTAAACGAGCGCAAAGCGACCGTCGAAGGTTCGATTTCTTTTCCCTAGCTACCGCCGAAAGGTTCTCCGGCTGCAGTTGGTTGTGCTCCGTTGTGCTATGCGCCAGCTGTTGTCGTCGCATTTTGTTATTGTCGCAGTTGCTGGTCATTCGTGGTACGTGTGGCACGTGCCAGCCAAGGTGTTGCAGCTTTAACGCTTATCATTAGATATCGACCAAGTGACCGGTATTCGATAGCTTGCGCGTGCGCACACGCTTTTGTGCTTCAAACACTGACTAACCGATGATTAAACGTGTGTCGTGTTGCTTAAAGCTAAGCATTTGGCTTGCCGGCTTGGTTGACAAGTTATGTTGTGGCGTTGTGTTCAGCTGGCGGAAGTGCATGCAGCTCACAATCGGTTGGGAGTAGTTAATATTAAATCCCATGGTATATTTATCGGTGCTATATAATAATTATAAATTATGAATAATATTTATTATGTTGTTTTACCTACATACGTATGAATCTACTTACATGCTTGCAAGTAGGAAGTGAATTTGCAACTATTGTGCTAGTCGCTGCTGTGAAATTGTTGATTATTTTAGTGGCGGAAAATTTGAAATGTGCAAAAAGTGTACCTAAGTGTGCTTTTAATAAATAACTAATAAAGAGGTGCTCAAAAAAAAACATTAAGACAAATACATATATTGAACTAATTTAAAATATTAAACTTTTTATTTGTAAATTCTTTGTGTTGTATTGACGAGGTGCATTAATTGGTTGTGAATATTAGCGCAAATTTTTGGTACTAAAATTATTGCTGAATTTTTGTTTCATTTATCTTTGTAAATTCACTATGTCAAGTTAAACCGAAAACAATGCTGCTCTTCAAAAAATTATGCCGCATTAATGCTACAAATAGTAATGGTAAGTCTTTTTTCTTTTAAACTTACTTTGTAGTTGCCTAATTCCTCTAACAGGACAATTCTAGCAACCGTCTTTAAAACCACCACAGTCTTTCGAAAGACAAAACTCTGGCATCGATCGCGAAAGCTCTCTTCTGTATTTCGAAAAACGAATTGTAAGATCTGCCAAGCAGGTCTTGGCGTTATTCTGTTTGTCTTTTAGCAACAAGTTTTATAAAAATTAAACTAAATAAAAAATAAAAATTTTTCGTTTTAAAACAATACAGGGTAGCGACGAATAACTGTTACCCAGTTTTTTTTTTTTTTTTTGAAAAATAAAATATAAAGAATACATAGATTTTGCGGAAGAGGTATTTTATCGTTGATTTTCCATAGATCTTACTTAAATTTTATTAATTAGTTTTTAAATTTTAACCTTTATTTCGGTTTACCAGCGGTAAGCACTTTTAGAGAAAAGCGCAAGCGGCACGCGAGTCTTCGTCGGTTAATTTATTCCATATCTTCTGTAACCATAGGCGAATTTTCTCCACTTTGAGTCCTCTATAGTCACCCTTTTGTCCAAAATAAGGTCTCATACTCAGAAATGGTATAGACTCGGAACTCGTGACTAGGACGGCCATTCATTTGACCAACCCTATACGGCGTTTCGTTTTTTTTTGCATTTTTCTATGCAAAGTCTAAGAAAAAATACACCTGAAAAAGACTTGCGTGCATGTACTCATCTCCCAAAGCTTACACTGCTGGCAAATGCAAATAAGGATTAAAATTTTAAAACTAATTAATAAAATTTAAGTAAAATATGTAGAAAAATAAAAAACTTTACTCGCAAAATTTGCTTAAGGACCCTTCTATTAAAAAAAAACTGTGTAACACTTATTCATCGTCAAGCTTTAGAAACTAAAAATTAAAGGAAATGAAATGTAAATAAGAAAAATTAGTAAAAGATAAAAAAAAATCTTTTTTAAGCAATAAAAACCAAACATTTTAAGAAAATTTAATCAAAAATATAAACAAAATAAGTTTATAAAAATATTCTTTCAAAAAGAATCTGAAAATATAAAGAAAATTTAATTAAAAACGGAAACAAATTAATAATTGAAAAATAAATAAAAAAATTTTAGTTCCTAAATTAAAAAGATTAAAAGAAAATTAAATAAAAAAGAAGTAATTAAAAATAATAATAAAAGCATAATATAGGGTTATAAAAATTAAATAAAATTAAAAATATATATGTAAATACATACATATCGATGGCTGAGTGGTAGATCGACCTAACTCGGCAGCCAGTTCGAAAACGCCCTATCTCAGAAAAATTTTCAACATTGTTCTATCTCAGAAAGCTTTTCAAGAACGCCACACTTCAGAATTTGATTCAAAAACGCCCTATCTCAGCTTATTTTCAATGAATTTTTATTCGAGATAGGGTGTTTTTGAACTCAATTCTAAGATGGGGCGTTATTCAACAAAATTCTGAGATAGGGTGTTTTTCAATGAAATTCTGAAGTACGACGTTCTTGAAAAGTTTTCTGAGATAGGACGTCACATCAGGCCTTTTAAATATCCTAACCTGAAAAGGCAAAAAATTCGAGTTGTTCCTATTTTCGAGGTTATGTAGAAAAACAGCCCCGAATTTTCTTGCCTGAGAAATACCACGCTTTGCGAATAATGTCTTATGGCTACTTTAAGAGCGATGCTTGGCATTCGGTTCGTTACAACTAATTTGCAGTCTACTCAAGAGAATGCCAGCACTTAGTTGGTGGTTTTGCTTTGTAAGGTTGAAGCATTTCTTAGCCCTGCAGGTGCACCCCACATGGAATTTTCAGTCGGAAAAATTCGACGATCTGCTAGACTTCTGGACTTCCATTGATGCTATAGTAGGAGTGTAGGCAATTACGACTTCTTGCAGACCGCCCACCGTGTCGAAACTTCGGCGACAGTTGCTGCGAGATCTCTGAAAATAAAAGGAGCAATAGGTTTTTGATTAGTATTCTCTACGGCTGTCTACGGCTCAAGGCGGACACAGCACCCGGTCACACATTAACTACCCTAACTGACTCAGCTCTCTTACATGACCAACATTGTAGTATTGTTCCAGGAGTATGCAGACGACTCTTTGGCATGCTGCAGATTAGACAGTAGAGTCCTTATGGTGCTTATTGCTTCCCTTGAAGCGATCGTTGGACGAGATCCCTCCCATATTACTTGAAATATTTGCGATTTCCAAGCCTAATTATTCGAAAATTCAAAAGGGGAGCAAGAAAACGAAATTCGGCAATTCACATTTCTATTAAACTTATTTAACGAATTGTTGTGTTTAAATTATGATTGGCATGGGCAGAGAGAAGCGACTTTGTTTTTCTATTTATGTATGCACATAGTTTCAAGCATTCCAATGTACGAGTATGTTTAACAAGCCGTTTAAAATATTATCACAAGTCCCATTTTACCCTAAATGACAAATGCTATGCTCTAAATAAATACATACATACTACTTATTATACACTTTCCATTTGTAGAGTATTACTTTTCCAGTTGTTTCTTAAGTCAAATAGTATTTAGTGTTTTTTATCTAGTACATACCCTGTGAGGAAAATCTAGGAACATAGTATTGGCATTTCTTCTTATTAATGCAGAACATATTCGGGTACTTTCTGTGGAATCATGAAACCATGTTTTTTGCACTAAATCGCACCGTCTCGAGTTCGTTTTTGGTAAAAATAAGTTCCGAATTCATATGCCTCGTATACGAAAACACCCTGAAAGATATTTTGATGGAAAAAATATTTGCGGCAAAGCTAGATCCGCGCCCTACATGAGGTTGTTGTGAGTATAGAGCAAGTGTTATAGCACGAAGGATAAACGCTGGTAGCCTTTTTGGATTGCCGTTGGACTGGATTTACTGATCACTCTCTCGATCGACAATATGATGAGTACCGGAACTATAAATGTTTCTTTGGCAATCGCAGAAATATAGAGAACAGTCACTTGTGGTTACCCACAAGAGGGGGTGGGTGTTATATATTATATATATATAACCTTGTGCTAAACGAACTTTTGCTTCGTAGATCGAAAGCCACTAAGGTCGTTGCATTTGCAGATGACTTAGTCTTTCTGGTCTTAGGGAAGTTCATCTCGATAGTCAGTGAGATTCTACAATCCGCTATTAATGACCTGGCAGGGCGGGCGGAAAGGAACGGTCTAGCCGTTAACCAAAACCCGAACCTTTTCTGTGCCCCACTATATAATGACATCAGCTAGACAAATTTCGAACTCCGTCACTCAGTGACGCAAATTTTAAATTTTGAAAAGAGGAAACATTTTTGGGGATTATTATCAGCTCTAAACACTCCATGAAAAGGGAAACAACACAGCGGAAAAGAAAGGCGCTACTGCTGAACAACTACGTTTGGGAAGGACTGGCGGCTACAGCCGAAGATAATACACTGTATTTGTAGGACGGTAGTTTGACTTATTCTGACCTATGAGGCGCTGGTATGGTAGAAGTTTGCATCGTCAAGGCATGAAATACATAACGGGAGCAATCAACTCACCACCCCAGGCGACGTTAGAAAGTATAATTGGATATTCCACTTATAAATAATAAAAGTGCCGCTGTTAAAAGCACTCTACGTCTCAGCGCGTCGAACTGGCTGTGAACAATTTGCAAGGATCACGACACCATCCTTACTCTGTCTGTTACCGAAATTTCGAAATCCATTTTCCCGACAGAAGTGACTGGGGGTTAATAAACGATGACGATATCCCCATTTTTACGGATGGCCCCAAAATGGACATTGGATCTGGGGTCTTCTCTCAGAAATTATCTTTGAGAGAGCCCCCTGGACTCACATATCACTTCAGCGTTTTCTAGACTGAGATATATGCAATTGACATGACGGCAAAGCTGGTAAGCATTGACCTAGCTACATCTAAACTTGCCTACGTTGTTGACAGTCAAGCTGCCATCAAAGTCTTAGGCCCGACTACGACTAGTTTTATATGCGTTAAGGGCTTCCGAAAACCCCCACAAACTCTTCAGCAACACATAATCAATATTTACTTTACTAGGTACCAGGACACAATGGTATTCCGGGAAATGAGTGCGCTAGACAGGCATCTGATCGTAAAACTTTCCCTGCGATTCCTATCTTCGCAAGTTAAGAAAGTGACCAGGGCAGGTAGACTAATCTGCAGATCTGCGCTGTATCGCGCTCACTCTGCCTACGACTCGACGAACGAAGATCGCGGAGTTTTTAAGGCTATCAAAGCCAAGGTTAGGGGCTTCTCACAGTAACAATGACGGTTTGCTAGGTTCGGAGCCCCATATAACGATTTATGCAGAAGCTGTAGAGACGAAGAAGAGATAGAATCCGGCTATCACTTCCTTTGCGAGTGCCCTGCACTCCGGAGAAAAGGCTTCAAATTTCTGTGGGTGATCGAGAGCCTCCATTTAAGGATCTGCAAGGATTCGCTAGAGAATCAGGATCGTTAAAAGATATGTAGGGGTAGGTATGGCATCAATTAATTTCAATTGACTAATCGACAACACTCTGCCTATATACCTATTCGATTTTCTTACAGGGAACATACGTGTGAATCATTAAATGTACAACACTAAATGCCGCTGACATTATTTAACTGAGTCAATGCACTACCACGTGCTGCCTTAATTTGTTTCGATTGCAGCCTCGATGGTGTTACATTTGCCTGCCTAATTTATTGTTTGCTTTCTTTGGTCAGGTGGCTGGCGCATTGATGCTGATTTTGCCTGTTGTCGTTGAGAATTACATATACATACATACATACTCACTAACTGATTATAAAGTGACTTTAATGTTATTGCAAGGCAAAGTGCGTTGCTAGTAGGTATGTATGTATGTATGCATGCGTGTATTGTTGTTGATTGGATGATTTTCTCATTTGTTTTCACGTTTGTTTGCGTCTACTTATTTCGATATTTTATGGTTATTAATCGGCTTAAATTTTTGTCTTTACGTTTTGTTGCTTTGTTGTTTTTTTTTCTTTGTATTACTCTTCGTTAATGTTTTGGTTTGTGTTATTGAGCTTGTTTTGTTTCTTTATTGGACAGGCAGTGCTTGGACAAAATTTTTTATGTTTTCTTTGAAATATGTTTTACGTACTCTTCGACTTTGTTGAGAGTTTATGATTAGATGCTTTATCAATAACACTTAAGACTGAAGATGCTACCTTTTTGTTTGAAAATGAGTATAAAATTTAGAGTTCTAGGCCAGTTCTCGGGCCAGCTTTGTCGCTGTTTGAGCGGATACCTTTTGCTGCAATCTTCTGGCGAGGTGAAAAAAATTTGTATTTTTTATTGATGGTAAGGAAATTTTAAATAGTACTCCTCACACAAATTTATTTTTACGCTAGTTATTCGAATAAAATATATAAGTATTAGGATGGTCTTTAAAATATCAACATATAAATTTTGGACATCCGCGAAAATTAAAAAAAGTATTAAAAATTGGTAGGGTTTAAAATTTTTAGTTTCTTTGAAATCGCAAAAATTCTATGAAATTTGACTACAAATCTTATAAAGGTGATGTATAATTGAAATACACACCATGTTCTGACCGAATTTATTTCTATTTTTATCGCACAGCGGAGACGGCACAATGTTGATTGAGTACTGCTTGTTGTAATTTTTATTATTTTCACAAGTTTTCCAATATTTTCATCCATTTTTATTTCCAGAAAAACTACGCACGTACTGAAAAAATATTTAATTTTAATAATAATTTTCAAATCAAAATAACAATTGACGGAAGCCGTCGTGCGCTGCAATTGTGTCTACTCTGACGAATTTCACTGTGGCAACTGTACAGCTGTTCACTTACCGCCGACCGCTTTACCGTCGTCCGCTGTAACTCTGGGTAGAGCTTTAAGGTTATGCATAAGGTAAGCTGGGGTGTTTCTGGGGTATTAATCCGAAGCTCTTGAAGCCGCTTGCTTTAAGACAGACAGGTTAAAAGACGCTGCTGACTTCAGTTAGCCTTTGAACCACCGAAGATTTCTGCCATGACCCAAGGCTCCACATGGGTTGCTCACATTACCCAGAGTGCGTGAACGTGGACTCGGGTTTGAGTATGGTCGTACAGCTGTAACTGAATGATCATATCTCCATTGGACTCCGTGGAAGGTGATGAACAAAGCTGAGAAAGCTTCGAGGGCTCAGCAAAGAATTGGCTGCCAGAAACTGTAGTTATTTATGTACTTAAATACACACAATTTTATACGAAACTTACCGCTTGCTCTTCTTCTCTGCTATAATAAAATGACGATACATTTGTATTAAAAAATATTTATTTTATTTTACTTGTATTTTCTTATTATTTTTTATTGTAATTGCTTATTATTTAAAAGTAGCACTTTCAAAATTAATTGATCATCGCCTCCCAACCTATTAAATTGCCTTCATTTATTCGACCTCCCAAGTCACCCACTGTGCGCTTAACCAATTTAATAGCTTCTACGCTTGCCATTTTGCATAAACATAAAAAACAGTATACTTATACATTCATATTCATACACACATTCTTCCTAACAAATAGCATTACTTGAATATTTTTTGTTATTGTTGCCGCTTCACATCTTCTTCGCGGCTTATTATCGCTGGCGCATATTAATCGTAAAACATGGAACATAGGTTCCTCTGTCACATTTTTACGGCATATTTATGAGCTTTTAAAAATTGATTTCGATTTTCATTGAATATTATGGTCACCCATAAGAGAGAGCATTGATACAAAAAACAGGTAGGTCTTGGTCATCAGGTGAACACAATAGTGTGTAAGGAACACTTACCATATATGTATTGTACATATCAGGGGCGCTACTAGAACATAGTCAAAGGGGAAGGCGGTTAATACAAAATTAAAATGCTGAAATTACGGTGTGCAACAGTTTCTGGCGCGGAATGTTTCCAACTCAAGATTGAAGACCTAAACCCGTGGTTCGTTTCTTGGGTCATTAGTATAGCAATTATCGCTATCATTCGAATCTGAGTCACACATGATGTCTATAAATCCATTGCTGGCCCTACTGCAACTTCTTCAAATTCTTCATGATCAAGATCTTCGAACACATGTTTACACCACCAAAAGAAAGAAATATGTCTTATATTTTAATGATCTTTAGATGTAATTTGTCTCTCGTGACGTATGTATGTATTATGGGTTCATAAATGCGCAGCCGTTCTTTTCATTGCCGCAAGACAGAGTAGCCGAGTATTTAGATTAACTCTTACTTTTTACTGACTCTGCTTGAAAAGAACACTTTAAATTGTGATAAGATCCGATTGTGTTTGTGGCCCGAAAACCCCTCTTGGTAAGCACATATGTATGTATGTACATTGGTCCACGTGCGCAAGTAGGTATTCTTGTAATACAGTTGATGACATTGAATTGTAGCTGTCTACAGATAATTTATCTTTGTTTAAGTAGTTGGCTGCTAATAGCATTCGGGATTTCGGGATCAGTTGCCCAGAGTATTGTCACTTCAGAAACCAAATTAGTGGTATTTTATTCATAAAAAGTGTGGTAGATGTTATGTTAGAGACATAGTGTGGTCGATTATTTGGGACCATTAAACATATTTTTAAACAGGGGTATATTTTTTCGGTATTGAATGGTCCTAGGGGTGAGATCATTAAAATACCGAATTTACTTTTTGGACCACCTTAATGTAAATATAAGAAGATTCAATGAACTTATTAATTAAACCGATTTCAACTTTTAGATCAGTTGGCAACACTTCTTTTTAAACCCGTCTAGTTTGACAACCAAATTGAGATACTTTATTTGACTTGTAATTTGAACTCTACAAAAATATTTTCCAAATAAGGCTTTCTAAACCGCTCTCGATACACACCTACATATATTAAAGTATTTGATTTAACTTGTTAATTGTTTTGAGTTTGAATTTCTAAACAACTGGCAACCCTCGTCAAAAATATTTTCGAATAAAAAGATTTCTCTCGTTTGATGCTGCATAATTGAATTTAACTTTTTGAACAGCTGGCAATCCTCTTTAAAAATATTCTCGATATTTGAAATATTAACTTTAACTTGTTAATTGTATTAATTTTGAATTTCTGTACGGGCAGCAACCCTCTTCGAAAATATTTTCGAGGAAAAGCTTTCTTAGACACCTCTAGTTTGACATTCATATTAAAATATTTGATTTAACTTGTTAATAAAATTGACTACCTTTTTGAACAAGTGGCAACCCTTGTCCAAAGTATTTTTGAAATAAATCGTTTTGAAATGCATTTCGTTGTTGTAATACTTATTTTATTTAACTTATTAATTCGCTAATTTTAACTTTTGGAAAAGGTGGTAACTCTTCTCAAAAGGTATCCTATATATCAAACCAGGTTATAACCTATTCGCGTGCCAAATTTCATTGAAATATGTCCAGCCATTTTAGCGTAAAAGAGCAACAAATATACTCACACACTCACTTTCAAACTTTCACATTTATAATATTAGTGGGAAGTAGAATATACTACCTATAGTTAAAATTGTAAAAAGTAATTTTTTTAAACGAACTGCAAAATCATGCCTATCGGTATTACCATCACTAGCATCCTTATTTGTTTACCCATTGGTCGTCAATTTGGTGCAAGCGAGTTGTCACATTAAATTATCACTTTAGTAGACATCCGATATTAATGTGCTGAATTTATATACACTTACATATGTCACAACATTACATTAAGGAGGAAATCAACTTAAGCAGAAGGGTTTTATTGTAAATTTTGTAGATGTACATACATATGTCACTTACTCATGCACACGTATAGAAATAAAACCACTTGGCTGAGGGGACAAATGTACATACATACATGCATACTCGTATGTGTGTTAAAAGTATATAATTCACTTTTCAAAAGTAGCCACGTTTAGTAGCTTTTGCTTTCAATTCATTCGCTCGAGTGCTGGAAGAATGTCATAAATACGGAAGACAGAAATATGCATATGCATAATGACACAAAATACATATTTTGCCGAAAAAGCATAAAAATGCATAAAAAAGATTAATTTGGTAATAAGTTTTCGCATAATTTCATCTGGCAATACCTTCACGCAGATAGCCAGGGATGCTGGTGAGGTTTGTTTAATTGACAAAATGAGGAAGCTGACAAACTACGAAAAGTTCCGTTATTTTCTAGCAGAAAATTTTAATATAATCGTAAAAATATTTTAATGAAAATTTACCGAAAAAGAAAGAATTTTTGCGTTCATTTTTAGCGAAAGCTGTTTATTCTGCATCTATTGTAACTCCTCAACAGCAACAAAAATATTTTGCGTGAAGCAATTTTTTCACCTGGAGAATTGTCATCTTTTAAGTATTGTCCAACAACGTCTTGTCACGTAGAGCCTTCATTTTCAATAAATATATATACAACAACTTTTTATGCGATAATCGAACAAATTTTCGTTGGAAAATATACATTTTATAGGTTTTTTGTGCATAGTTTTGTCTTCCCTAGTCATAAATTAAAAAAAAAGTAACCAAAAAATGCGAGAAAACCTCTTTAAAGTTTTTTAGCAAGGTTTTCTTTTTTTACCTTGAAAAAGATAAATACATAATAAATAAAATACATACAAAACTATATTCTTCATTAAAATGCATGAAACGAGCTATACGGAAGACTGGCAAGCCACTTTTATCGCAGCGAGAAAACAATGCCGACCGTTCATTTGGCCATGAATACGAATCATACTTCCTTGCCAGAATTTTCCGTATTTCCCTATACTTGAAATTCGAAATCAATTGTTCCCAGAAAATTCCGGCAGACGGTGAAGCTCTTCTCCAAGCTCCAAAAAGAAACGGAAAAAATCACAAAATCAAAGCACAGGCTACATGTTAGATAAACAAAAATCCAACAATCACACTCCTAGCGTTTCCTTTGAGCTGAAAAGTGCAGAGTTCTGCAGGCTGGTAGAGAGGTATGAAAGCTCCTTCAAAGAGAAGCACGATGCGCGAATTCCTCAGATTTTTCCCAGTCAATCCAGTAGAGAGGAAAATCTCATAAAAGTAATCGTCCCGCTAACGACATTGGCGGCGTCACTGAAAGCAAGGAGCATGAAAAACTACTTCGGCGGAATTTTAATACTCTTCGAGAAAACTGAGTGAAAAGCTGCTACGATGTTTGAGGTTCCGAAAGAAATGCATATTGTGTATTATAGTAGACTGCCAGCTCGCTAAGTCGAGGAGCCAAACAAAACAAGAAGACCTCATATGTGTCAAAAACGGAAAACGAAATCCTTTGTGGCATTTGCATCGCTAATATTGCAATCTTCCATGGCCACAAGGTATGGAAATGGATAGGGTGTCCAGTTATCAGTACTATTTTGAACTTAATCTTCGAAGCCAAGAAAAATTTTATATTGAGTCTTGCAGGTTGGTGCCCTGTTCCCACTACTGCTTATCTTTTTCATCTCGAAAACTTTCTCAACAGCAATAGCAAGTTTCATTGAACGAATATGCTCGATTAAGCTGTCTCTCCGATCTTTCCCGAGTCTTCACTCTACGAAGCCTTACTCTCACTTCTACAAAATCAACGGTGACCGCTATCACCACGTACCATAGTGGTCAATTCAAGTTTGTGACAACATAAGTACATAGAGGCAAGGCAATTGGCCGACTGGCTCTAAATTACGCTGCATCAGTTTGTTCAACGGGGCTAGTAGGACGAAGTAGTGAACGAAGTGGCAGGCTTGTCAAAAGACCGCACTCAGAACATCCTCGGGATACCTTTTGAATACATTTGAAAACCAGTTTGCCCAGTTTTGCTCACGTTTTACAATAGTTGTGGTCTATTTGGCGAATTTGCGGAGCCTAAGAATCTCACTTGACCGTATTGAACCAAACTGGGTCAGAAAATACATCCAACGGCCTTAGCCCATCAGGACCATCTGTTCTAGAGCAGTTCACCGAGATCCAATCCAAGATATTTCCACCCTTGCCCTGTGCTTTCGGGGATACCACTTTTTTAGCACCGCTCTTTCTTAGAGTTTGATGACGAGTCCGCGCCAAAAGACACATCCACCTATCCGATTCCATCAAGTTTCGGCCTGTCCATGAAGAGCACCATTAGGCTTGCTTTTAAAATGCTACAAATTTTTCTGTTTGTAACAAATTCCTGCCATAACTTTCGAGTGTAATAATCTCACCTAATAACAACAAACACCAATATCAGCGACTGCGGCAACAATAACAACCACAATAATAATAATAATAATTTCGTTTATTTATGAGCTAACAGATCAACAAATTGTTCAATAATCCGACAAAGTCCTACACAAAAATTTATGGTATGCACACGCGGCAGACTGTATACATAGTCAAAGTAACCACAGTGAATCTTATATATTTACATCCACTTAAATATGTAGATATGTATATGCGGCTTAGCAACATCTTCAACACTACTTGCAATAATATTTATTTACTCCTTCGCCGAACTCGTAGTTTGTTTGCAATGTTTTTCCCTTCAACCAAATAGGCGGGAGGCAATCGAACTCGTTCGGCCCGTCAATCGATGATAAAAATTGGTTTATTATATAAATGCGGCGAGTTAAAAATTGTTGGCGGGCAATTGTTGTGCCGTGAAAATACGAGTATGTTGATGCTGACGCTGTTACTGTTGACGATGTCCATGGTGATGGCGATGCTGATGGTGATGTTGATGGTCAAGGATGGTTTATTTAACATGGAGATAAACGTGACCCACACGGCAGTTATCCAGATAATAATTCAACTTTCTGATGTTGAAGACAAGGCAAGACAAGTGAAGAGAGAGAGAGAGAGGACAGTGCAGACAAAGCGGTTCGCAGTTGTGCGTAAAATGCATTATGTATATTCGTAAGTATACCAACAACTACATAAGAGTATACCACAGAAGTACCGAATGGAGGTGGCGGAGGCATATGAGGAAAAATACTTTACATTCCAAAGCAGCGATTGCAAGCTGTTTAGGTAAACCATATTACAAGTAAATAACTGTGTAGACTGTGAGAAATTGTTTAGTGTTAAGGAAAATAGTTTTTTAAGCGGCTAAACAGTACTGTGCTTCGTTGAGTGATTCAAAACTCTGCTCTTTGGTTTGGAGGGTGCGAAATGGATGCAGTTTAAAGTCGATAGGTATTCAAGAAGTGAAGGAGAGACGTCTTACAGAAGTAGTAGAATAAATTTCAACTCCAAATTCAAACTTCCTTTGACCCTCAAAAATAAAGACGTTTGAGATATTCTACCTACGTATAGGGTGATTCAAGGATGATTCTGATCTCTGACAGCAATTATTTGTGATATGTTTATGTTTTTTTTTTTAATTTCTGTTACAATTGGTACTAAAGGCCATAACAAACTTAGCCATGCAGCTATACTCAGTTCAACAACGCGTAAAAATGATCCAAAAGTTGTATGAAAATGGTCATTTTGCAAAAAGTGCAGCGCATTGCGTGATTTTTTTTCGGTGTACATAACCGACCATCTGAGTCCATAATCATTATTCCACAAGCATTTGGGGTACTGACAGTTCTTTACTTCAATTCGGAGATATACATAAATAATTGTCTATTGTCGAAGATAGATTTAGCTATAGTATAACTATAGCTTAGCTTGGAAGACACTCCAGTCATGTGGAAGACGAAAAGCCTGGCTGATCGGATGGCCTTCGGAGCAGGAACTGGTAGATCTATGTACCTATGTAGGTCCTAGGAGAGTTTTTAGATAAACCGTTCCGAAATTGTGAAATAAAGGTTGCAAACAATGGAACTTTTTGGGTATTGCAGGGATTGCACTCGTTCAGCGGTAGACTAAATCCTTTTGTCCTTTCCCCTAACACTGTGGGACAGCCATTTTAGAACCTCAACCGAATAATGGGCATATCGATGGCTGAGTGGAAGATCTACCTATCTCGGCAGCCAGTTCGAAAACGCTCTATCTCAAAAAACTTTTCAAGAATGCCCTATTTCAGAATTTAATTGAAAAACACCCTATCTCAAAATTCGGGTCAAAAACGCCCTATCTCACTTCAAAATGTATTGAAAATATGCTGATATAGGGCGTTTTTGAATTGGCAGCTGAGATAGGGCGTTTTTGAAACGAATTCTGAAATATGGCGTTCTTGAAAAGTTTTTTGAGATAGAGCGTTTTCGAACTGGCTGCCGAGATAGGTCGATCTTCCACTCAGCCATCGATATGGTAGTATGCATATGTTTAACTCCTTAATTTCTACCCATATTGGGTTTTTGATTCACTCAAAACAGTGGCAATACTAAATACATATATGTATGATTTTTATGAAAATTTTTTTTTTTATGAATTACTTAGTTGCCATAAAATCATTTCTGGCGGCCATAGTTACTATCAGCCCCCCCAATAGATGCTAACAATTACCTGGGGAAACTAATTCCTGATACGAAGTAAGTGGTTCGATTATGGAATAATTAAAGTATTTCAGTCTTTGTCAGACCGATGCCGGACACGATAAAGACGGTTGTTGTTGTAGCGGCTACAACAACCCCACCCAGATCGGTTAGTCCCTAAATCGTTGTCGTCAAGCTCTACTAGCGGTAGCTCCAGGAAGCGTGCAGCCTCGATGGGGTCTGTCCACAGGGACAGGGGCGTCAGTAGGGTGGGGTTCAGTGTCTCCGTATGCCGTGCATTCGTTTAGCACATCTTCGTTTAATCTGCTCAGGTATGAGTTCAACCTGCTGCAGTAACCAGACCGCAGTCGGGCTATTGTGGTCCGAGTCTACCGAGGCAGACGAAGCTCTGTTTCGCCCACGTCTGGTGGTTGTATGCCCAGAACGGCATTCACAGGTCGAGAGTCTACATAACTCGAGAGTGCCTCTCTGTGAATGCCGTTCAAGGCGTGTCCACAAGCTGTCGGGTCTAGAGGTCAGTTCATAGAGGTGAGATAAAGACGGTATTCTATTTCGATGGATAGGCCAATATGGAGAATGTGAGATTTCATATATCTACTATATATATATATATGACTGGTTTGGTAAGCAGTAAGCTGCTTGATGCTGTCTTTTTTCAAAAGATGTATGTATGCCTTTCCCAGCGAAAGGATATCCAAAAGGTCTATTCTGTCTCATGCTCTCATTAGTAAATGCGTTTTAAGTTTTATCACGCAGTAACTATTAGTCTCGAAGAAGCTCAACTGAGTTCGCAAAACGGTGCCGGTCCCACAAGGACAGACAATGAGCTTTTCCGAGCCCGTTCGTCGTTACCTTTAATCTCACAGTGTCCTAGTACACACCTTAGTGTCACCGTGTCTCTTGCTCCTATGAGTTGAAGAGTGTCAAAACACTCCTTGACGAGCCAGTATGTGATCATCGTATTGGATAGGGCCCTTATGGCCGCCTGACTGTCTGAAAATAGAACTAGAAAGGCGCCTTTCAAATCTTTTTCAAGGTTTAATCTGGCACAGTTAGGATTACTAGTTAGGCCAAGTTGGCTATCAAGGGGATCACTTAGACCAGAGATGGACAGAGTGACTTAGGAGCCGGCTCGGCACATTTAAGTACTAGATGAGGGCATCAAGAGCTAGCATGAAGGGAGAAGAAGAGCGTAATCAAATTTCTTGTACTCCGACTCTTATTACTAATATACTATATATGATGCTTCCAATGTATTTTTTACACTCTATTTACCTCGAGAACAGCTTTACTTCTTGCACTTGCACTTGCTCGCTCCTTGACTGCTTTAAGAGCCAAAAATTTGTCCATCCCTGACTTATACCGTAAGCAGGGGTGCGCCCAGTCAGGAGGTAGATGTTTGTCCCGGAGAGCCCCATCGTTAGAAATTACGAACCTAATTGCCTAAGCCGCATTCTAGCAAAAGCTGGGCACTCTAACAGGAAGTATGGAAATAATTCCCCTCCTAGTCCTCCATACGGCTTTGACAAAGGGGGTCTGGTGTGATATTTAATTTCACTGCTTGTATCCCGATAGAAGAGTGGTATGTCAGTATAACTACCAGGATCGAGAGTTCTGGCTTCGAGTGTCTAAGAAGATCCGCATAGCGTCCCCGGTCCACGCTCAGCCAGAATGACCTCGCAATGGCATATGCCCTGGTTTTCCCCCAGCATTCGCTGAGTTCACTCGAAATCTATCTTTCCAAGCGAAGTCCAAAATTATACAAGGACACACCCACTTTCTCTCTCTTCTTGGTGATACTACCTCGAGGCTGCCGCCTCTGACCAGTTCATCAGCCACACAGTTTCCTGCGATATCACTATGACTTGGCACCCACACAACTCTGACAAAGTAATATTCCGCCTGAAAAACACTACAGCGATCTGGAAACCTCAGTTTTAGGTTGCGGGAGAGCTCCCTGGAAAATAACCCTCCACCGACTCTTCCGTCAAGTTTGGTACCATCCACTCATCCACTCATCCTTTGATGGGATATGAAGAAGGGACAAAAGGACACCACCCTGTGCCCCTATTTACCCCGCGCTGGATGGTGTCACCATTTCACTCCGCCGCGACAACTCTGCCACGCATTATGCGGTGTATGAGTGTAAGAAGGACAGGTTTGACCCTAAAGCTTACTCAGGGATCTGACTATTGCTCCCGGTAGGCATATTGCTGGTACCTCGGCGTGACAGACGGTGGTTCAAATGCGCATTGCAATGGAAAGTTTGTTGCCGCCCGCCTTCTTGTTCTGCACTCCAAAACCTTAATTTGATTCCAATTTAAAATAAATACATGTGTATTTGAGAACACTTAGTTTGTCTGCCAATTTCGAAATCAATCAATTGAACTGAGCCAAATTTCAACGTCAACATTCTGCGACGCCTTTAAAATGGAGCCCAAATCGTTCCAAATGATGATTGTCGCTCGAAACGCGCATTGAGACGCAGCGTAAAAAAGCCAAAGCAATTGTGGCGCTTAAATTTATGGCAATAAAAAAGATAGGCTGGATATGGAAGCAGAATATCAGAGAGGAGGAAGGCGCGTGCGCGCTTAAAAATCAAACCGCCAATAAACGTCAAAGTCCCAAGTGATTTTTGGCCACATAAATTACTTTTGGAAAACAGCAAATTGCGCGGAAATTTATGACCAATTTGTAAATATGTACCTATCGTTGATTTTTCGTTTTCTTGGTGAATTTTTATTTGCAATTGTGGTACATTTTGTATGTATCGTTGTTGGAAATGTGCCAAATAATTTATTTATGTGCGTTATGGGTGAAATTTGCGCGCGCTCGCGATTGGCTCAATTGAGTGCATTTCTGTTGGCGTGAATTTATGTTTGCTCAAGTTGTTTTTGTAGTTTGTTGTTTCGCCGAAACACAAATAAAAATGAAAATCCCTAAATGTCGTATTTATGGCCAACTTTAGAATGAAGTGGGTGAAAATTCGCTCGCCGGTTATTTATTTATTTTATTTTTGTTTTTGTATGTACATACTTTTATACTTATCTGCGTACTTATTGTGTGTGTGTGCTCGCTTTTTTTTTTGAAAGTGCGCCCAATTTTGCAAATCAACTGTATCAACTGTTATTACCTTGATAGTTTTGCTGTGCTTACACTCCACTCACTATCGATCACCAGCTTGATCCATTTGTATGACCTGTCATAACAACATAATCTCTTTTTCTCGTCGCAGAATATCCGAATTGCGCGGCACGTCATGCACTTCGATATGCATTCAATGATAATATTAAAAGTCAATTACAGTAATTGCTGGTAAAGCAGATAATTTCAGGTCTCATACACTGTAATTATTTTCTACTTAATCTTCATCAAAGGCGAGCATGTCGAAATATTAAGAGGCCATCTGAAATGCGGCATGTGAACCAAGGAAGGAAGGAAGGGCGAAAAAAAATACATGGTTTGTCCTCTGATCCGTCAGCGGTTACGTTTGACCCGTATAGAGATGCGTTGATACATGTGAACGTATGTATATGTGATACCCATGGATTCATCCAATTGTGGGTGCGTTGACAGCGCAGACAGTAGAGACATTTCGTGGTAAATACTTTAAATTTTTGATTTAGCGCAGAAACGAAAAATTGTCCAAAACTACGGGTATTCACTATGTACATATGTAAGTATGCAGGTGTGAATACTTCGTTCGTCAGAAAGAACATGCCGATAACAGTAAAGATGAAGATAGAGGGAGAAAGATTAAAATAAAGGTCATTATAGAGAAAGTGATATAGATAGAGACACAGAGACTCAATCTGTGAACTACTTAGGTATTTTCGGGATTCTCGGGACATATCGATATAATAGCCGATATTTTTATCAGTTTTGCTATCGGTCTTTTTATCGATTTTATTTCCGAAATTTTCATCGATGTTGTTATCGATTTTGCTATCGATATTTTTGGAAATTATCGATATAATAATCGAAATTTTTATCGATTTTGTTATCGATTTTTTAATCGAAATTTTTACCGATTTTTTGATCAATGTTTTTTATCGATATTGTTATTGGTTTTGGTAACGTTGTTGTTATCGACTTTGTTATCGATATTTGATAATTTATATTAATAATTTTGTTATCGATGTTGTTACGATTATTTATCGATTTTGTCATCAATATTTTTATCGATTTTGTTATCGATATTTTTATCGACTTTCCATATTTTTATCGATATTTTTTTCGATTTTCTAATGGATTTTGCTACCAATATTATTATCACCTACCTCAAAATTTTGTGGAAAACACCAAAAAAAATCTCCCTGAAAATGTTTAACCTTAATATTAACATTAAGTACTCGCCCAAGGCGTGCAAAGATTTCCCATATAAAATACACGTAAACTTTGAGTTTTTTTCTTAAAAAGTCTACAGCTCAGAGGCATTTTATGGTATAATCTTGGCCAATAATGGGGTTTCTTTAGAATTGAATGCTCTACAAAGGTGTCTATTGCGGTGTAATCGTAACTCCCACCAGCGAGGTAATACGGGTCACTAAACTCAATTTGTTTCATGAAATTCTCGTTTGTTTGCCTTATTTCGAAAATAACGAGACCTACAGAAAGAAAATGTATGACAAACTTGTAGGACTTTCAATTTCCTACAAAAAAGTTTTGGAACACAAAATCGCTTACTTCGATATTTCTTGAGCTATTTGGCTTTGAAGTTGAGGTAGTGTGGAATTTTCATGGACTATTAAGCTAAATTGTAGAAATTTATTTTTACGCTCAAAAGAAATTATTCTTATCGAGTTTTATTTTTAAACGAATAATGATTATTCAAATAAACCAAAAGCTATAAAAGTAATTAGTCCGCAAAATTTTCAGGTAAAAATTTTAGTTGTTTGCGTCCGTATGGCGATCTATACCAAACGAGGCTTCAGACAGTGTGACTCTCTATCGTGCGACCATGGAGGTTGGATAGAAGGGTAGGGTTGATAGAGAGTCTGATATTTCTCCAGAGTTTTAGATAGAAATGAGAAAAGGCTTTTTGCCCTTAAATCGCTTGGTTTAGTTTGAGAGGATTTACCTATTTTTGGTATAAATACTACTTTGAACTTCTTTCATTGCATTGGGACCCTGGACAGATAATAAAGATGACCTTAAACAAGAATTTAATACATTTAAATGCAGGGACCGTAACAGTTAAGATGTTTATAATAAACCGTTACATTATGACTTTTATTTTTTCGATAAAGAATAATCGTTATTTTTTATTTTTTAATCATATAACCGTTACTTTCCGATTTCACTTTAAAAATCATAAAAGCTTTAAATCGGCTCAAAAATGATCGAATAAATGAAAATCCAAAATTACGATTATTTTTGCTCGAAAAAAATAGAAAATAACAAAATAGCGATTAAATTGGACCGAAAAAATAAAAATGCAAATTTAACAATTAATCTTGATCGGAAAAACAAAAATAAAAAATAACGATTTTGCAATGATCTAAAAATAAAAACCTTCATATTTAAACGTTATTTTCGTTACCTGTTTCAAATTATATTGTATGTATTTGTGGTGCTGTCGGGTTCGTTATTACATACATACTATTCAAAGCTTATCTAGGTCAGACGGCTACAAAGGGGCCTTAAAATGTTTATATGTAGAAAAGTAATATTTTGACCCACCTGAAACCAAAGAACCCACACATAAAAATTCGAATTCGAATAATATTTAAACCTCAGTTGTAGCTCATCCCACTCAACCCAACCGCGCATGTAAATCGTATGCGTAGCATTCCTGCACTGAGCCGCATGCGCAATACCGAAATCTCCACCTGCTCGCTATCAGGTGTTTCATTTATACAGCCCTACTGCCCGCCAGCAGCGCCTCGAAGCGCTTCCTTTCGTAACATATCAGTTTCAGATGCGTCGTGCGGCAATAGGACAAAAGCGAAACTAAACTGAAAGGTAAAAATGTATGGAAAAAAGTAAAAGGAATCTAAAGGAAACGCATGCGCACAATGTTAATGCCAATAAAAAAAAAAACTGCGAGCATGCATGGAGCTACATATGTATGTATCCATAAAAGTAGATATACATGCATATTAGAGTGGTACTTAAATGTCAACATCTAAATTTTGTGGTGGGGCGTGCGCCCCTTTATAAATGAAGATATCCACGAAAATTTCAAAATATTAAACAAATTTTTAAATTACCTACATTTTACATTTTAAATCGTAAAAACTTTGATTTGAAATATTATAAATTTTACATATTATTGAAACTTATTGTTTGCAATTAAAAAGAAAATTCCATTTTTTGAAGCCCTGGTAGCGACCCCTAACAAATTTATTTAAAAATGTGAAATTTTCGTAAATGTCTTTATTTTGTACACAGAGCAAAATTAAAGGTGTGCTTTATACAAAATAAAATGTTGATATTTTTAAGAACCACCCTAATACATACTACAGGCGAGTAGGCATTAACCATTCGTTCTTTTGGTGCAAAAATAAGGTGGTTACGCCAAATTAACTACAGATCCCAACTACAAAACACTAAAAAAAACGATGAGCTCCAACTTAACTCCATGAAAAATCAAAAAAGTTACTGCAGCCAACAACAGCGCTAAGAATGCGTAAACAAAATTCTGAAACAAAAAAAAAACCTTAAAAAATAAAAATCACAGAACTACAAGCGAAAAACTTTTTTCTACAAACATTTTTTTTTCTGTCTGTTTGTTGCCTTGGCAAAGTTCGCGCGCAACCTCTGACCGCATTTACGACGCGAGCGATAATTATCGGTTGGCGTGCAAATATGCGGGCATGTCAAATCCAACCAAGCGCAGCAGAATTGCAAAGTTAAGAAAAGTTGTTACTCCACTTGAAGTTTATGCAGGGTTGATAGGCAAGAAAGGTAGAGAAGTAGGGACAGTCAAGTGATGCACTTTGGTAGTGGTGAAGAGTGTAAATCGTGACTTATCCTTATATGCTGTTTTTGTAAAGTTTTTGTTTTTTCGTTTTGTCTTTTTTCAATTTGGTCAGTGTATGTGTGCGTTTTGGTGTGTTTATTAATTGTTGTTGGGTCCAAGAGACATATGTACATATTAAGTTATCGAAATTTTCAAATGATTTTTTTCATAGTGCGATACGGTCGAACGGGAAGTACTTATAAATCTTACCGCTTCCACGTCCTTACACCTTCTACAGAGATCATTTACACGTAGCTCCGAATCTGACAGCTATGCAGCCAATAGGCCAGTGTTGCCGCAAGAAGCTTTGCATTCCGCCCGTCCAACGATTGCCATAATGCTCGCGCTACAGGGCATGTGTCTAGTTGTGTCCACTTTCTGATTGTAGGAACTTTCGACCTTTCTAAACTGATATTGAGTCAGTTTTTGTTGACGACGATGGCGAGGAAGGCAACGAGTGGCACTCCTTAGGTAGGTGTTCTAGCCCCGTTGATGTGGATGCTTGTACTCAACAAGATATTACTCAAGATGAGCGGTTGGTTACCTAGATTATTAGCTTATGCCATTACTGTCTCTTATAGATGACGAGGGTGTATATGATTACAGTCTGGTTTCTACTCAAGTTACTCTAATCACCAAACGTTTTACCAAATATGTATGTATGCATGTAGGAGTTATTATAGGCATTTAACTAAGCCTCAATTTGGAAGAGAGTGTTAGGAAATTCTCTAGTGGTACCGTAGGCAAGGTGAGCAGATGGGACTTGGGGTCAATCGTCTTTTGTTGCATTGTATAGGCCAAAAGTGTAAAATAAAAAGGGTACATGAATTTAAAAAAAATGGACATGCTCTTTTTTAAAAACGCTTTGGTCAAGGTTTACCATAACTTTGCTAAATGCAAGTTTGGGTTAACTCAAGAAGAAGATCAGCTGCGATTCGATGGAAGGTAGTTTTGGAGACTTTTAACTAAAAGGCAGCTAAAATCCTATGCAAACGGTTTTGTGGCATGGCGTACGTGAAAAGGACTTATTTTCGGGCGATTTTCTAAGTCCATCTCATTTTAATTTCGGTTTGTCATTATGCTTTTATCATTTTGGCCTTTCGTATGCCTTCCAGGTGAGAAATATTATTAAGTACCATTTTCATACCATTTAGCCTTAAACACTTGCTCATTCGGATTGTGAGAGAATTGCTCAATATCTACTAGGGCAATCAATCCCAAAGCATTTTAACAATCCCGAGATTCCGGGATGCAAAAATTCTAATCCCGGGATTCCGAGATTTTTCGGGATTTCGACTTCATCACAACTTTTTTCATTTTACAGTAGCTTCGCCTTTTCCGAACCACATAAATTCATTGTCACCATATTGGGTCTTAGGGGAGCATAATGCCCCCTATTAAAAGAGTCCGTAATGCAATGCTAAAATATTTTTATAGTATTCATATCTATATTATTTGTCAAAAACACTTACTCATATTTGCAGAAATCCTTTTCGAAAACACGCCAACAAAGTAAAATGAAGAACAACTCTGTCACCTGCTGGTTGTGTTTTCAATTGATTCCAGATTTTTCGTTATTACACAGTTTTTGTACAAAATGTTTAAACAAGTACAGTTATTCAGGCAGGTACTGAAATTCACTTCCAATTGCAAATGGCTCAAGTTCACTTGGAATCCATATTTTGGTGTTATGTATTTCTCGTGTTTCATGTCAAATGAATTAATTTTTCCGTTTTCAACATCTCTTTCATTCTGTAAATGAATCAGTACAAATCTCGGGATCCCGGAGCTGTAATTGATTACCCTAATACATACATACAGCCTGACCACTTTATTGTTCCCCTACAGAACCGTACTAATATCGATGCCATAAGCTGAGCCCACATACTCTGTTGAAAACTCACGCTATTTCTTTTCCGTACCCTTGTCAAACGGGAGCTTACAGTTTGGGATGCCGACTGATGGCTTTCGCCATAGGTAACGGCGAACGGACGGAACGGAACATGCCACTTGTTTCCATATGCCGAAGGAATTGGGATATGAAAATTTGGTCCTCTGACTGGCGTCCTTGACAAAATAAAAATTTTCGAAGCTGAAAGTCGAATATTTTCCACCACCTGTTCGCACAAAACTGATAAAAGAATACAAACGGTGGGTCGAATTACCTTCTAATTTGAGAAAGAAATATTACTAGAAATATGACTGACAGCATTGAACTCATTTTCGTAATAAAAACTGACATCTCACTGGTTAGAGGGTTAAACTAAAGAGATTCCCGGAAGGCCCGCAACTTTTACTCAATTGTACTTCTTTGGAAAATATTTTTGAGTCTGGAGTTTCGCGTTTTTTTTTTTTTGAGTTTAAATTTAAAGCATTTTTTCATATTCTCTTTAATACTGCTTTTTTTGTAAAAAGAAGTATTTTCAGTGTGCGCAACTCAGATTTGCTACCTCTGGTATTAGATCGTAAAATCAATACACTTAAAACTTCCTAACACTTAAAATGTATCGGATTTCAATGAAAGGAATTATGGAAAATCCTTGAAATGAACTTGAGACCTACACATACTAAGTATTCGTAGTACCTGCATACATACATACATGGCACGTGCTGCCCGCTCCACTGCTTAAATTCAAAGCAACCCCTTTGGCCAAACTAAGGTCTTGGTTACAATTATTTCGCTGTAAAAATACACTTGCCAAATTCTTGTTATACAAGCCGTTGCTACATTCTACCACTTTGCTTCTTGTAGCTGCTGCCCGCCCGCATTGTCTATTCTTAATGCAATTAATTTTGGTAATATAATCTGCTGCTGTCGGTGGTGTTGTTGCTATACGAATTTACGACACTAAACAGTAAATAAGGATCCTTGTCGTTGGCAGATTATTTAATTTCACCCTGAAAGCAGGTGCATTTAAGTGTTGGTGAAAATGTTGTGTTTGAATTTAGTCAGTCGGTTGGTTGTCTCCTACTTTTATAAGAAAACTTTTAACGTCCGATGTATACGCATACCTACATAGAATATATATGTGTGTATGTATGTATGTTTGCATGTAAATATAGCACGAGTATGCCATGTATGCAACAGGAGCACGACATTCAAATCCTGATGTAGACAGCGCAAATTAACTTCGAGCAAATTTATGTCCGTATAAATATGTATGTTAATATATATAACTACTAGGATGGTTCTTAAATGTAGGCAGCAAATTTTTACATCATATTTCCTAAGCCTCAATCCCTACGTCGATGCTACTATAGTCAAAGATATCACATCGATCTCGATTGAAGTCGCAAAGGCATGTCGCACAGGGGTCAACGTTCAGATTACCCCGTGAAGACGTTTTAACCGACTCCAATCGGGACCAAAATTTATATGTGATTTCCTGGACTATGGTAGTATCGATTTTTGGGTATTATTTAGATGAAAAAAATTAATTTTAATTTTTTAAGTCATTATAGAGGAATCTGTACTTTGACCCCTGGGCGAGACGCCTTAAACGTCTCCAATCGGGACCAAAATTTATATGCCATATCTGTGACCGTGGTATTACTGATGGAGGGGATGTGACTGAAAAAAATCCTTCATTTGATTTTTTAAGGACCACCCTAATAACTACGCATGCTCAAATATATTTTATATGTGCCCATTTGATTTTTTGTTTGTTTCTGAATTGAATGGATAATTCTGAGTTGGAAGCTTGGCTAAAGGCACTTTTAATTGAATTGCACTTGAGGTGACTTAATTTGAATAGGAAAGCACAAATATTAAAAGATGCATCTTACTAGGCGGCCAGTTCAACTTAACCCGAATGTGGTCGCGCCTTAACGTGAAGCATAAGTTAATTTGAAAGTCAATAAAATATACATACATATGTACTTCTTCTTCCTGATTGGCGCTATTTATAACTACTTAAACGATTTTGGCCAAGTTCAATAAAGCACATCAGTCGGCTAATCGGCATCAATTAAAAATGGTTAAAGAAAGCCTTTCTCCAGCTGTTCTTTTCATCACAGAGATGGCCTTCGTCTTCCTTTGCTACCACCAGCGTTGAACACCTTCGGGCCTAAAGTGTTGGTGTCCATTCGTGCGACATGACCAAGCCAGCGGAGGCGCTGTATTTTAATTCTATGTCGCTGTAAAGTCGTTCCATCGTTTACGGTATTCACCGTCGCCAACGCACAAAAGACCTACTCGCCGGATGCTGTCCTTGTCCATTTTGCAACTCTAAGCGTAGCGTAGAACCGGCTTTATTCCTACACCGCATAATTCCGTAAGTCAGCTAAGGAAGTGCTTACCTAAAAAGCCTGCTCGGCTCTTGGCCAAAGCTGGGCAGCCACAAAGGAAGTGCTATGCAGTTTCTTGAAGAGTGCCTGCCAAATAGCTGCCCGAGAAGATATTAATCGAAGTCTTCTATACGGCATGAGTACTAAGGCCCACAGCCACCTCCTTTAAAGCTGAAACTTCTGCCTGATAAACGCGGCAGTGGTCCGGAATTCTCACGAGTAGTTTCAGTCCTAATACCTTAGAGAAAACTCCGTAGCCCACCATATTGTAAGCTTGGATCCATTCGTGTAAAAATTCATTTACTCCCTTTTCCATGGTCTTGGTGTTTGCCATTATCTTCTTGACGGATTGCTCGTCTTAAAGAGCCTATAGATATAGATATATGGGTTTAGGGGCGGAGTAGTCGTTTTCTTGGTCACAACTACCCAGAGTGTGAAAAGAGTGGCCCGACCGCCGATTATTCCATAGCACCATAAATTTTAGTTGGAACGCCGAAGCGGCGGCCACGTATTTTTCTATCAGATTCATTGCAGGCTAATTGGTTAACACTTCTAGCGCTTTGTATGGGCCTGATTTTTGTACGACGAGAGAGCACTCTTTTTCTCAGTTTCTTACTCAGTTCAAAGTAGCATATGTTGGCACGAGTGATTCTGCGCTGAATTTCGACGGTGACATTTTTATAAGTAGCGATTGTTTTTACCAAACATCAGAAACTTCACTTGGTATCAAACGGCTCGGGAAGATCCCTCCCAATTTAATTTTGACGGAGCTAGTAATATTGCTCGAAAGCGGCTTCTCGATTTTTTTTAGATTTGGTGTATTAACTATACCTGGTCTGTTGTGGATTTATCAGACCTAAAGCCTGATAAGGCCCAATCAGTTAATTGGAGGTAGACTCCGCTGTAGGTGGCGCAAATGGCGGGGCCGCCCTATCTGTAGATCGGGCAGAGCACAAGTCATCGGGAATACGTTCGTGCGCCCATATTTTGTACAAGAGTTGATGTATGCACCGTCTAACTCCTCGCCGCCGCGCTACAATAGCTCAGCTGGCAGGACGTCACCTGCAGCTGCTTTGTTTTGTTTTTCAGCCGCGAAATTGCTATTCGTACCTCTTCATCGACCTCAGTCGGAGTCAACTTCTCCACTGGTTGCATCGCCATTACAATTCAACAGGTAAAAAAGTGCTCCTGCCATAATTTGAGTATTTATGTTCTGGACATCGGTGACTAAATCGTCGTAGCTGTTCTTATAGAAATTCGCTCTAGTCCTGCGACCTTTCATAAATCGTGTAACTTTCTGATCAAATATTAGGGATTTTTTTCTTTCGGCAAGTGTTTCAATCTCTTCGCATTCACTTAAACGGCCTCTCTTTCTTACAGGAAATACGGCTCGTCTTTTCAACTCCCAATATAGAATAGCTTGTGTAAAGCCCGATCGCAGCTAAGCCTCGTAGGCGCCATCTTTTTTCATAGTTATGTTCTTTTAGATTCGCTGAAATTCAGTTATTTTTCCGGCGGTAGTACGTGATAGGCGATAAATGCAGTTTCACGGCTCGCATGTGGCGTTTTGTTGAAAAGTGCCTTCTTGGAACAGGTGTGGGAGTTGAGTGGCGAATAAACTGGCCATCTAGTTTATCGATATTGAACTTTTCTTGTATTTCGAGTCGATTTTTTACCCTCAGAGCAAACTTACATCAATACGCTCTATCCCTTACGAAGTGTTGCAGACGTTTCGGGTGCTAGCGAAGTTGATCAGCTTCAGTCCTTTATCGGACGTTTCATCGTTGAAGCACCTTCCTTTAATGCAGATTGTAGCGTGAAAATCGTTCACCGGGGTTTTTTTTTTTTTTTTTTCTGGAATGACGCCCGTGAAGAGGGAGCTCTCATGAGTACTACTATACCGGCATAGTAGTATGCACGACTT
This sequence comes from Rhagoletis pomonella, assembly GCF_013731165.1. Taxonomy (NCBI): domain Eukaryota; kingdom Metazoa; phylum Arthropoda; class Insecta; order Diptera; family Tephritidae; genus Rhagoletis; species Rhagoletis pomonella. The sequence continues at coordinate 14,717,731 of NW_023458565.1, forward strand.
GCAGCCTCACAACTACACCTGCGTACTAAAACCTCTTATTCACCGGGGTGAATAAAAGTACTCGCCGACTCTCTTTCACCACAAATCAAACACCGACTTTGAGCTCGTTTATATGGCAGCTGGCAGTAAATGGCGCAAGGTCGCACGTATTTCTTGCTTTGCCTCGTCTAACGCATTTCTTGAATGGCGGTGAAGTCAGCCTTAGCCTAAGAAAACTCTAGACAGAACATGTATGCAATGCTCTGTAGAGCTTATAATCCACTCAAGAAGATAAAGATACACGATTCCACCCAAACCGAAATCTCTAATACATTTTATAGCACTAAAGCCGAACCAAGCTTTGTTAGAAAAGAAATTTTTGTGGTGCAAATTCATCCACCGTTAGAATAGTTTTTCTCGTAAAAATTTTTCATGGCGGTCCTGGTTAAGGTACGTCGAAGAAATCATAGTTTGAGAAACCTAGCCAGATGTTTTTAGCTCGGCGGCTGAAGGAATATTTTTCATCAAGGAGGGATATTCTTTCAAAAAAGAGGAACATTATAAAGTGACCACTAAGTGTTCCCTGTTCAGACGTCCGATAGACAGCTTTTTTAAGCTGTCGGGATGTGAAAAAGCAGTAAACCATACATTCAATTAACTGCCTCAGCTAAAAGGATCTTAAACTTTTAAACCTTCCTCTCTCCTTAAAAACCCATTGCTTATAGTATTTTAGAAACTTTTTACTTTCAATTTAAACTAAGCTTAATATACAGGGCAACTATTTTCCCTGACCCCATCTAACGACAGTCAATTAACTTCCATTTGTCGAACCATGCCTAAGTACATACAACAAAAGCGAAAGTTCCTGATTGTGTAGTAAAGTTTTGAAATTAACCACACCTCTTTAAACAGCTAAGCGCTGCACACCGCCAAGTAGAGGCTATACAAATACAGGCCAACAATAACAACAACAACATCAACATTGTAAAACATTTTTAATTAACGAATGTAAAAGTTTTTGTAAGGCTGAGTTATTTTGTTGTTGAATGTTGAATGCGGTCATAGAACGTGGTTAAACTGTAAAAAAAGGGATACAAAGTAAAATATGCGCATGAGTTAGCGGATGTAATGGATATTATTATTTGTACGTTGCATTGTATATTCATAGATGTTTTTAGTTTGTGTATGTACTCGTACTTTCTCTAATTGCTGCTTTTTGTGCTTTAAACGGGATTTTTTTTGGAGGGGGGCCGGAAGTAAATAGAGAAAGAATTATTCTAAATCTGAAACTACTTTATGCGGGGTATTTTCTAAAGCGTAGGCCCGACCAGCTCACCTAATTTTTTGAAAAAGGCGGGCAGCACTGTTCTCCTAGCGCACTTTAGTAAACTTTGCAAGTCTGTGGTTCTTTTCCTCGTTATTGCAGGAGTTAGTTGCGCACTTGAAATTATTTGCTTGCTGCTTTATTTTCTGGTAAAATTTCCGATCGGCATTCTTTTGAGCGGCAATCCGTCCCAAATTCAAAGTTACCAGTTCTTAGTCCAAGCTCCCTTTGCCTTACTATTTTCAGCGCCGGATCAAGGTGTTATATCGAGGACTACGCTTGACAAAGCCCAAGCGCGAACGTAGTGATTTGGATACCGGCGACTTCCGGAGATATTCTAACCTTAACCATGTTTAGCGGCTCTATGCCCAGATGGTCAATCTCAACAATAAGTCTTTAAGCATGAGTCCGACGCTCCCAAGCAAGGTGGAGAAGAGGCGCAAGCTCCGCTGCGGAACCACACAGCTCCCCTGCAACAAGACAGCAACAGGCTACAACATCTACAATTAAACAAAGATACTAAGTGGTACCAGAAGTCTAAAAACGAGGTCTACTTATAAAATTTAAGTATGTATGTTGGGAGGCCTTAAGCGCAAACATAGAGTCCCCTACGCCATAAAATAGTACAATCGCCACCCAGTAAACAGCGCCTAAATAGCCAGCTTAGCCCAAGGACATCAACCCTTCTAAAGCCATTAACTAAGACCGACTTGTCGTTTAGAGGATTCTTCATCTTCTAATTACCAATTTACCAATAGGATTAAGTCTTCATGGAGGATTTCGTGAAAGCGCAAGAGGATGTTCGGTGGGCTAGCTCTATGATACCGAATTGTGATATCATGTTGAGCAAAAAATGCGTAGTTTGCTAAGCATCAACGTTCAATATAGGAAGCCAAAGTAAAAGCTCGACCGTTTACTCCATCGAATACCGAATACTCCATTTGGGACACTGTGACACGCCGTTCGATATCTTCTTGAGTTTGGCAGGGTCTTCGAACAAAATGGCCTCCAATTCGGTGTCCACAAGCGTTGGTGGCCTTCCTACGCGGTCATTGTCGGCTGTGTCAAAATCACTACTTTTGAAACTTCAGAACCAGTACCCACAGGTGTAAAATATGGTTAAATGATGACGCCTTAACATCGAGATGGTTACAATATTGTCTGGTATGCTTAAACACTACTGGTGCCCTCTCTTGACAATTCTTTAAAATTTACTTGTATACCCGATAGTTCAAATTTGACTTCGGGATGATTACCATCAAGGTCTATATAAAATCGAGGCTGAATCACTGAATATAGCAGTTGGAGAGCCCGCCAGCTATCATGAGATGGACGTCGACGAAGGAAAGTACAATGACGAGCTAATCGGATAGACATCGTCTAGAACGCGAGAAGCTCTGAAAGAGCTTGATTCAGATTTTGACCTTCTGAACGATGTGGAAGTTGTTACGCCTATTATTATAGGGTCACTAAAGGTTCGAGTATTCAAAGTCATACAGATCAACCTAGATCACAGTAAAGCAGTATCTGCTTTTCTCCTACTTCGTGTACTCACTCTAAAAAATTTTGATGAGGTGGGAAAACATCCTTCTGAGGTTTGAGGGCTTATCACGCATGGATACTAAAGTTTGCTTATTATTCCGTTGAGGCTGGAAAATATTTTTCTCCATTTTCCGGAGTGTCGCGCTGTCTGCTAAATCTAAAAGTAAATGTATAAAAATTTTTTTATGGCTTAGAACCGACCAAAATCGTAATATTTCGACCACAGCGCCATCTATGCACATACGTTTGTAGTATAGTACAAACATATCCCATGGGCTAAGCTTATGAGAGCTTTTTTTTTATAGATTTTATATATGTGGATATAAATCTGACTTTTTCGTAAGAGTCCGCTTCTATCGCCCCCTGGCGGATCTGAGTTTTGTAAAAAACTTGCACTTTGCATCGACATTACGCCTTCGTAGAAATATTTACATTGCATCGTGGAGTTTAAAGTGTTTTACGTCAAATCAGACTCAGCCTTTGCTGAAATAAATTCCAGGCCATAAAATCTCTCCTAACCGTGAAACTTTAGCACAGCAATGTGCTTAATTGATTTTTTGTTTGCATTCCTGTTAATCCTTTTTTCACAGTCGCTTTTGAGAAATATCCGCTGTTCTGGAATTTTTTCTGCAACTTTGTCTTTTCAATTTCGCTTCTTCTGCCAGCAAATACGCGCTAGCATTTTATTTCATAAGCCACGCCTCCAACTACTGTCGTCGACACACTCTCGTATGCGTCTGGGAAATTTAAAACCGCACACAACAGATCGACATTGAAGAAGTTGCGGAAAACCGCAGCAATCAAGTGCATTGCGAGGATGCGTTGCGGTCGCAAGCATACAGGGACGCTCGCCCGTCCGCTCGCCCATGCATTTGAGTGATTGTGAGAGTGCGTGTATGTATGGGGTGGGCAATTTTAAAACGCTGCGGCTGCTGCCACAACAGCTGCTTTTCTGCTGTTTGAATAAAGCCAACTTTCGGTAGTGTACGTATGTATGTATATATGTTTGTAAATAATTTTTCGACGGTCGTGTTTGTTCCCACACAAAGCGAGTTGAGTTGGCTGCAAAATACAGAAACGCTTGCGAAAAAAATGGGGGAAAAACAGCAGTGCAGTGCCGTGCGGCGCTTTATAAAATCCACCTAAACAGCATTTACGCCAGCAAAAAAAAAAAAAAAAAATCCTACTCATTCTGTTGCAATGTTTCGTCGGTCGTTTCGCCGCTGCGGCTGCTGCAGTTGGCAAACATTTAATTTTCGAAAATGGAAAGCGTTCACAGTACTGCAATATTTGTTTATCTCGGCTCGAGTGGCGGAATAGCGCAATGCGCGTCGCCATGTCCGTTTGCATTAAGTTCTTCTTTGCATTAACAGCGCGCATCAATGAGCAGCCTTCAGCATCATCATTATCGTCATCATCATCAGCATCATCAGCATGATACAGTACGGCAGCGAGTCACGCATCTCACGATCGAACTATTATTGCCGACGCTATGTGGCCAAAGATATTCCCACCTCAGCTTGTAGCTAAGGTATGTATGTACATATGTATGTATGTAAGTAGGTACGTGGGGCGCTGTGATTGCGCTGGCGTACCGCATAATTACGATTGATATTCGCGCGCGCATATTCGGTTCATTGATGTGATGTAAAAATGCAGCGAAACATTCAAAAAAAAAAACAACTAAAGATTTTATGCAAGGAAGCATTTCCTATGCTTACTGAACGCCTTTCTGAGAACCTTCGGCGTTGGCAAGCTCTTTCAATCATAAAACTTGATAATCGTACGAACACAGAGATCGTGAAGGATTTCTTTTTTTTATCAGCTACATGCCGGTTTTTGTGTTCAAGTTAGTGGGTTAAAAGCTTAATTAATGCATATATATACACCTCATCGTCCTACATGCAGGGTCATCGATGATATTCAGCCTTACCTATTCGCTGTAACTTGCTTAGTCTTAAGAGCCTCCTGAGCCGCCTCCGGCATTCACGTGACCAGAAGTATTTAGCCAACTTGCGGTCCAAAGTTTTCGCCCAGCGCCCTGCACTTTTGACCTGCCGATATCCCTTAAGGGATTTCTGGTGTTAAACTCTGGGTGAGGAATTTGGTAGATCGCTAGACTCTACCGCCTTTGAATGATCTCCACCGACATTTGCTGCACTAGTTGCAGGGATCCCAGAGCCCCTTTACGGCTAGGCGGATTTTAACGAAATTTGGCACACAGATATATAGGATATTTTTTAAATAGAGTTGCCACCTTTTTCAAAAGTAGGAATAAATTAATTAAAAGATTAAATAAAATAGCAAAACAATTTGGGTGCCAAACAAAGGGAGTGTGAAAACGATTTTCTCGAAATAATTTTTAAACAGGGTTGCCAACTGTTTTAATGGTTAAAATCAATTTGAGTGACAAGTTGACAGTATTATAAATGCGATAGCTTGTAAGATAGTTTATGAACTGGATTAATAAATCGCATATTTTTTGTAGGGGGTTGCCACCTGCTTAAAATGTAAAATTTCACTCCAATGCGGATGTCAAACAACAAAGACTTAAAAACGCTTTATTACTTTATTAAGAAAAAATTCTGAAAAGGATTGCAACCTATTTGAAAATTTAAAAAAAAAATGTTATTATTACCTCATTATTACAATATGGATGGCTAATGAATGAGATGTAAGAAATTTATATTTTAAAAATGGTTACCACCTGTTTAAAAGTGTTATACTATTTTTTCATAAGTTAAATAAAGTATAACATGCCAATCGAGTTAGGTATGATAACGTTTTCTTTTCGAAAATATTTTTAAATAGTGTTGCCAACTGTTTGAAAATCCATTTAAATTAAATCTGTAAGTTAAATTAAGCATTACAAAAAGTTGTCAAACCAAACAAAAGTTTTCTAAGGCGGCTATATTTCGAAAATATTTTAAATGGAGTGGCCACCTGCTTAAAAGTGTAATTAAATTTGATCAGTTACTTCAGTGAAATACTAAAATATGGATGTCAAACGAAATATGTTAAAAAGGCTTTATTTTGAAGAGGGTTTCCGTCTGTTTAAACTTTAATTCAATTTAATAAAATATTAAAATATGAATGTCAAGCGAAAGAAGAGTGTGCCAGCTGTTTATAAAGTCTAATTCAATTTACAATTTGTGTGATAGTTTAAAAATAAAAATAATTTAAAAAATGTATTCCTTGCATTACCTAAGAAACGTATTTTTTATACTGAATTGGTCTATTTATATGGAATTGGACGCTGTTCAGGAACCTAGAAAGGGTAAGCAACTTTTTTTTAAATAAATTTTATTATTTTCAGTGATATAATTTATTTATTTTTGTTACATTCGAAATCATAACCTTAAACCGAACTCCACGGGCAAAAGCTATTAAATAAATGAATAAGAAACATTCAATCACATCCATCCTAAAAGCATTGAAATACTGTAGGCAATAATTCATTGATAAAATATTTTCACATTGATTAATTTAGCTTATAAAGAGCGTGTGTGAATCGGTAAAAAAGTGCTGTGGTGAAAGCAGGTGAATAATATTTTTACTATGGTGAGACAGTTTTGCCAATCTGCTGTGTGAAATGAAAACTTTTTTGACAGCAGTACATTTTTGACAACGACAAAATAAAATATTATAAATTGAAGTGAAATGAATATTTCAAGAAAACCTCGTTTGATTGCAATTTAAGCTTTTAATCAATTAAAGCTTTTGAAATATTAAAGAAATTTATTTACAAGAATTATTTTATAAAAGTAAAGTAAAGTAATTTCTAAAGTAATTTGTCCACCAGAAACTTCATTTCCTAATATTTTATTGTTTTTGCTTAAATTTGGGACAGAAAAATTATACACATCAACAATCTTTGCGATTGTCAAAATTTTCTAAATATGCATTTATTCACCTCAGACTTGTCAAAAATTTACTCGCAGCGAACTTTAGTACCGATTCACACACGTCCAAAGAAAGAAATATTAAAATTCTGATAGGTTTTGAAATATGTAAATAATTTCCATAACATTTTAGTTCACACCCTTTTAACAGTACCTTGAAGATAAACGGATGCAACTACCACTTTTTCCTTTAGAATTTGGACTTGCACAATCCAATGTAAGGTTGGCAAAAAAACTGGAAACTCTTCCGGGTCAATCGAGTAATTTCTAACAAAGTATAACTTGTTCTAGACGAAAATGGAAAAGAAATGTTTCGAATATTAAACTAAACAAATAGAAACTTTTGGATTGCAAATGGCTTCACATCTCACTTACCGCCGACAATGGACAACTCCTTGGAAAATTCGATACCCGTATTATTTCTTTTGAAAAAAGTTGAAATAATTTGTTTTTCGTATTAAGTAATTTGCAACCATCAGTTGTGGCATCCATAAAACGAATTATCCTATTATCAGCACGTAGTATATCAACTTGTCCACCAAATGAGAATCTCGGTAAATTTTCTTTTAAACGGAATTCAATAAAAAGTTTATCCGTGGGCCGCTCATTGGAGTAGTTGAATCTGAATTCACTACAAAGCGCCGGATTGCCGGATCCATTCATATATTCAACGTTAATGAAGTAGTTGCGCTGAAAAAGATGAAACGATCATAATGTGATATATGTATATTTTCTACTAAAAACGGAGTAAAGTTTCTGATCTTCCATTACATATGTAGGTATGTACATTTGTATGTACCTTGCCGCTGCCTATTTGTACAGTATGTTGTATAATCAGTAGCACAAATATTTTAACAAAAATTTCCTTCATATTTATTTGCAAGTGAAAATGTTGAAGCGCAAACTGGTATTGTTTTTCGTTTTTGAAATAAAGCAATTGCCTGCCCAACATTTAATCGCAATTAAGCCATTTTAATTATTGCTACTATTAAATATGCATTAATATAATAGCGTTTGTGGAAGTGTGGTGCTAGCGCGCTTGGTAATAGCAACATAATTGCTAACATATTGGCTGTCGGGAAAATTATTTAGATCTTGGCTAATAATTAAAAAATAGTTAATAACAATAAGCCACTTTTCATTATCGAGGCCGTTTCCGGTCACCGATTTCAAGCCAGGGACCGTAATTTTTATGCTTTTTTTTAAGTCGATAAATAATCGTTATTCCTTCATCGCTATGTTTTCGATTAAAAATTACGAGTTAAAATTAGACTTTTAGTTTTTCGGTCAAAAATAAAAGTTAAATTTTGATGTATTTTGGAACGAGTTTTTTCGTCATCCCATGTCAAATTTCGGTTTCAAAATCAAATTTCAAAGGTTTCGGCGTTGTGCCATCTTCAGTGTCATAATAATTTATTTACAATATCATCATTTATTTACAATATCAATGTTATAATAATTTATTTATAGGAAATATGCAAAATATATACAAAAATATGCAAATATGCAAAAAATATGCAAACATGCAAAATATGTGAAAATATGCAAAACGCATTAGGTCCAAATTGACTCACTTCCTCCTGTAATAAGTATACTCAGGTCCGGACTTTCTGTGATGTTAAACAAAAATAATCACTTGCATAAATATCCGAGCTCTACACAGCATATAGACAAACTCTTTCCGTCTGAGTTCTTGAATTTAAATTTCGACAATAACTATTACTTTCTACCCCCAATTTCGAGTGAGTTTTTCGAGATTAATTTCAAAAAGGGTGATCTTTTTGAACCCACATACAAGCCTAGGCTTACACAATGTATAACTTTTACTTATGGCTCCAAAACTGGGTTAGGATCTGCAGTCTAAATCGAAGGTAATGGGCATAATCTTCACTTTCTCTTGGACAATACGGTTCAGAATTTGCAATCCCCAAACCCAAGTTTGAACCGAACTTAGTCTGCAGTTTTTGGCGAAAACAGAGAAAATGTCGAGAAATAACAATTTTTATAAGCTTTAATTATGTTTCACCTATATGTAATCAAATGTTTTCAATTAATTATTAACCAACTTCGCGATGAGTTAGATACTTGAAACTTCAAACTTCGCGCTCAGAATCCGATGGCAATGCAATATGAAAGAAAATTAATCTCCTAGATGTATATTATCAATATGAAAGGAAATAACTCTACAAAAAAGGAACAGTCCAGCGCCTTCGTCTTGGTCTGCAGGCTGTATCGGAGATACAGCCGCTATATTTAAACGTAGAATACGTGGTATGGCTAAGAGCATATCCAAGTCAAAAACGAAATCACACACTAAGAATAGAAACAGATCCACATTAACTGCAATCAACATATGTACGTATGTATGTATTTACATATGTACACACGCTGCGATTAGGTTATAAATAGCGCGCCTCTGTTTATCAAAAGCCGCATTACATACGCATACATACTTTTTGTCTCCTTCCCACACTTCCAACATATGCACGTGTTTGCAAAATGATGACGAGGTGATTTTGTATGGAAAATCATTTATGCCCATATATTTGAATAAAATAAACATATATAGAAGATATCAACCAATACTTCCCATATACCAAACAAAAGGAAAACTCTTGAATTTTTGATTAAAGAAAACAAAAACAAAATCATTCGAGCGGTTTTCGAGCATTTTGGTAATAAAAAAAATTTGCAAATTTTTTCAACAATTTTTTGCCTTAAAATGCTCAATATTTGTTAAATTTATACAAAATTTGTACCCGATAATATTTCTACTGCTCCAAAGAACCTATATCCCGAAAATGAAAGTTATATATGCCAACAATAAGTTGCTAGAGCAGTTTAAAGGCTCAAAATTGACCCCAAAATAAGGCAATGTTTACCGTTGTTTTTACGACAGAAACCGAATTGGTTATTTACAAAAATGAATCTGTCGACAGCTTTGGAATTTTATCTTTGAAACGCCACACTTTTCTTTGAAATCGCTTTATTAGTTCTCGTGCAATAATCGTTTTTGTGAAGCTCTAAAAATTACCACTACAACATTTGAACATAGCCCCCATACCTTAAGGTAAGACGTATTCTACGTCAAAAATTAGCTGACAGGTCGTGTGATGGTCTAAAAATTGCATTCAGGTATATAAGTATATTACTTACTTGAAAAGAAATAAGTCCACAAAAACAAGCCGATAGGTGGCGCAGGATCGAGATGTTTGGGAAACTCGCATTTATTGTCCAATTTGGTTTATATTTGGGCAACTTGTTTTAAAAATAGTTTCTTACCATTAACTTGAAAACTCTTGCCTTTCGTAATTTATTGTACAATTACTTTGAAGTCTAAAATGCAAAAAAAAGCAAAAAGACTGTTGCTTTGTATTTTTACATCTTGGAATTCAATACATACATACATACACTTGGTAGTGACATCAATTTGTCGGCGGATCATGCCATTCAAACACCACATGACACACATACAGATATATCGATGTTATGATTACATTTCCAACCATCAGTGGAAAACCAACATAAAAAAATCGTTTAAACGTGAAAGCATATCCATGCTGTTCTGCTACACCGGCGGTCACAACATTAGCAGAGCCGCCTATTAGTGTGCCATTGCCACCGAAGCAGGCACCCATTGCCAGCGCCCAGACCATCGGATGCAGGGGCAAATTAAGTTCCTTGTTTTGCGAAAGTGCGATCACAATACGTATCATCATTGTTGTGACCGGTATGTTGTCCAGAAAGGCGGAAGCAATCGCAGACACCCAAAGCAACAATTCCAACGCGACAAACAAGCGATACTCCTCACTAACGGAGAATACGACATTTTCCACCATTCTACCCAGCACTGCGATAACACCGATTTCGGTGAGTGCTTCCATTAGCACGAATAGCGAACCAAAGAATATCAGCGTAGACCATTCGACGCGGCCCAATACTGCCTCCATGTCGCGAACGTCGGCGAGGATAAGCAAAAGTATAGCGCCGATAAGAGCCGCTTCGCCAAGAGACAGCTGATGCAGATGACCAGAGTGCAGGAAAAACAGCGACATCACCAATGCGAATGCAATGCAAGATTTGAAGAGCAACATTTTATTGCGTATGCCATAGGAAGAGCGCAATTCAGCAAGCGTCTCTTCATAGTTGGCTGTAGGCTGCTTGCGGCTACCGAAATTAGCTATACTTTTCTTGACGCGTTCGGCTTTCAGCATTAGTACGTTCCTCAGTTGAGCGGTCTCTTTGGAGTAGGGTTGAATAGCGGCTGCGGCACGCTCCCAAGCGTGAGCACCCTGTCGCAACTCGCTCTGCACATCCGCTTTATAGGGCACACGTCCCAATTTACGAAACGTCAGACGTATTTGAATGTAGGTCTGCAGCAGTGCCAGTAGCACACAAGGCAAGGTGTGTAGCATAAAGTTGCCGAAATTTATGTTATGCGAGGCGATGAACGCATTCGTGGTGATGATGATGTTCGGTGGATCGCCAACTGGCGTAGAGGCGGCACCAACATTTGCATAGATGACTAGGAACATCAGCACCAGCACAGTATCGGCTTGCATCACTTCACACAGCTTGACGATGATGGGCGTAATGAGCAGCATCATGGTAACGCTGTCCACAAAAGCCGACAGTGTGGCGGTGAAGAAGCACAGAGTGTTGACCATAGGCCAAATATGCCCCTTGGACAGTTGGTATGCATATACGGCGAAATAATCGAAAATACCCGATTCGGCAAGTATGCCAACAAGTATCATCATACCGAAAAGCAGCAATAATGTTTCCGTATCCATCCACTTGATGATCTTACTCACTTTGGGCCAAGAACGCATGTAACCCAGCACCGCAATGGCTAGTGTGGCCGCTATGACGGCGACAAAGGTGCGATTGACAAGTTCCCAGATGATGGAAATGTACAAGAAGGCCAACACTAAGCCACCAAGCACAATGCCAATGGAAGCGTCCAAAGAGCGCTGAAAGAAATATTTTATAGTCAGCTCCTGGTTTAAATTTGTCACCATACGCAAGCGCAACTGCACTTTAGCGCCTATAGTTTTCTTGGAAAAATTCTTTAAACCAAAATGCCCATTCATTTTCACAGGCTTTACATAATCAAAGTGCTCATTATTGCTGAGCAAAAAGTATTGTGCATTTGAGACGATTTCAGCGCCTACAACATTTGCATTCGCATCTAAATTCACTTTCTCCAAAAAGGCTGTCATATGCCAATTTTCGCCCGGATCTTTTCCGGTTGCTTGCGTGCTGACCAGAAACGGTCCATACGCTCGCAGCCCCAAAGCATCGCGATTGATTAAGTGTGGCTCAATGAGGATATATTTTGTTTGATTTGGAAAAATCGTCGTCAGATAGCCGTCCACTTTCTCAATAGGCATTAATGGCAATAATATGGCTATTATCAGCCAAATTAGGCACAAAAATCCGATTTTGATGTAATTAAAAATTTTGTGCCGCTTACTTTCGGGCACTATGGTGGGCGTGGGTTCTTCAACCGGTTCTGGTATTTTAAGACGTAGCGTTTTCTTTTTCTTTTCTTGTTCCTGTTCTGGTGAGAACTCTTCGTCGTCAGCATCATCAAGATTAATGTCATCTTCATCCTCGTCTTTCCGCTCCATTCCACCACGCAGATGTTTTGTTGCCTTGTATGTATTTTTAGCTGATTGAAAATTTACAACCAAATTTGATGTGGCGTCTTTAAATGTTGTTTTGAAATAACTGAGCAGCAAGTCAAATTTGAAAACTAGACATTTGGAGACATTCATTGCATAGTGTTGGAGGTATACAAAATGAATTCAGTGAAATGGTTTTAAGTATGTTTTAGGGCCCCAAAGAATAATACCCAAAAGTTAGTACCCACGCATGGCAGTAAAATCCTATTAAAATTTTACTCCACGTCAACACAAATTTTTGCTAAATTTTTCCACTGTTTGGTCAGAAATCCAGGGACCGAACATAACAGTTATTGATGAAAACCGTCATGGACAAATACAGTATGAAGGAAATGTTCTACAACTAAGTGATACATACCAATCGATTTCTTTTTTCACCGAGACTAAAATTAAAAAAAAAATTTTATTTGCAATTTTTATGAAAAATTAAAAAAAAATAACAATTATTTCTGATTTTTATATTATAAATCCAAAATAACAGTTATTTTTCATTTTTATATTTTATGTCTGTGATAACTGTCTTAAAGACTTTTATTTATAAAAGTCATCAATAAAAATCAGTCAGTGTCTTTTACTTTTAAAAGTAATAAATCATTCGTATAAAAGTCATAAACTTTTTTCGCAGTTAAGAAGGTGTTGAGAAACAAAAGTTTACTACGACTTATACAAATTACTTTTATGAGTATGATTAACAATACTACGATTACTAATTTTTATTTATGACTTTTATAAATAAAACTCTTCGATAACTGTTATCTAAGGCATATAATTTAAAAATCAAAAATAACTGTTATTTGCAGACTACTATTTAGATAGAAATCAAAAATAATTGTTATTTTGGATTCATAAGATAAAAGTCAGAAATAACGGTTATTTAAGGAGTAATTAAATAAAGTCAAAAAATAATTGTTAAAGAGCCATTTTTTTTTTAATAAAAGGTGTAACTGTTACGGTCCCTGCAGAAGTCTGATCCTCAGTAAAATAAGGTACGAGCATAACCCTTTAGCTCCTCCAATTAAATATACCTCATTTTGAATACTTTTAGAAAAGTTTATTTCTTAGGTATAGTTATGTTGTAATGGTGAGAGGGTAGACCACCACGCATATAAGTAAATATAGTGAGAGTGTTTTCAGGACTACCAAACTGTCAGAGAACCTGAAGGATTATTTTCTCTGTTTAGTTCTTTGAGCGAGGCTGTTTACTTGATAGACAATACTTCCGCTTCTTATACAATGCTGTCGTTCGGAATGTCAAACACATGTGTCTAGCCTTAGTTTATGTGGTAAAATTTTTCCGACTCGCCTTTCAAGTTGTGAGACGTCCGTATGATAATATGCAGGGAACGGATTTTATGGAAATTGTCTTTTTTTCTGCTAAAGAGATAGAGTATATTCAATTAAAAATGTCCACGATTTAGCTTTCCCTGATTCCATGTATACACATTTGATGTTGCCTTTTTTTGCCTTTTTTAAGATTAAAAAATATACACATGCCCATGCGGGACCTCTTGCCAAATTGGTGTTGGAAAAATTCAAAGCCGTTTTCTCAGCTAACGTAGGCTTGAAGACAATAAGGGGTGTGTATAAAATTGTAAAGGGCGAGGGAAACGCCCTTATTCCTGATAATATGAACGTTTCAAACGTTCCATATTTAAATTGGGATCCACTTGTATCAACTTACGTCGAGCGCACATTTAGTACATTCAAGCTTTTCTTCGCGAAAATCGCATGAAAATGCTGCCAGAAAACTTCAAAGTGCATTTTGTAGTTCAATGTTACTTAGAAACTCGAAAGGATAAAATAGTCAAAGAGTCAAAGTACAAATTTTTCATATAAAGAAACTAGTTCATAGTTTTCTCTTTTTACTTGTAATATAAAAATTTCTAAAATAAATATATTTTTTGATTGTTCTTCGTATTTTCTGTCTTTTTTTAGTGCCTTATTTTGCTTTTTTGGCAATACCTTTTTTTTTGCCTTTTCCTGCCTTTTTCGCTATTTTGTTTTGCCTTTTTTGCAATACCTAGTGCCTTTTCCTGCCTTTTTCGCTATTTTATTTTGCCTTTTCCAGCCTATTTCGTTACTTTATTTTGCCTTTTTTATAGGTTTTTAGGTCCTAAAAATCCGTTCCCTGATAATATGTATTAGGCATGGACGAGGTCTGCTGTACTATTCCTTCGTGTTGAAATCATAACTTTGAATTCTTTATTGAAATTGACTAATGGTATACAATAACTAGTCGGTGATGTTGGTGGCCAGCCTGACTAGGATAACCCAATTGTTTGCGGCTCCTTCGATCCATGAGTCGGCTTATTTAAGTCTTACTGCCGCAATGGCCATTACAGTAGAAGTTATATCAAGTGAATATAGATGAAACATCACATTAAGGGAAAGGCACCTCAAAAGGCATTCATCCTGCTAAAACCAAAGGTCGTCCAAGAACTTGTCTTCAGTTTCTGGCCGCAACAAATTTTTTATCATGCCTCTGTGGTGCTCATCGTTGACCGAAGTGGCGTGTACGGCAGCACTTTTAAGGAAAAATTTGGCAATGACGCCACTTCTCGATGATCACATGCGGGCCTTCCCAGCCGCCGATGTAACAGTTTTGCTTGTTATTCTCGGCATTGCTGGTGACTTCGTTTGCATTATTTCCCAACGTTATCCAAGCGTAAAGCGATACATTTCGTTCCGCGGAGATATGAAACTGACTCTCTGTGAATATTTACAGCAGGAAAGAACTGTCACCGTTTAAATGAGATAGGATTAAAAAGAAGACGCAATATGGGCAAATCTCCGGAACCGTGCGCTTTTGTTGCACTCACTTTAAGTAAATTTTATTAATGTAATTTTACTTTTTATAAAAAACTTGGGCCATTTTGAAAACAAATGTGACGAGTGCTTGTAACTTAATTAATTTATTTTAATAATGCGATTTTAATTTTTATTAGCAATCGAAGCAACTAAAATAACAATTTTGACGTATCACTTTGGGTACCTTTTGTACGTTTTTTTTTTAGTATAACTTTTTCAGCGCAAAACGGAGACTTTCAAAAATCATGGCAAATAGTAGAATGTTGGAAAATGCATTAGACGTTAAGAAAAATGTCTGCCCCTCATTGGAAATAAAATGTAACAATTTGAAATCCAACACTCGTAATTATCAAAAAGGTAATGTTTTAAGTTCCTTTCCATTTTGCACTTTCAGCAATTACTACATTGCTTTTATTTTTAACCGACTTCAAAAAAAGGAAGAGGTTATCAATTCGTCGGAATATTTTTTTTTTTTATGTTTGTTACCGCATAACTTTGGACCACGTCAACCGATTTCGATAATTCTTTTGCATCGGAAATGTAGTGTCTCAGGGGTGGTCCCATATTAATCTGGTTTAGATCCGATCATTGGATCATGAAAAAATTAACGGTACTCCTAAATTTGTATATGAGGTTTAAAGTTGGTTTTGTTTTTTGCTTAAAAATTACTTGTTTTTATGAATATAAACTACACATTAAATAATAAATTAAGATCTTTTACAGCTGCATGCCTTTGAAAATTGAATTGAATTGAATTGAAAATATAACAAATATTGTGTCAATAGGTCTTTGCGTGAATGGCTGTAAAATTTCCATTTTTTTGATGGCACACTGACAGACTAAAATATAACAGGTTGGTATTAAGCGTGATCGTTAGATAACATTCTTCATAAAGTTTTTATAAATAAGTTGTTGAAAATGCTAAAATTTTTTGTCTAAAGTACGGGCATGAATTTATATGCGTGTATGTAAGGATTTTCAGATACATATTTGGGCAGTGCGGTTAACGAATTTTTAAATATTTACTCCAAAATGATATTTTCAATGGATCTTAAGCGAAAATTAGTTCTTCGTTAAATTTTTTGGAAACTGGACGTGGCCCGCCCACTTATGTCAAATATTTGTATCTCGAAAACCACTTCACCAATCTTTACCAAATTTTATATACACGGGCAATGGGACCTTTTTAAATACTGTCTTAAAAATTTTTGAAATCTGACAAAAACTACGCCCTCTAGAAGTATCCCTAACTTTGAGTTTTCAAAAATTATTGTTTTTTACTTTGCATTTGAGAAAAATAATTCACACAAGAATTTATTATTTCCGCAATAGATTTCAAACAATTTGATGTATAATTTATTTTTGTGCGTGCAATTTAAAAATTTACGTTTTTTTAGCATTGAATCGCACGGTTCCGGAGATTGGCGCATATGCGGACCACCCTGTACATGAATATGAGTAATGCACGCACCGGTGGCGTATACGTAACATAACACTTATAAAAATACATTCACATGAATTCTATCAACATGTGTGCATATGTGCAGTCATATGTATACATATAAATGCAGTTATATATAAATATGTATACATATACATATGTTTACACAAATTGAAATTGTTGGTTAAGGCTTTAAATTCACATACATATGTACATGTGCATTTAGCGTGGGCCGAAAATCCATTTTTTAGAATTTTGAATTCTGAAAACAATCTAAATAGGTGAAAGATGAAAATTTTTACTAAATTTTTTTGCTCAAAAATAAAAGTTAATAAATACATTAATTAATACATTTTGGTTACTAAAATTCAGTGTATCTTCAAAAGTATTAGTCCTACATAATTTGGTATATATACCTTTCTTGTAAAGAATCGAAGTAAGCTAAAAAAAATTTTGTTAGCGCTTGAACTTTTATGGACTGGGGCGAGCCTAAGATATTTACCAAAAATTTTCATCTCTCATATTTTTGCTATTACCAATCTAAATTGTAAAAAAGCGGATTTTCGGCCCACGCTAGTGTATGTGTTTAGGTAGTTATGCATGTGTACTGCAATGTGCAATGGAAGTGGTACAGATTTTTATCCTCTTATGTACTTAAATGTGAGTTCTGTTGAAATCCACATTCATGTTCGAATGTTAATAGTCATATGCACATGTGTATACGAATGAACTATGTATGTAAGTACATTAGATTGCCTCTCGTTCCATACAAAAAAAAAAGTTAATTTCTCGCAAAGCAATTATAAAATTTGATTATTTTTATACCTCTCCCTAAATATTTCCGCTCATTTTGGCGTTATCGCGTGATTTACGACAACTTAAAAAAAATGTACATACCTTCAAGGGCGCTGATATAGGGCGTTTTCGAATCGGCAGCTGAAATGTTTTTTGAGATAGGGCGTTTTCGAACTGGCTACCGAGTTGAGCCGATCTTCCACTCAGCAGTCGAAATCGTCCTGTATTTCTTAAATGAGTTAAATGTTTTTATTGGAAAACGAAAAAAATATGAATTACCGTGTCCGGGATGCTCTATCTCATGTACATATGTCCCATTTAAAAAATGGACTTTCATTTAATTTTTGAAGCTCGAAGGTCATTTAATGGTTGAAAGAGGCACTTCCGGGAGAAAAGTTTAAAAAAAAAAAATTACGTATTTATATCCCCATAATCCGAATCTGTAGTAAAAACATGTACATGTGTATGTGTAATTTAAAAAAATTAGTAACATTGATTTGGATCTAATTCTTTTTTATCAGGTTTGTAAGGTTGGAGCTGCTTCAGTCGATGGAGTTTAAAACGAAACAATTAAAAAAGGAACCCTTATTTTTTTTTTGCTTTCAACGCTATCGGCCGAAGCAGCTGCAACCAAGCAAACATAAAAAATGAACTTTCGGCCAGTTTAACCCACTTCCGGTCGAAATCGGAAGTCGGTATAACCGCCAGAAGATAGAGCATCCTCGATTTGGTAGGTCATATTTTTGCATTATTCAATAAAAAACATTTCCGTCTATTTTAGAAGGGATGAGCGGGTTGTGTAGGACACCTTGTATAACTCAATTTCGGAAAAACTTTTATTGGGAGCTAACTATTAAAAAAGCGTTGTAAAATAACAAATTTTTGTGACTCCCTTGGAAAAGCAGACCCTTTTTTCATGGGACATCCTAAAGTACTTTCGTCCATATGTACAAATGTAGATATTTTAAATAAGTACATACACACACATACCTGTGCTCCCACGCTTGTACACCTGCAGCACTTGTGTAGCAAAAGCTTTGCCTACAAGTTCATGAACACTACTGGTTTCCATTTATTCATTCATTAAGCTGAATTTGAATAAATGCGACTAAATGCTTGTACATACACAACTCATGGAATTAGCAATAATGAAGTACTCAGTATTTTAAAGATCTAAATTAGTTTTAATAATTATTTTAAATCCCATTGAGCGAGTTACCGCCAACACTTTTCATGTGAAAAGCAAGCGTTATGATACTGATTTACATATATATTTTTATAACTACATCAGTGTAGTAAACGTCTAGATAAAAAAAAATACTTCTTTAATCCTCAATTCCATACATTTTTGGCATTACTAATGATTATAATCTAATTAATAAATTTTCCTTATTTTCATATGGGCACTTCCTATGTTACGGACATTTTATTCGGATTCACTTTTAATCACCATCGTCATTCATGCAACAAGAAGTAAATATATGTATATGCATTAGGGTGGTCCCAAAAAAAAAATTAAATGAACGATTTTTTTCGGTCTCACTCCCGCAATCGGTAATATCATTGTCACAGATATCGCATATAAATTTTGTTCCCGATTGTAGACGGTAACGGCGTGTCGCACAGGGGGGGGGGGGGGGCCAAAGTACAGATTCTTCTATGGGCTCAAAAAATTTAAAATATTTTTTTCATTTAATACCCAAAATCGATACTACTAAAGCCGAGGATATCACATATAAGTTTTTGTCCCGATTGGAGTCTGTAACGACGTCTCCATAGGGTAATCTGAACTTTGACGCCTCTGCGACACGCCTTAACCGACCTCAATCGGAACCAAAATTGTGAAAAATGTATTGTCTTCGACTATAGAAGAATCGATTTTGGGTATTAGTTAGATGAAAAAAATAATAATTTTAATATTTTGAGTAGCGATGCAAACGATATATCGATATTAGGTATATCGATGATTTTTTGGTGGATATTGATATTTTTATCGCACTGTTTTGAAAACCAATATTTTTTTCTCGATAATACGATATTTATATTTGGACGAACTTTTTAATTGTAAAACAATGTCATAACAAGTTCCAAAATTTTCTAACGCTTCAAAAGGGTTAGCAACCGAAGATCTGTCTATTTGTTAAGTAAACTCGTTTTTTGCTTGAATTATTTTATATTAAAATTTGAAGAATTGAGAGTGACACTCCAAAGGAATATATCGCTACCCAAAGTTGACAACGTGTCATAGTATATATATATAAATAAATAAATAAATCCTCAAAAAGATCTTAAACTGATATTCAATATCGATATAGTATCGATATCGATCAGCCGATATTTTTTT
>NW_023458565.1:14737562-14745762 GCF_013731165.1 Rhagoletis pomonella
TTTTTTTTTTATTTAAGACTTTATATTGATTGGTTGTTGTAGGGGGTTTTAAATTTGTCTTTCTTGCCGGCGCTTGCGCATTATGGAAAACTCATGTTTACAAATATTCTTAGCAACATGTTTAGCAACATTTTTGAAGAAATGTCTTGTTAAGTGTGCTTATACAGTGGGACAGATTGAAGAAAAACGTAAAAACAAAAACGGTAAGAGGCACCATCGATAAAAAAACGCATTTTTCATAGTTTTTATAATCTTTTTTGATTTACTTTGTCGAAGAGTATTGCGTAGCTTCCAAAGGATATCTACTTCATACACCACTAATTTCTTTTTAACCCTGGAAGAGGAAAATATTTAGGCGACTTCTAACAGCTAGTGCCTAAATGCAAACTGCATCGTCGATAAACCCCCACAAAAGGGCAACATTAGGGTGTTAGACTATTCGCATTTTTTCCAAACCCGGTTTTCAAGATATTCGAAAAATTACAATTAAAACAAAAAGGTTTCTAATTTTGAAATAAGGAAAAAACGGATAAACCGCTTTTATTTTACATGCTTATGTTGGTATTAAGTCATGACCAAAAATTACAATAAAACTATTAACAGCAAAGATTGCTTTTATTTACCAAACTGTTCATTCCCAAATAACCTAGGATTAATTTTAATTTTTTCAGGTTTTCCCTAAATTGGAAAAAGCCTTGAAAACTTCGAAAAACTTATAACTTTTATTGAGAGCTCAAAATTTGAAATGAAAAGTAAACCGGTTTGTTCTATAAAAAATCGGTTTATTCGATATTCGAAAAATGAATATTTCAAAAATACCGCCTATAGATATTCAAAAAAGCCAGTAGAAACCGGTCAATTACCCTAGATATTCGTTGAAAGATTTTTGAGAAACAAAGAATTTATCATTAGTGGGCGGGGCTGCGTTTATTTTCCTTTTTTAGCCAAGTTTCTTACTTAATGAGTACTTTATACATATATAAATATTTTGCAATTTCGCTCCAGGGTATGCCGAAATATCGGAGTTTTAGCTTATAAAAAAATGCCGTCTTTTCATAAATACTGTTACATGAGAATTGATTGGTTATTTAATGATACGATGTTTAATATGAACAAACCAATGATAATATGTATTTAATAAATCGTTATATTCGTTTTTGTTCTTTAAAATTTAAGGTTTTTGCGTTCTACAAAATTGGTAACCGGTACTAAACAATCGGATTTTTCGAAATTGATAGATGGTACAAAAAACGAATTAAATTTTGGAAATTGCCATACTAAAAAATGGCCACTTGGCTTTTATCAAAATTTGTAGTCGGTACTAGAAACTCGAATTTCGCAAAATTGGTAACCGGTACAAAAAACCCGATCCGAGGAGTAATGTTTCAACAAATTGAGACCATTTCTTGTATATTTCTACATTTGCTCATTTGTGCGTCAGTTTCAATAGTGTTTAATTAATTTAAAGTATTCCCGCTCAAATTGAGAGATAGAACATTTTATTACTTTGATGAAACTATTTTTCTGAACGGCATGGTACGTTTTTTATTCTGGCCGGAATTTTTTCCAGGTACACCTAAAAATAAATTGTTTAAATGATTGATAAACAGATTGACTGAGCTAATTGTCCAAAACCCACAATTTCTACAAAAATTACTCATTGGAGATACAAAAAATTAAAAAAAAAAATATCGATCCTTCCGAGACAAATACCATAGCTGAAAATATAAATTAGTTTAAGTTGGTAGCCTCTAAAGAAGACACAACTGGGCTCAAACCCTTTGAGATGTCGTTGAAGGACTATTTTAAAAATTCTCCTAAATTCTTTACATATGCAACACCAATCACATCCCTTTTCGATTTCCATTTAAAACTCAAGTCTCAACGTTCCCTAATGTTGCTGCATAGCAACTTTTCATACAACCCGTCGACAACCCAGTCTGTAGGCAACAAATGTTGTTGACGTGAATATTGCTCTCGCTCTCTCTCACTATGGCAACAAGCAAAACCAAACATCCAACTCCACTATGTCGTAGCTCTCCTTGGCCAACAATGGTCTTGGCCATACTTGTGCTGCAGCATTTGTTGCATGTGCCAGCGAGAATGTTGTATGTGGCACGCGCGGCATGTTGCAACATAGCTTTTTTCAAGGTATTTAACCAGCATTTGTATCAACACGTTTGCTATTCCTCTGATTAGATGTATGTATGTATGTACATATGTATGTATGTATGTATGTAAGCAAGCAATATGCGGCGCTTTGCCATTGCAACGCGTGAAACAAGTTGCCCTGCCAAGCCCCCAGCCACCTTACAGCATCTGCACGCACACGTTTGCACATGCATACTAAATAGTACTAGTACTCTACTACACCAACAACAACAAACAAATAAAGCCGGCTTTGGCTGCTGCTGGGCGCTCTGGGTTGTGGTTATTGTGGTTGTTGTTTTTTGGCGCTTTTGTTTTCATTTCATCTTCTGTGCGAAAATTTTCAATGTTTACGCGAAACCATTTGCGAAACTTGCATTCAGTCTTCGTTTGCTGAGTGTTGCGGGTGGTTCGGTTTGACTGCGCGCTACGCGAAGTGAGCTAACAATATCTACTACTTATTTACAAATAGTAGTAGATAAGTAAGTGAAAAATCTTCAGTGAATGAGTTTGGAGCTCTTGAATTGCTCTACTGACGTGTTTCGTCTTTTTGGCCGTGTCTTGTGGCGCGCAATTGCATAATACATACTCCTACATACATACATACATACATAAATAGAGGTGTTTGGGTGTATGCCTGCAAAGCGCCACTGTACGTTCAAGTGTTTGTCTCGCAGCAAGTGCTAGTGGTGTTAGTGAACCAACCGAACCGTTAGAGTAGCGGAAGTGAAAATTATTACAATTTCTTCCCCAAAATTTAATTGTGTATGCGCCACATGTCTCTGTCTCTGCCTATGTGTGGGTGTTCGTGTTAATGAGTGGTTGCTGCTTTTCGTGCACGGAAATACAATTGATTATTATAATTAGTACGAAACACGGGAGAGTGTCATATTTCGAACAAATCAAACTGAAATTGTTATCGTTAATGGAGTGTATAGCAATTAAAATAAAATTAATGTTTGTTAAGTTGTAATTTAATGCATATAAAATTTAAATGCAGAATAATTGACATCAGTGGAGATATTGTGGAAGTTGTGGGAAAATATTCAAGTGAGCCGCTTCGAGGAATACTGAGGTAAGTTTTACGAAATCTTGGAAATTCGTAATTAATTTATTGTATTATACTATTTTTTAAGTATTTCAAATAAAGACAGTTTTACCTTTCAAAAAAAAAATTCCGAAAAATTATGGAAAACTTAAGAGTATTAAATTTTATAGCGATTTTCTCGTATTTGGGGAAGTAGAGGCATTATAGTCGATCTTAATCTAAAACTTATTTGAAAATCGAAATTTTATGGAATTTTTCTTAAATGAAGTAAAAGAAAATTTGAAAGCGCTGAGCCGTTACTTCAACGGCAGGCCATCGTGTACTTTTCTGACATTGAAAAACGTTTCATGTCAAAATGTCAGGCAAAAGAAGGCACTAAAAAAGACAAAAACCGAAAAATAATCAAAATATTCATTTATTTTAGAAATGTTCATTTTACAAGTAAAAAGAGAAAAACTATGAACTAGTTTCACTATATGAAAAATTTATACTATGAATCTTTGACTATTTTCTCTTTCCTAGTTTTTAACTCGTTTTAGAGCGACTGGTAATAAGAAATCGATACGATGGCGATATTGCCGGCAATAAATTTGTTGCTGAGGGCGACAAGCTTTCTTATTTCCGGCAACTAAAAGTCAAAGCTTTAAAAAGGTTTTTCTACATTTTCATTCGGGAGCTTTATTTTGCGACTTTTTTTTTCACTTCCACCTCGAAATTTTGTGAGAAATACCTAAATAAAAATTCCCTGAAAATGCAAAGATTTTCAAAGTGCTACAGCTCAGGGGCATTTTATGGTAGTTGAACAACAATTTATATAATTTAGTTCCATAATCCATGAAAATTCCACACTACCTCAACTTTTTTTGTTAGGTATTTCCTACAAAATTTCGAGGTGGAAGCAAAAGAAAATAGTCACTAAAAAACACATCCTAATTTACATAACAATTAAATTACCCTTTATTCAGTAAAAAAAATACAACTGTTGGTAGTTGGAGGTTTTAAGATATGCGCTGGCGTGACGTTACAAAAAACAGAAGTGGATTTTGACATGGGTCACAAAATTGCAAAACTCTGCAAATTGGGCAAGACTATTTGTAGAAAATATTTGTAGTAATATTATAAGCCTTTAAATGTAAGAATCTTTTATGCTTTTCGTTTAATCAGTTGAACTCTGTGACGTGACGTTACCAGACGTTACGTTACTAAAATTTCCGTTGAAAATATATTTTTTTAACGAATTGTTGACCCGAAGAAAAAATGCATTTTATGTCGAATATACTTTTTATTCTGACATCAGCTAGGGGCTTCCATTTTTTGCAAATCTATGTTCTACTACGTTTCAACTAAACATGCTAAATTTGAAACATATCAGTGCATTAATACGGCTTTTCTAAATATCTCGACTCTAGCGCCACCTAGCTAAATAATTTTTGGCAAACATTTTCTGCATAAATGTACAGTATATATTATAACAAGAAGCCAAATTGGCTCATAAATAAATTAGATATTTAAATTATATTTATTTCTTTCGCGGTAGGCTTTCCCCTCGAAACACCCATATATACGTACTCGAAATTATAAAAAAAATTAAATAAAAACACTTTTACGTTGGTGGCATGAAGTTTATGCCTGAGACGACTCCTAGTAAAATTTTCCGAAGAATAATTTTCTAGAATATATCAATCCTCTAACGAACTTCCAAATTCGCTTTTTGCGGGATTTATTGAAGTAAGGGTCAAAACGAATTTTTACAAGTGGGAGCTAATGGGTTAAAATGTTCTACGAAAATATTTTCCATGAAATTCTACTACATATGTCTTAACCTTTAATTTCACTCAGACATCTATTTTAATCATTTTTTCCACTTTTTTGAAAATTACTTAGGCCGGGACATGAAAATTTTAGTAGGCCATAAAATAAAAATACGAGCTAACTTTTGCAAATCCATCGAGTGTTTTATTAGTGAAACAGTGTTGCCACAAAATCTTTTTCATTTTTTACCAAAATTACCGGAAACTGTTACCACATTCAACAAAAAACTACCAAACTTATTTTATGTGTAGAACTGTAGAAACATACATATGTCTGTACTTATATCCGAAGACACCAAGCTTTTCAGGTAATCAGTGCTCCATTCACCTAAAATTTTTACGAAAGCTTGTTGAATTTTTTTAAATATTGAACAAAGTTTGAATTTACACGAGTTCTGTTAAAGAAAGGACTATATATTTTTTTTTAATAACCAAAATTAAATCACAAAAAAAAAATATGTTAAAACTTGTCAAGATATTGTGCGGCTATAATTTTTCGACCACTGCGGCTTTAATTTAATCTTTTTTGGCATAAATTCTGAAAATAAAGTTATCATTTTCAAACTTGGTACATATGTTCCTCATGCTATTAGCACGTTATGGTAAAACTTCTAGGCCGATCAGATATCCCGTACGCCCCGCCTTCCTCTCTCCCCATATATAACGTTGCTTTTGAACGATAACCTTTTTCAAAACTTTTTTAAAACTTGCTTAAACCCCTTTAGTCTGGCACCCATATTCTGATACATATTTCAATTACCTAATTAAACATTTCAAGTTAAATTTACTTTTTTCAACATGTGGCAACCCTACTAAATATAGTTCTAAATAAAGCCTTTCAAACGTATTTCGATTGATACCAATCTCCTTCAAACACCTCAAAAATAGTTTAAATATTCAATCAAAGATTTCTTAGCACTCTTTCGTTTCGACTTTTCAAACAGGTGGCCACCCTTACGAAAAAATAAAAATTTATTGTTCATCTATGGGCTCTGCTCTTGACAGGTAAGGTAGTAATTTTTAAAAAGGTGGCAACCCCACTAAAAAAAATAAAAGCTTATTGCATATCCGGGGACCGTATTCTTTCACTTTGTACCTCATTTTTTCAAATCTGTTATTTGGAAATTTTCTTAGTTGACATATGTAGTTTTATAAAAATAACTGATATCAACAATATATTGCTATACAAATCTTGAATTTATGATAAACAAAAGTCCAATTTCGGCCAGTGGGCACTGTATGTAAACAAGTGGCCGAAAATATATCAAAAACTCAACGCTTGAAGGAAAGCCTTCGTTTCACACATAGACAGAGTGAAGTCCATCGTACAGTTCCATAAGTAACGTAACTCTTCTTCTTACCGTTTTTCTGACAGACTGTTTGGTAGCCTTTAGGTGTGTTTTTGGTTAGTGTGTTTGTGTATTTTGAATAAATTGTAATAGAAATGGAAGAAATTGTAAAAGATAACAACAGATGCCAAAAAAACAGGTGATCTCAGCTGTATGCATTTTTTGGCAATCAGCTGATAGTGTTTTACTTAGAAAACTGTACGATGGTGAAGCCCCCCCACTGAATGCCGTAGTTGCAAAGCTGATGAACTCAGAGGGAATAGTACGAACACCCAAAGCCTTCGGGGAAACGATACGGTAGATATATGTAGCAATAGCCGCTTTCAAGCAGTTTGTTTTAAAGATCATACCGTTCTAGTAAGCAAGGAACGCCTTGTGAAACTTTCAGGAATACCTGCTGTTTCTATAAGGGAAACGCTTACGTGCCACTTCCTAATGTGGAATCAGAACCTGTCTTGACCTATGTGATATGTAGGACCGAATCGAAAAAGTTACCAAATTGAAAAATAAATTACCAAACTTGATAAATAAAGAAAAAAATTACCAATTTTGGTTAAAAATTACCAAAGCCGCAACGCTGTACTGGATATGTATACTTCCAGAAAATATTAGCAAAGTCCGGGCTGCTTTCGGCTGTGGCAAAGTGTTATCAAAAATATCTGGAATTGTAACGGTCGTTTTCAACAAGGTAAAAAAGGTAAGGCTGTTCGAAAAAAGCATGCAAACGGATTTCTTCCAAAAGAAATTTTTTATATATCCTTGCCTTAATATAGAAAGGCCCTATCTCACATCGTCGCTGAAATGCACAAAGCCGTAACTAACTAAAATCTTTTATTGCATAAAACGATTTGGGGCCACATAATGTGATCAAATGCATCATAATCAATTAAAACGTAAATTTTCGATTTTTAGTTAGTTACGGCTTTTTGTATATCAGCGACGATGTCAGATAGGGCCTTTCTATATTAAGGTAGCGATATTTTATTATATAGATCTTATAGATTTTTAGAAAGAACCCACTGTGGTCCAAAGTTATCCGTTAACATACATACATAAAAAAATATTCCTATGAATAGATAATCTTCCTACCTTTTTTGAAGTCGATTCAAAAAAACACATAAAATTTATTACAGTATTTTATCTGAGCACAAATCGACTGCTGAGTGGAAGATCGACCTATCTCGACAGCCAGTTCGAAAACGCCCAGCAAATTTTCAATACATTTTGAAGTGTGATAGGGCATTTTTGAATCGAATTCTGAAATAGGGCGTTCTTCAACAAAATTCTGAAATAGGGCGTCAGTGAAAAGTTTTTTGAGATAGGGCGTTTTCGAACTGGCTGCCGAGATAGGTCGATCTTCCACTCAGCAGTCGAAATGATGTTAAAAAGAAAGTTTGTGTGAGTTAAGAAATATGGCACAATTTACCGGTCTTTCAAATTCCACTCCATTCCACATCAGCTTTTTAATCAGAATCTTTTGCAGGAGTATTTATTTAGTGATTTTTTGTATTAATGTAAACTTTTTTATGACCAGTTTAATGTTTTTTTTGCCTAAGCTCGATTACCAAAAAAATATATACATATATCCTACTTAATTCGATAGTGAATATTCTTGATTTTTTGTTCCAGCTGTTAAATTGCACCAGAAAAGTGTCCGGCCGTGGGTGGAGTCATCTTTTAAAAAGGCGACTTCAACTATTTACTCTATAGTCAACATGTTGTATTCTTATACCAAAATGTTGATTTTCCTTTGTATTTTTGGAGCACCCTAGTGTTCATATATGTTTTTCTATTAATGCAGTATTTCCTGAATATTTTCTGTCGAGGTTTTATTTGTCATTTTT
>NW_023458565.1:14745862-14754716 GCF_013731165.1 Rhagoletis pomonella
GCCAATAGCTCGTACTGATCGCCGCTCTCTGCATAATTGTGAGCCGATTGTGGCCATAAAATGGATTTCGCAAAGCGATACGATTGGCGAAAATTACGCTACTGAACCATTTTTGGCGTTATCGCGTGATGGTGCCGTTACAAAGTATAGCATAATTAATAGTCCACACTTACTGGCGAATCAGCTTGTTTTGTTGGATCGCATCGAGGCAAAGCCCGAAGGTATACAATTAGATGGAAGGCGTGAGTTACTGCAAGCTAATCGGCATCCACAGGGCTTAAACCTCTGCTTGAGTCCCATTCAAAGTGATATTTATTATGCACTCACGGATGAGGGTTGTCTACACAAATGCTCTACACACTATCCACGACAACACTTGTCGGTGTTGCAGGTGCAAGAGGCTGGCGCAAATGCTATGGACTTCTCGCCGTGGTCTCCGAAACTGTATTTGACCTGCGGCAATGATTGGTGAGTGATTTCGAGCGATGCGGTTAGCTGGTTAAAGATTTTTTTCACCCCAACTAAATAACACTTTTGGTTTACTTACCTACATATGTAGGTACAGTGATGGTCACATAATTAGGCACACTACACCCTTACCAGTTTCGCCCGTTTATTTTTAATTTTTTTTTTTATTAATATTGTTAATACACACTACAACGAAAACTATGTAACTCAAAGTTTCAAACCTTGTACAAGATTTATAAAAATTCGCCAAATTTCAAAAAATTTTAATTAAAATTTCAAACTTTTTACTTAGTTTGGTAGCCCATTCAAATTTTAGTACAATATAGAGCAAGTTTCAGGCAGCTAAGAATTCGCGAATTTTTGAGAATTGTTTTTTACTGACGGTGTTATGAATTTTCTTCCATATATATCTTATGTTCTGTATGTTATGTATATACATATGCAAGAAAATGAGCAGCACCGTAGGCGCTTGAAACATGCAAAATATTATATTTGCTTGGGCTACAACTTTTTCTGGAAAATAATAAAAGAGTTTGATATTTTGATGAAGATTTTTTTTAATTTGGCGATTTTTATAAATCTTGTGCCAACTTTTGAACTTTATTTTATTTGATTTTCAGTGTGATATAAACTATATTTCTGTAAAACAAAAATTAAATTAAATAAAGAAAAATACTGGCAAATGGTCAAAATTTTGTAAAGAAGTAGGGTCCCTAATTTTATGGCCACCACTGTACGTACAAAGATTTGTGATAATGCTGACTACATGTGCCTTCACACTTTTCAAAGCGCTTGGGACAGATGACATCTAGACCTAGAAGTCCTAAGTCATAAGTCCTAGAAGTCCTAGTACCTAATAACAAAGTTATCTTGTGGTGGGTTCCATGAGGGTTCCGAATACAACGAAAGAGCGTGATCAGCCCGCAGGCTTTCTGTAGTCCGCGTCCAGAAGATACACGACGGCAGAGCTCCTAGGTAGATGGGAAGACACGTCTGCGTGTTGAGATGAAAAATCGTGTCAGTGAGAACCATGATTGTTAATTCTAAGCCAGAGGAGGCCTGCATCACTTCAACTTCTAGATCGTTTATTATTTAACTAACTATTATGGAACAAATTTTAATTTTTTGTTAAAATAAAAAAAATATAAAAAAAAATTTCGTGTCTTAAGTTTTTCGTTAACTTAATTTGCATAATTATCTTTCAGTTCTTTTTGATTAATTTTTATATTCAAATATTTTAAACTAATGCTGCGCTTTAAAAAATAATTTTTTCTCATAGAATATTTGTTCTCGTTTCGTTCTCTGCCAGAGCGTTCCTGAGACTTTAGTTCCCATATTGCTCTCTTTTTATTTTTTTGTATGGAGAGTGGTGCACCCTAATATTTATTAGATACATATACTGATATCAATACTGATAATGTCATTCGATAAATTCCTAATATTTAGTGTGAAAAACAACAGCACTCTTTTGCATTAACAATTCTATTAAAATTTCTTTACAGGTCATTAAATATTTGGTTGGATGGTATTTTTCAACCAATATTCACTTTAAAGCATCATATAGGTCCCATTCACTGCGCCCATTGGAGTCGTACACATTCCACAATTATAATTTCGTTGAGTCGAAATTATGTTGATGTTTGGGATATAAAGCAAAGCATATTGCGGCCTATGTCGTCGACTAGCATCAATGGGGAGTATTACACCTGTTGTGAGTGAGTAATTGACATTTATTCTGATACATACATAATTTAATTTTTTTTTCATAGTCTTACTCTAACCTCAATTTTTTTTAGTTTGTCGCTTTGTGGTCGCTCATTAGCTGTTGGCAATGAAGCTGGCAATGTTTTGATGCTTGCCTTCGAAGATATGCCGTTTCCCGCATACTATCAGTATGATCAATTGGAGAAAGCTATACTCAACCTGCTCTCCAATAATAAGGAAATGAAGAACAAAGTTAAGAGTCTCGGTTTCTTTGGCTACACAGAACATGTTAGATACAGGCCCAAAAAAGATGGTAAAAGGAGTAAAAAATCACATACTGAAACTATAGAGAGAACAACTGTAGAGATAACTTAAAATTTAGTTGTAATAATTCAAAAGCTTTTTTTTTTTACTAATCTCATATGTAATAATAAATGTGTAGGCATAATAAAAATTAGAGTTGATTAAAACTTATTTTGGTTTAGTTTTTGGGAGAGTCTCTCTTTAGAAATATTCTAAAAGAACGAGAGTTAGTTATTTAGAGGGCGTTGCAGAATGCATTAAATGTTCCTGACGAAGTTCCTTACAGAACTTATACGGTGACATGAAAATAATTTCCGCTGCGTCCAGACTATTGCCCTGTCTGTCCCTGCTGTCTGGCTAAGATAGTAAAAAGTCTTTCGTAAGACAAATGAAAGACAGATGGCAAGATAGTTCGAACGATTTTTGTGCACAAAAGTCTTAGAAAAAAGCTGTCTCATTCAGGTCTCGGTCGGCGGTTTTTTTATTTATATTTTTTTGATTTTTAATTTTTTTTTTCAATTTTATATACATATATATTTTTTAATATCATTTAATTTTTAGAAGCTTATTTTATGCTTTTTGCCTTTTTCAATTAAATTTTTATAATTAATTGTTCTTTTAATTTTCAAAAAGAATATTTTTTAATTTCATTCAAAATATAAGGAACTGATTTTAGTTTAATTTTTAGACTTTATTGCTTAAGAAAGCAAATTGTTTTTAAAAAATTTATTTAACTGTTAGGAATTTATTTTATGTATTTTTTCTTTCTGCTAATTTTATTTTTTTAATTTTTTTTAAGAAAATGTGTGTTTTTATTTAATTTAATTTTTTGCATCTTATTTTATTTATTTTTTCTATTTTAATTTTATTTAATTTTTTTTTATTTTTTTTTAACTTTTAAATGTTTTTGTTTTAAAAAGAAAATGTTTCTTAAATTTTATTTAATTAATTTTTAATTTGTTTTCATTTTATTTTTTTAAATATAATTTTTTTATTCATTAGTTTTTAATTTTTTGAAAGGAAAAATTTATATATTTTTTAATTTAATTTAATTTTAAAAAAACTTGTTGCTAGGCCAATATCATAACACTAAGACCTCCTCGTTAGCAGAGGTAGCTTTCAAGATAGTTGACAGAATTGGCAATTTCCTTTCGAAAGATTGTGGTGAGTTGAAAGACAGTTGCCAGAATCGCCCTGTAGGGCTGATGCTAGCAAAATCTTCGCCAATACGAGAAAGGACAGGTTGGTATGGGCTTATAATTCGATTATTTCAACAGCTCAGGGAGGCTCTACTGGACGCCCCACCTTAGCGAGGACTGAATGCGAATTGTTGAACATAACAAACAAGGATGCCATCAATGACGAGAGCTGTCTCCATTGTTGTGGACACTTCTATTAAACAAGATCTGCCTGCGAAATTTTCTTTGCGGACGACCTGACCATGATGTGACTTGATATATGTGTGTATGTACATAAATCCCGATAAGGGCTGTACATTTCATAAAGAAATAAAATATTTCATCCTGGGCCACTAGATCTACGAGATATCAAGGGGTCATTGTGAATATTAAGTTGTCGTAAAGACTGCCTTGCCCCGTCCACCGCATTTCTTGGATGGCGGTGGTGTCCTGCCTTGGTCTTCGCGAGGACATCAACTAGCCGGACAGTACTTTAAACGTTTGCCGTGGTCGTCATTAAAAGAAGGGTGTCTCATCCGGGGCTTGTTTTAACTTTTCCTTGGGAGTGGTTTTTACGTGACGGGACCCAAACCCAGGGCACGCAAAGTTTTTCGCCTACTAAAATATAAATATCCGGACGTAGCGAGCTGCGCTTGAACCGTACACAAAAAAAAAAACTCTTGTGTCCAGCCCCTGGTGAATGGCAATCAGAAAACACAAAATCACTGCAACTTCTAGTAACCTCAATTGCAAGTACCTTGTTAAATTTAACTAAATAACAACCAACCTTTGAAACCCTTGAATTTAAATTAGCAATAAATACTTAAACACTGGCTTATCTGCTACACTGTAATGCATATTAGGTGTAACAGTTTACTAGACGTACTTCCAAATTTATTCAGTGATAAGTTCTTAAGCAGTTTGTTAACCACACTACCTACACAAGTTCATTACGTACTTTTATTTTTTTGATTAAACCTTGTACGTTTTCCACGTATTTTATATGTATGCCCATGGTTACTTGGCATTTTTGAATTTTCTTTGATATCGCAAAATTTTATCACACAAAACATTAGTAGTACAAGTGCAACCGTGCGAACTGCGCGACCAAGATATGGTTTAATTAACATTCACTTTTGATTCCTGATTTCACGACACTCACTGCCAAGTCGAAAACAGCGCTTAGCGCATTAGTGAACCAACTTTAGGCAAACTTAAGTCACAACTTTAACAGTTACTATCAAGCTTAGAACTAACTGGCGCGCATTTGCGCAAAGTCAATAAACAACAAACATATAATTCACTCAGAATCTCAGCATTTTCATCTCGATTAAGTTTATTTGATTCATTTATTTATTTCTCGGCTAATGCTGCGGTTTGGCATTAAACGCCGTTCAAGTTCAAAAAATTACCTTATTTGCGGTTTGTTTTCAATATTCTGCTTAGTATGAGAATCACTTGCAATTTCAAAGCTTGAAGAGCACGTATGCATCTCTCCGAAATAAACAATACCTATTCAGTGCAAACGATTGGTGTGATTAATGTTTCGAAAAATTCGCATGCTGCCAGTTGCAATTGAACATTTAATTAAAGAAAATGGCACAAACGCGTTACATACTGCCGCTTTTGATGCCTGAAAGACAATTGGTACGCGCTTTTCCAGCGCCCTACAATGACGTCGTCTCACCTTATGCCGAGGTGAAGGATTTTTCCAAAGCAGTGCGTTTCGAATCGCAATGGCAGCCAAAATTAAAATTACGTCCACGCAAAGTTATACTCATCGGCGATGTGGCGGTGGGTAAGACAACAATGGTGAATAGGTAAGCGGTGTTTTTAGTTGATTGTGAAAAGAATTTTATTAATATCTATTTTTAGATTTTGTTTCGATAAATTTGCTGAAAAATATAAAGCAACAATTGGTGTCGACTTTGAGATAGAGAACTTTAATGTGCTGGGACAAAATTTCACGCTTGAAATGTGAGTAATGAATATTTATTTCCACCACCGAAATAAATAATTTTCTTCATGTTGGTACCGAAAGTGTTTTTTTTAATTGTCGATAACCCAATGTATAGCTACTGATCATAGGTGTAATCCCGTATTCCTCGGACTAAGACTAGTACAACTGTCAAAAAATAAAAATTCGGTCAGAGCGAGAGAGTAACATTGAAAAGTACGCGATCGCTTTCTAGTAAAAAATCAACATAACCTCCAAATTTTGGTTGCAAATTTTTGCTTATTTTGTATGTAAACACACTCAGCTCAAACAAGTAAATAACCAAATATAACTTCTAGTTCATTAGAATCTACTTAAACAAGTAATTAAATAATTTTCAACACGAATTAGCAGAGGGCACTTTTCTTTTGTTTACAATTTGGTTGCCAAACACACTACAGCTGATCGTTTGACACATTTACCAGAATTTTCCAGGAAAAAAACTTCGGACTAAAACTGGTAACTTCTGACTCTCTTTTTTGTCCTCTCAATAGTCAGAGAACCGAGTATGGAATCGATTTCCAGTAAAATCTAACTGATTCTGACTATTTCTGACTACTCCGGACTCGTACGGGATCCCAACTCATGTTATTAAAATTAAGCTTCACTAGTGCAAAAAGAAATTTAAGATTGACCAACTATGTATATCAAAAAAAAAATTCAATTAAAGAGTGCACTTTTCTCAAAAAAATTTGGCTATATCTCAAAAACTGCTCTACTTTCTTATAGTTTGATTTCGTATTCGGATTCAGCTGGAAATTTTCCATTCAGAGCCTTATCATGAGTTTCATTTTCCCCGAACCGGTTCACTTTTCACTTGTGGTTTCCATGGTTTTACTATGGACGGATGACAAATTTTCGGGTGAATTTTTTTTTTCAGGCGAAACTCATGATAAGGCGGATTATAATTAATATGAAAATTTCGAAGATTGGATGTTTTTTTAGTACGATTTTCTCTTAATTTTTTTCTCTTGCACCTAGGTGGGATACAGCCGGCCAAGAACGCTTCAAATGCATTGCACAGGCTTATTATCGAAATGCTAATGGTAAGATGGCAGTTAATGACTGCCGATTTATTGAATGACATAGTTTTTATTACAAAATTTATTTGTAGTTATTATAGTCGTTTTTGATATGTCCAAGCCGGAAACGCTGAATTCAGCAACAAAATGGCTCAAAAGCGCACTGGCTGTTAACACAATACAAATGCCATTAACTTTTTTAGTTGGCACCAAATCTGATATGTTGGTAAGTTTATATACATAGTAACACATATTTTAACACATAAATACATACATATGTACGTTATTAAAAAAAAACAAATGTTTTGCATATTAAATTCATTAAATTAAATAAACTCATAATTTTTTTTTTTTTTCTCAGACCAAAGAAGAATTTGTACGCGTTGAACGTCTGGCCGCAGATGTTGCTGAAGGTATTAAAGCTGAATATTGGTCAGTTTCTGCGCGAACTGGCTATAAGGTTGTGGATTTTTTTCAACGTGTAGCCGCGCTATCCTACGAGACTGCATGCAAGGATGCAATTATAGAGCGCCACTTTTTAGAGAAATCTGTGGCGGTGCGTTTACAACGAAAATCAAAACAATGCGGTTAGTTGCACACATACATACATATGTATGTAAATATGCTTAATTCTGTGTTCACAAGGAATAACCACTAAAGTCTGAAACCAAAATTTTGAGAAAATCTTTTCTTTTTTTTTTTTAATTATGGAAAAAATTAATATTAATAACTTATTCCATTTTTCGTTCATAAATTAACATTATTTTTTTGCAATTTTGGTCCTAGTCGGTTTTAGCGATTATGCCTTTTCATCATGGAATTATTTCTAAGCGTGCGATGTTTTCTATTTTCAGATTTTCGCAAAAACTATCTAGGAAATAAAGCGACGAAGGAAAGAAGCTTATGCTTTTGTGCATAATATACGATTAACTAAATTGTAGACAATTATATTTTAAGTAATAAATTATATGTACAAACATACGTATGTATGTATGACCAATATGTCTTACATCGAACATTTATTTATACACAAGGAATGATATTTTGTTGAGGAAGCGGAAATAAATAATTTTGATACCAAAAACACATTAACAAGTGCCAGTGCTAGGTAGAAGAAAAACAGCACTACTTACCACACTACTACACAACACATCGCAAGCGGCCAATTATTTCACTTATGAAAATCTTTGCAAGAACAACGCCATATTGACTGCTGAGTTTTCGCGTCGCCCTATCAATTTGCTCTTAACAAATACTTGCACGCTGATTAATTTACTTCATTTCACACATAACATTTTAACACTATTAACAAATGACACTTTTAAAAATGCTTAGAAAGCCAAAGGACGCTTCTGCCTTCCCGCCATACAATGCATTGCTTGGCAGAAGCTTCGCTTGTTTTCAAGCAAAATAAGGCATTGTATGCGCATTTTTCACACACTTGGTGGGCATATTTGATTTATTACACATTTTACACAAGCATCAACGTGCCACACTGCTTTTATTTACGGATATTCTTTAACTTTTAACAGTTTTTCACTTTGTCTTGGCACAATCAATTCATTTCCTGTTCTTGTAATTTTTCAACTAGCGCAGAGTTGCATTTCGAATTTCGAATATTGTGCGGAAGTTCGAAAAATTACTAGCTGAAACAGGGTTGCTCAAAATTTCTTGTCGCTTTGAAAGAATAAAAATTAAATAATTTTAATTAACGAGTTTTCTGTTAAGGAAATGAAATAATGGTACGGATAAACTCGATAGCAAGAAGAAGAAACTAAACAGATTTAATTAAGTTATAAGATACAAATTTTGGTCATTCATCACGCGTTTTATAAAATGTTAACACTTTCTATTACTACTGTCAAAGGACGTAATATTCGTTTCTATTGCGTTTAATATTTTGGAAACTTTAGGCTCTAAACAAAAATTTAAAGCCTATTCATTAAAAATATCTTAATAACTTCTCATCAGGGAAATACAGTGTTGCATTTGCTATTTACGTTTCCCGACACACCCCAAATTTTGACGTAATCACCTTTCGAGTTCGAAATTCGAAAATACGAACTTCCGCCTTTTTGACAAAGACGGAAGATTTTCCTTTCCATTTCTTTTTTTCGTAGTAATGGCACCCAAAAAGCCTGCCGAGAAATCCGGTAAGGGAATTATACCAATTTAATGCATTT
>NW_023458565.1:14754816-14756692 GCF_013731165.1 Rhagoletis pomonella
CCACCTTAGACATTCCGAATTCATTCAAACTATGCTAATTTAAAACAATTCTTTCAGTGTTCCTCCGGGGTTTTTGAACATGGACTGTTTCTTCAATTTAGTAGTGTTCGTTTAGTTTTTGTGGAAACGAAACATGTGCATTTGCAAGTTATGGATCATATCTACACTCTTTCTTCTAATATTTCTCGTATTCCAGCTGTGCGCAGGCGTTTAGTTTTTCGCATCGTGTTTTTATATATTCGTAATTTAAATTTTTTAAATAAAAT
The DNA here is from genome assembly GCF_013731165.1 of Rhagoletis pomonella. NCBI lineage: Eukaryota > Metazoa > Arthropoda > Insecta > Diptera > Tephritidae > Rhagoletis > Rhagoletis pomonella. Next base: position 14,755,083 of record NW_023458565.1, read on the forward strand.
CAATTGGTGGTAGTTCATGATTGTGTGTGGATTAATATCACAACACTGAGGATTTGGAAATAACCGTTTTCATCTATTAAAAAACAACACTTACGGCGAAATGTTCATTGTAAGAATAACACGTTTTTCTATGAATCGACATACTTTAAGCATTGTTGACACTATTTCCATTTGAATGAGGAAATAGCGCCAATGACTTTATTTCCAAATTTTTGTTGACTTTATTTCGCTTTTGAAAAGGTAATAATGTCAATTGACTTTATTTCGCACCAGGGTGGGAAACAAAGTCAATTGACCTTATTTCCGTTGATCTCGTTACCTCTCACCGTTTATTTTTCCTTTTAATTAATACTCAAAAAATTTAACACTAATTACACTGGTTTACAGCAAAATTGTTCTCCAGACGCCACTATCCAGTTCCTATGTAGAAGTGCTCGGTGTTTCCGAAAATCAGGTTGATTTTTTTTCTATGGATACGTTTTCTAGATATTTGCAATTTACCGTTATTCATCTTAAAGCAAAAATTGGTTCCTTTTAATCACGTGTATCTTACGAACCAATTTAAAAAGCTTAATATAAAATACGGCAAATGAAAGCCAATGAAATTCTGCATAAAGCTTCTCTTTCCGATAGGGCGTATAGTTTCTGACAAATTAATTAGTCATTTCAGCTTTTTTATTTTTTAAAGAAAAAATGAAAAAAATCAAACTTTACCAGAAGAAAAATTTAAAAAATAACAGGTTCTGAATAAAAAGTTGCAGATTAGTGTGCAAATTTAATGAATATTCCTGAGGTCTGCACCAAGTTTAGAGATTTTATTATTATGTTTTCTATTGTGGAATGAACAATATTTTTATAAAAAATTATCGAAAATAAATTAGGATAAAAAACTTTGCGAGAAATTCACTGTGCCAATACTTCTGTCCGGCACTGTATATATATCCGTAGGGTTCTCGGAAACGGCTCTAACGATTTTGATGAAATTTTGCACACCGATAGTGTTTTGGATTTTAAGGTTATCTGAATAGCCACTATCTTTCCATTTCTTTTTTTCGTAGTAATGGCACCCAAAAAGCCTGCCGAGAAATCCGCCAAACCCGGCGACAAGAAGCCAGAGAAGAAGCCAACGGCAACTTCAGCAGCTGGCTCTGCCAAAGGCTAAGGATGCTAAGAAGAAGGCTGCCGCTGGCAAGAAGCCACAATCACTCTTGGCTAAATTGTCCGCGAAGGCTCACGCCGCCGCTAAGGGCAAGAAGGTCGCCGCTAAGCCCGGTGCTTAAGTGCAAAAGGGTACAGCAAAGGCTAAGGCTGTTGCTTTATTGAAGGCCAAGAAAGCGAAAGCTAAGATTGTGAAGGGTGCTTTTGGTACACGCACGCGCTAGGTGCGCACCAACGTGCACTTCCGTCGGCCAAAGACTCTGGTGTTGCCACGCCGTCCTAAATACCCAAGGAAGTCGGTGCCAACCAGAAATCGCATGGATGCTTACAATATCATCAAATACCCATTGACTACTGAAGCAGCCATGGAGAAGATTGAAGATAATAACACGTTAGTGTTCTTGGCGCACTTGCGTGCTAACAAGAACCACGTACGTGCTGCTGTGCGTAAA
>NW_023458565.1:14756792-14758110 GCF_013731165.1 Rhagoletis pomonella
GCCTGCCGAGAAATCCGGTAAGGGAATTATACCAATTTAATGCATTTGCTGCTGCCAAAATTGTGTACAAAAGTGCCTCATAACTAAAGAAATCGACTACCAACGAAATTATAAAGTTTTTTTTTGTTAGAAATGTGCAATATTTAAAGAAAGTGGTTTGTGTGTGTGGCCACGCGGTCGCAGCTCCAATACCAGCTAAAAGTGCACTCTTTTGCTTAAAATATATTCAAAGTGCACAGCTTTTGTTGCATTAAGCAATTAGAAGAAGTGTGCATCGTGTAATTTTTCTATGATTATGTTCCAATTAACTATTTTGGTTTTTGTTTATCAACTGCTTATAATACACCTAACCTCATTGTGCACCAGTGCTATGCGACATATTTACATACATATCCCACTAATTGTACCTACGTGTTTTAACAGCCAAACCCGGCGACAAGAAGCCAGAGAAGAAGCCAGCGGCAACTTCAGCAGCTGGCTCTGCTTCAACTGCAAAACCTGCTGCTGCCAAGAAAGCTGCACCCGCCAAGAAGCCCGCTGCTGCCCCAGCTGGTGGTGTCAAGAAGCCTGTAGCTAAGAAAGCAGCGCCTGCCAAAAAGCTCGCCACCAAGCTCAAGCCAAAGGCTAAGGATGCTAAGAAGAAGGCTGCCGCTGGCAAGAAGCCACAGTCACTCTTGGCTAAATTGTCGGCGAAGGCTCGCGCCGCTGCTAAGGGCAAGAAAGTCGCCGCTAAGCCCGGTGCTAAAGTGCAAAAAGGTACAGCAAAGGCTAAGGCTGTTGCTTTATTGAAGGCCAAGAAAGTGCAAACTAAGGTAAAATATTTTCTTTGTATACATACCGCTTGGATTAGAGATTATGTATGCTTTTTGGAATATTTTCAGATTGTGAAGGGTGCTTTTGGTACACGCACACGCAAGGTGCGCACCAACGTGCACTTCCGTCGGCCAAAGACTCTGGTGTTGCCACGCCGTCCTAAATACCCAAGGAAGTCGGTGCCAACCAGAAATCGGTATGTATGAAAATTGTATAAATGGAGAATGTAACATTTTTAACAAAAAATTTTACTGCGTTTTTTGAACAGCATGGATGCTTACAACATCATCAAATACCCATTGACTACTGAAGCAGCCATGAAGAAGATTGAAGATAATAACACGTTAGTGTTCTTGACCCACTTGCGTGCTAACAAGAACCACGTACGTGCTGCTGTGCGTAAACTTTATGACATTAAGGTAGCCAAGGTCAATATTTTGGTGAGACCTGATGGTCAAAAGAAGGCCTACGTTCGCTTGGCGCGCGACTACGATGCACTGGATAT
>NW_023458565.1:14758210-14759422 GCF_013731165.1 Rhagoletis pomonella
TTTACGCACAGCAGCACGTACGTGGTTCTTGTTAGCACGCAAGTGCGTCAAGAACACTAACGTGTTATTATCTTCAATCTTCTTCATGGCTGCTTCAGTAGTCAATGGGTATTTGATGATATTGTAAGCATCCATGCTGTTCAAAAAACGCAGTACAAATTTTTGTTAAAAATGTTACATTCTCCATTTATAAAATTTTCATACATACCGATTTCTGGTTGGCACCGACTTCCTTGGGTATTTAGGACGGCGTGGCAACACCAGAGTCTTTGGCCGACGGAAGTGCACGTTGGTGCGCACCTTGCGTGTGCGTGTACCAAAAGCACCCTTCACAATCTGAAAATATTCCAAAAACATACATATATCTCTAATCCAAACGGTATGTATAAAAAAAAATATTTTACCTTAGTTTGCACTTTCTTGGCCTTCAATAAAGCAACAGCCTTAGCCTTTGCTGTACCCTTTTGCACTTTAGCACCGGGCTTAGCGGCGACCTTCTTGCCCTTAGCGGCGGCGCGAGCCTTCGCCGACAATTTAGCCAAGAGTGATTGTGGCTTCTTGCCAGCGGCAGCCTTCTTCTTAGCATCCTTAGCCTTTGGCTTGAGCTTGGTGGCGAGCTTTTTGGCAGGCGCTGCTTTCTTGGCTACAGGCTTCTTGACACCACCAGCTGGGGCAGCAGCGGGCTTCTTGGCGGGTGCAGCTTTCTTGGCAGCAGCAGGTTTTGCAGTTGAAGCAGAGCCAGCTGCAGAAGTTGCCGTTGGCTTCTTCTCTGGCTTCTTGTCGCCGGGTTTGGCTGTTAAAACACGTAGGTACAATTAGTGGGATATGTATGTAAATATGTCGTATAGCACTGGTGCAGAATGAGGTTAGGTGTATTATAAGCAGTTGATAAACAAAAATCAAAATAGTTAATTGGAACATATTCATAGAAAAATTACACGATGCACAGTTCTTCTTATTGCTTAATGCAACAAAAGCTGTGCACTTTGAATATATATTAAGCAAAAGTGCATTTTCAGCTGGTATTGCAGCTCCGACCGCGTGGCCACACACACAAACCACTTTCCTTAAATATTGCACATTTCTACCAAAAAAACTTTACAATTTCGTTTGTAGTCAATTTCCTTAGATATGAGGCACTTTTTTACACAATTTTGGCAACAGAAAATGCATTAAATTGGTATAATTCCCTTACCGGATTTCTCGGCAGGC
>NW_023458565.1:14759522-14761005 GCF_013731165.1 Rhagoletis pomonella
ATACATTTAAGGCGCAGCGAAGCACGCCGGGTAATTGCTAGTACTTAATATGGCCGAAGAGAACAAAAAAAATGAGGTTTTACTATACATATGTATGTACATGAGTTGGAATTATTCCGCTCTCAAAAATCCTGTTGCACTGTGTAAGTTCATGCTTAATTAGTAAATTATTTATTAATAATTATTTTACACGAGATTAGCCAATTAAGGTATGGAAAAATTATATTTTGTTTGAATTTTTACTTTAAGTAAGCCTCTTAGAAAGGAATATGTATTTTTTGTAGATTTTTTAATTCCTAAATATGTCCTTTATTCAAATTACGAAAATCTGACGATTTTTTGCATGGTGTTCAATTTTTTCCGAATACTGTAAGACCTTTCGCAGGGAATGTGAAAGCTTAGTTGGTCTAGACTTAACTTACCTGAAGAAATAGTGAAATATTGCTTAACCCAAACTCTCAATTTCCGTAAGGCTGTAACTTAAGATCCTAAAATCTACAGCTTCTTAAGTTTCTTATGGTAAGTTAAGTTTTGACTAACTGCCAACACAGCTTCTGATATAACAGGCTAGCCAAAATTTTAGGTAAAGTAAATTAAGTCTGGATGGTATAAAAATGCATTTGAATGTATCACCAGTTGGTCTGGCCGACTCAAATGCCCTAAAATGGTTGTTCCGCTGAGCTAAAAACATGTTCACGACAGATCAGATTACCTATTTTCAACTCTACTTTGACTTGCCTAGAAAGAATGTATACCAAAATATGGATCGGCTGCGAAATTTTCTCATGTAAATCCATTATCATACAATTTGTAGATTAGAAATTTCCGCGCCCAGTCCATATTTTTGTCTACATACATCCTTTTAAGGCAAGTCGAACTGGAGTTGAAAATAAGTAATTTGACATGTGATCAGCGTGTTTTTTACACTTTACAAATACGTTGAGCTATTCGAGAGTGATTTGGTTACGAACACATAAAATATCTGATTTTTGTATATATTTAATGCCGAATTTCCACTAGGCATTGAAATGACAAAAATGCCATGTGGAAATAAACTTAATGACACGATAATTTTTTAATGCCCGACTTTGTCATTTGCCATTACTGCCATTTAATGCCTAGTGGAAACCCAGAATAAGAGTGGTCATCACTAGCCCAGCCTTAAACTATTAAATTGCTTTTGTTATCTTTTAGATTATCTCAACGAAAAAACATTTCTTTTTGAAAGTACCGCTACATAGCAGTAAAAGTGCAAACGTGTTAACGGTGAAAGAGTGCAAATGTGCTGAAAGGCTAAAATCAACAAAAAATGCCACTCCACATTCAAAACAAATTACAAAAGCAAAAAAATGCATACCTACATTTCGACAGGCTGCACCTTTCATATGGAGGAGAAAACCGCTACGAATACATATGTATAAAAAGTGAGTGTTGGGACAAAAAGTGCAGCGAAATGTGTGACAGAGAAAAAGAAGGTGAGATA
>NW_023458565.1:14761105-14764553 GCF_013731165.1 Rhagoletis pomonella
TATCTCACCTTCTTTTTCTCTGTCACACATTTCGCTGCACTTTTTGTTCCAACACTCACTTTTTATATGTATTCGTAGCGGTTTTCTCCTCCATATGGAAGGTGCAGCCTGTTAAAATGTAGGTATGCATTTTTTTGCTTTTGTAATTTGTTTTGAATGTGGAGTGGCATTTTTAGTTGATTTTAGCCTTCCAGCACATTTGCACTCTTTCACCGTTAACACGTTTGCACTTTTACTGCTATGTAGCGGTACTTTCAAAAAGAAATGTTTTTTCGTTGAAATAATCTAAAAGATAAAAAAAGCAATTTAATAGTTTAAGGCTGGGCTAGTGATGACCACTCTTATGCTGGATTTCCACTAGGCATTAAATGGCAAAAATGGCAAATGACAAAGTCGGGCATTAAAAAATTATCGTGTCATTACATTAAAAAAATAGTCATTAAGTTTATTTCCACATGGCATGTTTTTTAATTGCATATATTTTTTGTCATTTCAATGCCTAGTGGAAATTCGGCATTATATACAAAAATTTGATATTTTATGTGTTCGTAACCAAATCACTCTCGAACAGCTCAACGTATTTGTAAAGTATAAAAACACGCTGATCACAGTTCAGTAAAAGGATGTATGTAGACAAAAATATGAATCGGGCGCGGAAATTTCTAATCTAATAATTAAGATGATGAGAAAATTTTTAGATGAGAAAATTTCGCAGCCGATCCATATTTTTGTACACATTCTTTCTAGGCGAGTCAAACTAGATTTGAAAATAGGTAATCTGATCTGTGATGAACATGTTTTTTAGCTCAGCGGAACAACCATTTTAGGGCATTTTGGTCTGGCCAGACCCTCATAAAAAATTCTTCTGTAACTCTTAATTTTGTGTAATTCTGATGCATGTAAATTTAATAATGAGATAATATGATTTTAAGGAACTTAATTGTAAAAAGAAGAAATAGGTTTTGAAAATTGAAAGAGCATTCTTATTTTTTGATACTCAACTGATATATCGAAAATAACTATTGAACATGGTCTCAAGGACTTTCAAGGATAATTTGCTAAAAATACATTTTCAATACCTATTTGCCTTATCCACAAAAAAAAATCTTTTTTTTTTTCAATTCCACAGAATTTTCTCTTTCATTTGATTCCCTTATTGTGATTCTACATTACTCTGAACTTTTTAAATAATTTTTTGCATTAAACATATACTTGAAAGTCTTTTTAAAAAATTCGCGTCAGATATAAAAACTAAAAATGCAGTTTTACCATATTTTGCCCGTAGTTTTGGGAGTACATAATTTTTTGTGTGTAGAAAATTGACTGTCGCACGGTGTAGTATAGCGGTCTGGCTAAACCCGTTAGGTACGAATGTGACGTTAGCAGTAAAATATCCTTGTAACTATCCTTATTTTAATCCTGATTTATTTCTTAGAGGATGTCAAAAAACTTCAAATAGCTAGCTCATTTACAAATACGTTTATTTTACAAGTAAAATAGAAAAAGGTCTGGCCAGACCCGTTCGCCTAACGGATGGTTAATTCGCAGATAATTTTAATATTCATTGACTCCTAGTAAATAGACTCCCTAAAATAGCTGTTTATCCCCTTGAACACTGTTGTTTTCAAGATGGCGGCGATTCTTCGACAACTTGAGCCACGCAAATCAAATTTTAAAGTTTAGTTAGCCTCTTTTAAAGACGTTGGAGCTTCCACGTTCCGGCACCGCCTTCGCATTTTATCAGTATGTAGCCGTTTCGCAGTCTACTTCTGCCAACTCTGCTTAATGTTTTCCTCGCCTCTTCAATTTTTAGAGGTTCGGAAGGTACGGTTTTTTGTTAGCAAAACTGCCTTTATGAAATCTGAACACGTTTTCCAGTTTTCGTGGCTCTTTATTCGGCTTGTCTCCAAACTTCTTATAAAACTTTTATCTTGAATTATGCAGTTAGTCTAGGCTTAAGTTACTTTACTTAATATTTTGGCTAATTCTTGGTTGTTATATGAGAAGCTGTGTTGGCGGTTGGTCAAAACTTAACTTACCATAAGAAACTTAAGAATTCGTAGATTTTAGATTTTTAAGTTACGGATTTTATATTCTTAAACCTTACGGAAATTGAGAGCGGTGCGAAAATAAGGCTTGCCAGACTTTTATTTTTCTAGTTCTTAAATATAAGTGAAAGCTAACATTTTTTTGCTGTCAATCAGCTGAAAAAGAAAATACAAAAACAAAATATGTTCACCTTTGGCTTAAGTTGATAATTTGTGCAATATTTCATTATTTCTATATGATTCCAACTAATGTAGATATATAGTAAAACCTCCATTTTTTTTGCATATTCAAGTCAAATTATTTGTTACGGCCATATTAAGTATGTAATTTGTTGCCTGATTGTTTTTAAAATAAGTGGAAAAAAGGGTTAATATTCGAAATATTTGGTTTGTGTACATATAGTAAAATTTCACGAAAAAAATAATTTTTGTAAAACATTTTAACCCATTAGGCCTGTCACGAGAGGGTCTTGTCTTGGAAAGTCTGAATAAAGCGCATTTATGAGGTCGCTAGAGGGTTAAATTATTCTAGAAATTAATTCCACGCGAAATTTTCATTAGCAGTATTCTCAGACAAAATCTTTATACAAAGAACTTAAAAGTACATAGGAAAAAAAAACAAATATGTCTCCTTAAAATATGCAACAACTCTTTATTGCTTTCTTTTATATTTTGTTAATAAATATGACTCTAACACTTTTCGAAGGTGAGGGTTCGGAGTTTGGGTCATCAGTATCGCAATCATCCGAATCTGAGTAACACATGATGTCCACATGTGAGCCCACTGCTGGCTCTATTGGTAATTTTTCAAATTCTTCATGATATCTTGCTTCGATATGAATTTTAACATTTTTTCCCACTTACGGCTCTATTCTGTATCACTGACAAATTCTTGTCACAGTTTTTCTTACGGAAAAATATATGAAAAAGTATACATCTGTCAGTAAAAAATGTTTTTCACCGATACCGAAATGGGCTATTATTCTAAAAATACTCAGACAAAAATTGCAAATTTAATACGGCCGTAAAAAAATTGTTTACCTGAGAATGCAAAAATATTTGGAGGTCTTACTTTATGGATCTAATTCTTTCATCCAAAGTTAGAATCATTCCGCCCCCAGATAATGACCCTGAAATTGTTGCACAGTGTAATCAGTTTCTAACAAAAATTTGCTGCTAAGTTATTCATTAAAATTTTTCTATGCAAAAATCATTCATTCTCTATTAAAAGAAGCTAATTAACACCCAAGTCAGCTCATGCTGATTTACAAGCAGACTAACATCCAGTCATTTTATCTGTACAAAACAATGTAAAGCGCTGATTGCAGCTACCTCCAAGTACGTTTTTATGGCGCTAAATAAATGCAAACGTATTTGTATGTGTTGAAATAATTATTTTT
>NW_023458565.1:14764653-14768169 GCF_013731165.1 Rhagoletis pomonella
TTGCGCGTTTTTCGTTTCTTTTACGTATAGAATTTTTCAAAGAAAAATAGACATTAAAAACCGGATAAAAGTAATTTTTATCTAAAATAAAAACAAAAAAATATATAAAATTCTAAATTTGACTTGAGCGCAGGTACACAACCATCATGATTCAATAATTAATTAATAATTATTATTGAACCATGCACAAACATGACAATACGGAATTTTACGAATTCGACTCTAACTGACGCTGACTGTTAGGGGGAAGAAAGTTTTTTTTTATATTTTCAGGTTTTCAAGTGTAACTATCTCATGGTCGAGGCACATATGTTGGAAACTCGCTATTTAAAGGTAATAACCGATTTATTTTACTTATTTACTTACATGTTATGATGATGTTTTAGTGGGAATCTCATTGAATATTTCTATATCATGAAAATATTTCTATATATATGTATCTGATATTCCTAATAATATAAATACCTCTTTTTGATCCCAAGATTTTACTAATTTTTATCATTTACGATTCCTTACAGGTCTGTCTTTCCAACTTATAGCAGAATTATGCTGAAGGAAAGGTAATAAGCTGAAAGAAATTTATTAAAAAGATAATACAGATTTAATTTAATAATTTTTGTTTGATGATATATTAGTGGGAATCTCATTGAATTCCGCCTTGTGTTATTATGAAAACATCTTAAAGTAACTGATTATGTTAAAAAGAATTGCTTTACATATTGGTTTAAGTACCGTATAATTTATACCCGTTTAATTTCATTTGCAGATTTTCACCTGAAAGGCCTTCCAAAAAATGCTAGGAACTTGAAGGTAATGACTTGGAAAATTTTGCTTCATACAATATACTTTTCTGATGATTTTATAGTGGGAATCTCATTGAATTCCGTTTAACGTTATAATGAAAATATTATCACATAACTGACCTAATGAATGACAACTACTAGCTTTTAATCTTGGAATAATTTTAAAATAAGTCCTTTAATTATTTTTCAGGTACTTGTCTGCGATTCAATCTTACTCACACACGCAAGCACCATAGAGACTCGGAGGAATTGATATGTATATTAAGGTTACATTAAATAAATAAACTGGCATCTAAAGCCCATATTGCTTATAATTTGTTACATATTTTCTTGTGGCAATTTCTACACAGGACTTTTATTTATCAAGGAATCCCTAGGCTTAAATAACACAACGTGCGCTCCCCAGATTTTATGAATTTCCCGCATTTGGAAAGTCCAAACCGCTTTTAAATACATATGTGCATATATTATTGATTCTAACAATTATGTCGGACTCGAACCCGTTACATTGAAACCACAAGCCAGGCACAAATAATTACTATGTCAACGGCGATATGCAGCCGCAGACTATTTAACTTTTTAAAAAAAGTGGGGAATTTTGACAGATAAATGGTATCGCACGCATACGCACCACGATCCAGTCACCTATGTATGTCAAATTAAGATAACCATCTAAGGGTTAAACAGTTTTGCGATCGACACAATTCGGCAATTCAGGAACTGTCGTAAAGTCGTATAATTTTTTAATGTAAAATAGCAGTTAAAATAATTTTAGGGAATTTCTAACTACAAAATATTTTTAAAACGATGCACCCTCTGAATACCTTAAAAGTTATGTAAAACAACAGTTTAAATAAATTTAGGGAATTTGTAACTAGAAAATCCCTCTGATGTAATTTGATTGAAACTGGAACAGACCCCTTGTTCATATCACATAATTTTCCAAACGCATCATCGCACAACTTGGCTGCACTGTTTTATCCTCGCTGTCATGGCGGCTATGTACATGGCTGTCAAATAGAAAAAACCATTGAACGCGATTATCGTCGAATTTGCAAAAATTTCTCTTATAAAGTAATAGTGAAAATTAAAAGCACAAGCTTCGTATTTCCATCGGTATTTTAAGAATACCGAGGTGTTTGCTTGTAAAGAAAGTTAAATATGGCAAATTTTGCCATGGAGTGATTTTCCAATTCCATCGATTTGTTGCAGCGTATCACACCGCCCTGCCAATATTATATACATACATTCATATATATATATGACAGGGTAGGTTGGGATTGCATATTTCAGCAAGCACAGCGAATTATCTTTGCAGCAGCACTGTCGCTTACAAGGACATTGATCATCGTTCAATTGAACTATTTAACAAAGTATAGAAATGTACAACGGCATTGGTTTGACAACGCCACGCGGGTCTGGCACCAATGGTCACGTACAACGTAATTGGGCATTTGTACGACCCGGCAAAAAAGACAATTCAAATTATCGTTCCGAGGAAGATATAAAAAAGCTAGATGCTTCCCTAAATCGTCCTCCTAACAAGGAAATATTAGACCATGATCGTAAACGGAAAATTGAAGTAAAATGCATTGAATTCGAAGAGATATTAGAGAAACAAGGGTAAGTTGTTAATTTAATGAAATCTAATAAACCTGCTAACTATATAAGATTGAACATACTCAAACTTGATAACTGGTAAGGAAGTCTCAAATCGTTCCATTTGTTAAACACGTATCTACATTCTCAACCGTTAAACCTCATACTAGGTATTGGAAAAAACTAAAAACTTAATGAGTGTGCTAACTACCCATAAGATTTTTTAGTGGGCCTTTAGTTAATTCATCCTTAAAGGCTTAGAACGCTGCAAAAGGTCTTCCCTGCATGCTTCTAGGAGAGCTTTTCCTATTACGCAAATGTACCCATGTATGAATATTATTGAGCATTACAAATAAATTTCCATATGCATTTCAAGTTTAAATAAAACATTTTTTATGAGCCTTAAATAAAAGCAAGCATACCGAAAGTAAAGGCCCTTCAATTTGTGTCACTACACACAAAAACGAAGACCCCTTGGATGGCAGAAACGGAGCTTGAACTGCTAAGAGAGGCCTGTGTTACCCTGGCCCAGTTATTGTATGGATACTGTAGCCGCCTTAACAGCTACCTGTACAGACGACCCCAATATCGCCAATGAGTGTCCGGCATGTGGAGACTTCCCGCACGACACCAAGCACCTCTTCACATACCAGCCCAATCGCACTCAACTAACACGTCTCTGCCCTATTGAAACTGCCCGTTTCCTGGGCCTACCGATAATTGAGCTTGACGACAAGGATTGAAGAATGAACCTAAATAGGCGAGGCTTAGTAGTGCCGCTACAACAACAACAACAACAACCCAGTGAAAGTCCTTTTAGCTCTTGAAACTAACTACTGGGTAGGATTAGAACCAGAAATATTAAGTATGGAATCCGTTTATCGCATGCATTGCCGAAATTAATGTTTATTTTAGTATGTATCAATATTTACAACAAATATTGTTAACGTGTTCCCCACCCAAAAGAAATCTTTTCAATTGTTATTGCATCGCTTATTTAGCGTATTCTCTACCCAGTTCCTCATGTAATTTCACTGTCCTGTTTTGACTTTGCTATTCAACATTTCTTTATATTGGGGTGGCAAGAGAACAAGAATAAAGGTTTTACGCCTGT
>NW_023458565.1:14768269-14772721 GCF_013731165.1 Rhagoletis pomonella
GCCCTATGGACGGACAACTTCTGAGATACTTCGCCGACCTAAACGGGGTTAGATCGCCGAAACAACAGCCGGGTATTTCACTTCGGCAACAGGAGGGCATAAACTCATACCTGAGCAGATTAGATGCAGATGTGTTAAATGAGTGTCCGGCATGCGGAGAGACAACGAGACTCGAAACATCTCTTCGTATGCCCGGATAACCCCACACAACTAACGCCTCTGTGCATGCATATGTATATCCGACTCGAAAGTTTTAGGATAGCCTTACTAATTCCAGTTTTGAGGTCAACTAAGAAAGAACAACTAGCATTGAGAAACTGACAAATATATTTCAGCAATGGATATACTTTAAAACTGTCTAATCTATCTCTTGTTATTTGTATGCAAAATACTAAAACGCTATTGAAATAGGGATAAAGAGTTCGCTGCCTTAGGGAGTTATGTGCTACGTAATTGTTATTGTTACGAATCGTTTTTTAAACGAATTTCAAGCCAATAGAAAAATAATTGAAGTTATATGTAGAAACTTACTGACGCTTAAGGTTTAGTGGCTAAGGAATTACTAATAAAAATGCTTGAAATATGCAGCACTGGAAATGCACCATATCAAATTTTACAACTAAAACTCACCTTTCACGCGTGCGCTTCTTCTTTTTCTTCTTCTCTGATTTTGATACATGCTCATGAGTTTCATTATCACTGCCGCCTTTGCTGCCACCACTGCCAGCAATGTCTTTTTCACGCGATGGCGTGCGCACTAATGCATAACGTCGCTTATCTGCACGTTCCCTATCCTTATCTTTGCTTACTGTGGCGCTTTCGCGTTGCGCGTCAAGCTCCTTTTGCAGCGCCAGGCTTTTAGCTAAATCTTCCTTTGCTTTACGATCCGAATCAAAACTTGAGCCTTCAACAAAGTATTCAGAAATGTTGAAAGCTTCACGTAATTTAGCGTTCTTCTCTTGCTGTGCTTCAGCAATTTGATGCGTCTCACGAACACTGAAAGTAAAAGAAGTGAGATTCAAGTTTTTGTGTTAAAGGGCAAAAAAAAGTAAGGGACGCTAAAATCTCTAATTAAAACATATAAAATCTAAACCATTTATTTTTTTTTAGCAAGTATGTACATATATACCTAACGACATGTCTAAGTTGCTGCTGGCGCAGACTAGTCGTATGCTGAAAGTGTGCGCCTAAAAGCGAATCTAACAGCGATATTCGCTGGCCGGATCCGGAACCAATGCCGGAATGTGGCATTAAACTCAGCAAATGTGGCATTGAAGTGGCAATATTGACATTAGTAGCTTGAGTTTTAAGTAGTTTTTTCAACAATTCTTCTACCATTAAAGCAGATTCGACTGCTATGGAAGATTGTTGTTTCAGATCCACAGCCGGCCGTTTGTTATTAGAAAATGTATGACTTTCGCAATTGTTGCTTTTCTGGCACTTCCGTTTGGTATGTGGGGTGGCGACGGTGGCAATGGCACATGCGCAATTGCAATGAACAGGCTGTGACGAAGTAGTGGTGGCTGTTGATGAGGCACAAAAGTGTGGAGCATATTTTGCCAGATGCTTTGTAGGCATTTTCGTTTGTAGCTGCTGCTGACGTTTGTTGAATTTCATTTGTTGTTTATGCCATGGGTTTGTGTGCTTTGCCGGTTTGTTTTGCATTCTATTTTTATTCAATGTTGCAAGTGGTTTGAATTTCTTCGCTACTGCAGCATAATTGAGTTCACTCTTTGTTATCGTTTTGACAATTTCACGCGTATCATGTTGAAAATAGCGGCGCTCTTTGTGAACAGCGCGACGACGTGTCGTTGTGTTCGTGCAAGTGCTGGTGGTGCTGGAGACAGTGGCTACGGAGAGTGTATTGTCGGCCTCTCTTGCGGTCGCGGAAGTTGCGTTGGACTTTGTGGGTGGAGCGGCAGTAGTGCGTTTTCGACGCTTGCGGCGCTTTTTTGGTTTCGGCATTTTGAAAACATCTGAAGTTACATCGTTATCGATCGGTGCCGTGTGAATGGTTGAGGAAAGCATATTTGGTATTTTTTTTTTGTTATGTATATTAACAAAATATGTATGTATATCTGTTTTTGTTTAATAGTTTAAAGTTATCAATTTTACTCCGTGTAAATTTAGTTTCATTGGTTTACACGATTAGTTTGTATACGAACATATACAGATTAATGCGTCTGCCACAAGAAAAACATGGGGTCATATATATAAATATTAGTTTTCCGCTTTTACATAAAATTATTTTTTTCTTATTTCATAGTATAACTACATTAATGTTATGGAGGACATTGGATTATTTATAGTATGAGGAGTTTCACATGTTTATTTTTTCTTAGTAATCAATATGAATTCACAAGCGAAATATTTCTTGTCAAAATATTAATATGATATTCATTAAACATGTATATATCACTTATAGAATTTATATTTTCAGCGCACACGCAGGAAGACATGGGATTATACTTAACTATCTTCGTTTTTATTTATTTCTTAAATACTATCAATGTTTCAGCAAATTTTATAAATGTTATAAATATTTTGTTGTTTGATTTAGCAACATGGAAGACGTTGGATTATGCATAAATACGAAATATAGCTTTAGATCCCTTTATAAGGGCATCCCACTGACGTTTGCTATAAACTACGAGTGTACTGGAATTTATTTTATTATTACTAACTTTTTTTATAATTTGAACGCGCGTACAAAGAATTTTATTATTTTTATTCGAGCGCAGTTAATTCATTTATTTTATTTTATTTATTTTTTGTTGCAGAATTTTTATTTTCGCGCTATCTGGAGCCTAGTCAATATGGTACTAAACTCCTGACTAATTAGCTTAAATAGTAATCACCTAAATGGAAGACTCTGTGATGAGTGATTTGTTGCATTAATTTGAAGTTTATAGCATTTCTTCTGCCGCTTTATAACTTCTTTTTGCTTCGCTTTTCAAGCATATTCCACTTGCTTCTTTTTTTCAAATTCACGTTAATCCTCTAATCCACTTAGTAACGGAGAAACCGCATAAATTTTCTAATACGCAGCTCCAATACCCACGCATTTTACTATGGAAATTTGTTAGTGGGGCTTTGTTGTAATGAATACCTTTCAAACGAATTTTTATTCAGCCCATCGTAAAAATAGGCAAGTAATTTTCTTTTTTTTCGGATTTTGCCACCGTCGCCAGTTACTAGATAATTTTCGTCAAATTTCCAAATTGGTAGTTGGCACCAAAACATACTGCAGTGGTTTTTTTTTTAGTTCCATGAAGATGTATCTCTTATTGCGTTGATTATCGATTTTTCTCAAATTGCCAAAAATGGTTTCCACACATGCATATCCAGTCTTAATAAGAATCTTTTGTACAGCAGCAGCACTTTTATTATTTATATTTACTTTAAAGTAATGCAATTAGCTTGCTTTTCAAATAATATGATTATATTTTATTTCTAATATGTTTGTATATTGATTTATTTGAAGTCAATTAAATATGCACAGCGTTTGGGTTGTGCAACCCTTGGAAGACTTGAGTTGACTAAACATCTCTGCAATCTGTGCAGAGTGCAAATGATTTGAGCTTAAAAATTACAGACATCTACCTTGCGTGGTGGTGGGTGGTGAGTAAGTAGGGCACAAAGTAGAGAGAACAATATCTTCGCTTGTGAGTTATACAGCATACAGCAGCTTTTGGGGTTGCAAATTGCATGCAATAACATCAGAACCCATATTACATATCAAAATTATATAATATGGGATATAAAAACAATTAAAACTTTTTAAATACACTAGCTAGCTTGTTTTGTTCTCTAAAGAAATTTAATTTTAAATTAATTTTTCTTATTTTTCTTTGCAGTCGGACATAACGGCAAATAACCCTGCCTAGGAACTATACATAAACATATATATTTAATACACTTACGCTATTCTTCCGAATTCATCTTTAGGCAAATCACTTTTTCCTAGTCCCATTAATTTTTGGCGATATGAATCAACCTTAGTTTTTATTTCCTCCGGTGTGCGCCTGAAATAAATACAAGTTACAGTTAAAACCAGCAAAATTAGCGTCACAGCTAGAAATTAAAATTTTCTTGCGGCATACCGACCAAACAAAATTAAACCAAAAAGTTAGCAGGTGAAAATTTGTGAAAGATCGATATTTCTCTACTCAGATACCTAAATCTATACGTATTATTTGTACGGGCTTATTTGTACTTTATTAAAAGTGTTATATCCTTTGCTTTCTGTTAAAATGTTATTTTTACTTTTAAGAAAATCTTTAATTTCTTTCCACCAAACAAGTTTGCAATTTTTTAGTGGCTTCCTAGCGCTATGCAGATAGAGCGCACAAACTATTTTCAACTTGTTCACTCAGCGTGAAAATAATGTATGAACAATGTATGTACAGGCGTAAAACCTTTATTCTTGTTCTCTTGCCACCCCAATATAAA
>NW_023458565.1:14772821-14795919 GCF_013731165.1 Rhagoletis pomonella
TTTATATTGGGGTGGCAAGAGAACAAGAATAAAGGTTTTACGCCTGTTTCATACATAATTTTCACGCTGAGTGGACAAGTTGAAAATAGTTTGTGCGCTCTATCTGCATAGCGCTAGGAAGCCACTAAAAAATTGCAAACTTGTTTGGTGGAAAGAAATTAAAGATTTTCTTAAAAGTAAAAATAACATTTTAAACAGAAAGCAAAGGATATACATACTTTTAATAAAGTACAAATAAGCCCGAACAAATAATACGTATAGATTTAGGTATCTGAGTAGAGAAATATCGATCTTTCACAAATTTTCAGCTGCTAACTTTTTGGTTTAATTTTGTTTGGTCGGTATGCCGCAAGAAAATTTTAATTTCTAGCTGTGACGCTAATTTTGCTGGTTTTAACTGTAACTTGTATTTATTTCAGGCGCACACCGGAGGAAATAAAAACTAAGGTTGATTCATATCGCCAAAAATTAATGGGACTAGGAAAAAGTGATTTGCCTAAAGATGAATTCGGAAGAATAGCGTAAGTGTATTAAATATATATGTTTATGTTATGTTATGTTAGTTCCTACGCAGGGTTATTTTCCGTTATGTCCGACTGCAAAACAAAAAAAGAAAAATTAATTTAAAATTAAATTTCATTAGAGAACAAAACAAGCTAGCTAGTGTATTTAAAAAGTTGTAATTGTTTTTATACACCATATTATATAATTTTGATATGTAATATTGGTTCTGATGTTATTGCATGCAATTTGCAACCCCAAAAGCTGCTGTATGCTGTATAACTCACAAGCGAAGATATTGTTCTCTCTACTTTGTGCCCTACTTACTCACCACCCACCACCACGCAAGGTGGATGTCTGTAATTTTTAAGCTCAAATCATTTGCACTCTGCACAGATTGCAGAGATGTTTAGTCAACTCAAGTCTTCCAAGGGTTGCACAACCCAAACGCTGTGCATATTTAATTGACTTCAAATAAATCAATATACAAAAATATTAGAAATAATATTTAATCATATTATTTGAAAAGCAAGCTTATTGCATTACTTTAAAGTAAATATAAATAATAAAAGCGCTGCTGCTGTACAAAAGATTCGTATTAAGACTGGATATGCATGTGTGGCAACCATTTTTAGCAATTTGAGAAAAATCGATAATCAACGCAATAAGATACATCTGCATGGAAATAAAAAAAAAACCAACTGCAGTATGTTTTGGTGCCAACAACCAATTTGGAAATTTGACGAAAATTATCTACTAACTAGCGACGGTGGCAAAATCCGACAAAGAAAATTACTTGCCTATTTTTACGATGGCCTGAATAAAAATTCGTTTGAAAGATATTCATTACAACAAAGCCCCCCGCAAAGTCCCATAGTAAAATGCGTGGGTATTGGAGCTGCGTATTAGAAAATTTATGCGGTTTCTCCGTTACTAAGTGGATTAGAGGATTAACGTGAATTTGTAAAAAAAAAAAAACAAATGGAATATGCTTGAAAAGCGAAGTAAGAAGAAGTTATAAAGCGGCAGAAGAAATGCTATAAACTTCAAATTAATGCAACAAATCACTCATCACAGAGTCTTCCATTTAGGTGATTACTATTTAAGTTAATTAGTCAGGAGTTTAGTACCATATTGACTAGGCTCCAGATAGCGCGAAAATAAAAATTCTGCAACAAAAAATAAATAAAATAAAATAAATGTGTTAACTGCGCTCAAATAAAAATAATAAAATTCTTTGTACGCACGTGAAAATTATCAGAAAATTGGTAATAATAAAATAAATTTCATTATAACGCGAAAATAAAAATTCTGCCACAAAAAATATAAATAAAATAAATGAATTAACTGCGCTCGAATAAAAATAATAAAATCCTTTGTACGCTTGTACGCGCGTTCAAATTATAAAAAAATTAGTAATAATAAAATAAATTTCAATATACTCGTAGTTTATAGCAAACGTCTGTTGGATGCCCTTATAAAGGGATCTAAAGCTATATTTCGTATTTATGCATAATCCAACGTCTTCCATGTTGCTAAATCAAACAACAAAATATTTATAACATTTATAAAATTTGCTGAAGCATTGATAGAATTTAAGAAATAAATAAAAACGAAGATAGTTAAGTATAATCCCATGTCTTCCTGCGTGTGCGCTGAAAATATAAATTATATAAGTGATATATACATGTTTAATGAATATCATATTAATATTTTGACAAGAAATGTTTCGCTTGTAAATTCATATTGATTACTAAGAAAAAATAAATATGTGAAACTCCTCATACTAATCATACTAATCCAATGTCCTCCATAACATTAATGTAGTTATACTATGAAATAAGAAAAAAATAATTTTATGTA
This sequence comes from Rhagoletis pomonella, assembly GCF_013731165.1. Taxonomy (NCBI): domain Eukaryota; kingdom Metazoa; phylum Arthropoda; class Insecta; order Diptera; family Tephritidae; genus Rhagoletis; species Rhagoletis pomonella. The sequence goes on from NW_023458565.1 coordinate 14,775,186, forward strand.
AAAGCGGAAAACTAATATTTAATTATATGACCCCATGTTTTCCTTGTGGCAGACGCATTAATATTTATATGTTCGTATACAAACTAATCGTGTAAACCAATGAAACTAAATTTACCAAGAGTAAAATTGATAAATTTAAACTATTAAACAAAAACAGATATACATACATATTTTGTTAAAATACATAACAAAAAAAAAATACCAAATATGCTTTCCTCAACCATTCATACGGCACCGATCGATAACGATGTAACTTCAGATGTTTTCAAAATGCCGAAACCAAAAAAGCGCCGCAAGCGTCGAAAACGCGCTACTGCCGCTCCACCCACAAAGTCCAACGCAACTTCCGCGACCGCAAGAGAGGCCGACAATACACTCTCCGTAGCCACTGTCTCCAGCACCACCAGCACTTGCACGAACACAACGACACGTCGTCGCGCTGTTCACAAAGAGCGCCGCTATTTTCAACATGATACGCGTGAAATTGTCAAAACGATAACAAAGAGTGAACTCAATTATGCTGCAGTAGCAAAGAAATTCAAACCACTTGCAACATTGAATAAAAATAGAATGCAAAACAAGCCGGCAAAGCACACAAACCCATGGCATAAACAACAAATGAAATTCAACAAACGTCAGCAGCAGCTACAAACGAAAATGGCTACAAAGCTTGTCGCAAAATATGCTCCACACTTTTGTTCCTCATCAACAGCCACCACTACTTCGTCACAGCCTGTTCATTGCAATTGCGCATGTGCCATTGCCACCGTCGCCAGCCCACATGCCAAACGGAAGCGTCAGAAAAGCAACAATTGCGAAAGTCATACATTTTCTAATAACAAACGGCCGGCTGTGGATCTGAAACAACAATCTTCCATAGCAGTCGAATCTGCTTTAATGGTAGAAGAATTGTTGAAAAAACTACTTAAAGCTCAAGCTACTAATGTGAATGTTGCCACTTCAATGCCACATTTGCTGAGTTTAATGCCACATTCCGGCATTGGTTCCGGGTCCGGCCAACGAATATCGCTCTTAGATTCGCTTTTAGGCGCACACTTTCAGCATACGACTAGTCTGCGCCAGCAGCAACTCAGACATGTCGTTAGGTATATACATACTTAATTACCAAAAGATTGTCTATATTTTAAATGTTTTTTTGTTTTATTTTCCCTGCATTTTTTATATTTTCTTTGCCCTTGACCACAAAAAAAGCTTGACTATCAATTCTTTTACTTTCAGTGTCCGTGAGACGCATCAAATTGCTGAAGCACAGCAAGAGAAGAACGCTAAATTACGTGAAGCTTTCAACATTTCTGAATACTTTGTTGAAGGCTCTAGTTTCGATTCGGATCGTAAAGCAAAGGAAGATTTAGCTAAAAGCCTGGCGCTGCAAAAGGAGCTCGACGCGCAACGCGAAAGCGCCGCAGTAGGCAAAGATAAGGATAGGGAACGTGCAGATAAGCGACGTTATGCATTAGTGCGTACGCCATCGCGTGAAAAAGACATTGCTGGCAGTGGTGGCAGCAAAGGCGGCAGTGATAATGAAACTCATGAGCATGTATCAAAATCAGAGAAGAAGAAAAAGAAGAAGCGCACGCGTGAAAGGTGAGTTTTAGTTTTAAAATTTGATATGGTGCATTTCCAGTGCTGCATATTACAAGCATTTTTATTAGTAATTCCTTAGCCACTAAACCTTAAGCGTCAGTAAGTTTCTACAAATAACTTCAATTACTTTTCTATTGGATTGAAATTGGTTTAAAAAAACTATTCGTAACAATAACAATTACGTAGCACATAACTCCCTAAGGCAGCAAGCTCTTTATCGCTGTTTCAATAGTGTTTTGTTTTGCATACAAATAACAAGAGATAGATTAGACAGTTTTAAAGTATATCCATTGCTGAAATATATTTGTCAGTTTCTCAATGCTAGTTGTTCTTTCTTAGTTGACCTCAAAACTGGAATTAGTAAGGCTATCTTAAAACTTTCGAGTCGGATATACATATGTATGCATGCACAGAGGCGTTAGTTGTGTGGGGTTATCCGGGCATACGAAGAGATGTTTCGAGTCTCGTTGTCTCTCCGCATGCCGGACACTCATTTGGCACATCTGCATCTAATCTGCTCAGGTATGAGTTTATGCCCTCCTGTTGCCCAAGTGGAATACCCGGCGGTTTACTGCACATCCCGAGAGATATAAAGCGCACCGGAGCATGCTACATAAAGCACATCAATTCCTGGTACGATACACGCTACCGTGTTTTACTGGTAGAGAGATATAGGATGCTCTCAACAACGTAAAATATTCTAAAGCTTTAGGCCGTAACGGCATCTCGCTGGGCCTGCTGGGTGTCCAGTACCTTACTGCAGCGCACAACGTGCCACTGTTCTCCCTGATCATCGAGATTTGGAAAAAATTGTAGAACCATCTCCTGTAGCAAATCCGTATTATGGAAGCGCTTTTCCTCCCCCAACCTATAGTGAGCCTCTGCGCGTGTCAGGTCGCCTACCCGGATACCGCAAGTATCCGCATAATGCAACAACAAGACTGAACGCTATCACCGCACAAATTAGCGAGGATGTGAACCAACGTCGACTCTGGCCCTTTACCCGCTTGACCTTTCGAAAACCGTCGACCAAGCGAGTTTTCCAGAGCGGACGAAGCGGTGGATCATCAACTATTTGTGCAGACGCCAGTACTCGGTCGAATTCCACAATGCTAAGAACAAGAAGGGGTTCAAAAATGGGTTCTCCCAATGCGTCGTTGACACTGTTAAATCTTTCCATGGTAAAAGGGCCTCTGCTGCCCATTGGAGTGACTCTACTGACTTAGGCGAACAACGGGCCGAAAAAAATCGACAGCTTACCGTATATCTCCCCGTTCTGGCTAGATTCTGTACTATCAATAAATCCATCCATCTTTCTACATTCCTTTTGCCTCATACATACTTCATTTATACGAACAGGTTTTCGGTATAACTTTCTAAATTAAAATTATTTTTACTTACAGTTCCGCGAGTCCTGAGCGTAAAAGGGATAAGAAGAAAAAGTCTAAGAAACATAAAAAAGAAAGGTGAGCTTCCTGCGCCCCCTTTAATAAAAAAAAAATTTATATATATACATATATACTTACTTCATTGCATTTCTTATGGTGATACGCTGGGTGCCACTAATGTATCGAATAGTTGTTGGTTTGCACTCAGCATTTTTCTTTCTCGCAAGTTATTTTTTATGTTTTGAATTTTTATTTAGGAACTACTTGAGTTTTTTTTTTATTTTTATTTTTTTTTTAATGTTCAATTTTTATGCAATTACTATTTGTTTTTAATTTTGTGTACACAAAAATTTTCTTACAATTAACTTAATTTTCTTTGATAAAAAAGTGTTAAACAAAATCTTCTTCTTCCTCTCAATTGCTTAACATTTTTTATCTCTCCTTTCTTTATGCATTTTTTATATATGAATATATATTTTCAATGGTAAACAATCAAATTTTTGAAGGAATCACAACAAAAAAGAAAGAAAAAAGAAAACAAAAGACAAAACAAAATAGCCCATACATAAATGAACATAACAATTAAACTTTATATTACAAAATACAGCAACTTTTAAAAGTGTAGAAAAGTAATCATACGCATAAAATTAAACATTTTATAGTAATAACTAAAAAAGTCTCGTGAAGATTAAAAAAATCGCGAAAACATCTTTATTTCTGCCACGCACAAATACCTTTTTTATATATGTATGTAGCTGTGAAGTTGTTGTGTTTGTACCTACATACATACATACATTCTTATGTATGTACGGATTGATTTTAATTGTACCGCCAAACACTGACAATACCACAAAATACTAGCACGGAGCATCATCATTCTATCATTTTGAAAAAAAAATCATCCGCAGCACTAAAACTTCTAAAAAATCTACTATTGAATAATTTTTATGCGAATTTAAAAATATTTCACTAAAAAATTATAATAATAACGGCGATGCACAGTAAACATTTCGTTCGTTTATAATGTTTCTAACAAATCTGCCTTTCCAAGAATATGTAATCTTTTGTTTCCAATTAACATTAATTTGATTTCAATCACTACGGCAAAATGTAATTATGGGTAAGTAAATCGAGATGTTAGTTCTTTCATATTTTCATATTTTCACTTGTACTTGAATAGTTAGAAATCAGAAGAAAAAAAACAAAAACGTTGAAAGCAAATATTCTTAAGACAAAGAATTTTAATTGACTGTTTATTGATTCTCCATTTTTATGTTTATACTTTTACTAATGGCTTTCTACCCAGTTTTGAAACTGGCTTATTTGTGCATTTTAATTATGCAGACAAAAAAAAATCTAGAAACATCTATCGACATACCTACATATTACTAATTTGTTCTAAATATCTTTTTACTACTCAATTTTATTCATCACTACTATATATATGTATTTTTCATTAACATTGCACACTTATTTATACGTAAAATTAAAGTACATGCCAACACCCACAACATTAATAACATTAAAGCATAGCATAGTACATTCATACAATTACACTTAACCAAACTAAATGATTTAGCTAACTGAGTAAAAATTACATAATTTTTAACTGAAACTAATAATTGAAACGTTAAAAAATTCCCAACATCTATATACATACATACATAAGATCAATATGATAATACTTAAATTTTTTTTTTTTATGCAAGCCAATTGTCCAAGAATTAAAAGAAAATATTTTCTCATTTTTCTTTTCCTTAAGACAAACCAAATATGAAGATTTGACAATAAGGTAAACAACTATCGAGATCATCACTCAAGTTTACAAATGATTTTTATAGTCAATACAAAATTTAAATAAGTATGAATTACTTCTGACGTGATGTGAATTTGTTGAGGAGTTGCTGTTCACTTGCATTTGGTAGGGAACTACACATATTACCTTTCATGCAAGAACAAAGAGTAAAATTAGGTAATGTAACTCGATGAACAATTCTTTTTGAGGTGACCAGAAATTGCAATAACAATTTTTTTTGTCGAATAAAATTTTTTTTTATAAAATTGTGCTAAGCAAGCACATAGTGTTGTTAAAAATAATAGGAATAAAGCCAATGTGGTATTTTTTGCTTGTTTTTTAACAAAGGCATCAAATTTTTCCACCTTGCAGCTGAAGATATCTTGGAAAATTACCTGACATAGAAAAATGGTATACAGATCCGTAATCTACGACCCAAAATCGAGTTGTACGTGTTTCGGCGTTTTTTTTTTGCCATTTTCTCTATAGTGCAGTTGAATTCAATAGTTCAACACTACTTCGGTTTTCCCGCAGGGTGGCTCATTTTTTCCGCTCATGTGCTTTTTTCAAAAGCTTACAAAGATATACAGTATGTCAACTAAGCTAAGAAACAATTACGATTTTGATATCTCCTACCGTTAACGAGCCTTAACCAATTTTCGTTCATACATTCTCCACATTTTTTTTCTTATAAAGTGTTTTGAGGACTTTTTTCAGTATGCGAAATTGTTTTAACCACAATGTTTAAAGGCATTTGAATTTTCGTCCATAGGGCAACATCTGATACGCATTCCTCTGCTCAGTGTTGATAGCGAGTCAAACTCTGAACCAGAAACCTACACCTACTGCCAGTGTTGGCACTAATCGATTGATTTTTTAATTAATTAGTCAATTCGATTAAATTCAATCCAATTACAGCTAATCACGATTAATTCAAATCTGATTAAACAGTAGTGTAGTAAATTATTTCTGAGCGGTTCAGTTCTGCAGCTCTTATTATCTTCTCCAACATCGAATTAAAGAAATCACATGAAAGGAATTCGCTCTGTCTGAAACCCCCGTTTGGACGGAAATAGCTCGGAGAGGTCTTTCCCAATTCTGACGGAGCTGATGGCATTGCTCAACGCCATTTTGCACAGCCGTATTAGTTTCGCGGGGATGCGAAATTCAGACATCGCGGCGCATAGGCAACTCATTTTAGTGCTATCGAAAGCGGCTTTGAAGTCGACAAATAGGTGGTGAGTGTCGATCCTTTTTACGCGGATCTTTTCCAAGATTTGGCGTATTGTGAATACCTGATCTATGGTGTATTTTCCAGGTCTGAAGCCACACTGATAAGTCCCAATCAGTACGTTGACGGTGGGCTTCAGTCTTTCACACAATACGCTCGATAAGACCTTGTAACCTACACTGAGGGAAATAATGCGTAGTAAAAATGAATACTTTATATTTGATTATCGTTTAAAAATGTTCGTATTTAAAAATAACAACTTATACATACACACATAGTACATGTTTACAAAAAAAAAAACCAATTCCCGACAGGCAGCACCACACCTCATTAACACCCTACATTGCGGTGTATCGTCTTACCGAAGCAGACAACAGTAATATCATCCTAGAATATCAGGGCATTGTCATCCGGTCAGGCAATGTCGAGCTCGAAATATTCAACGTTTCATACTCCCTGCCATCAGATGCCCGGCATGATATCACCCGGATATAGATGCGCTCTTCAAAGGTGAAACCCGTATGGTAATTGGAGACTAAAACGCGCACCACGATCTTCGCCATTCAAGCATTTGGAATGATCATAAGAGGAATACACTTGACTGAGCAGATATACGATTCCACATTCTGCAATATAACAATAGTAAGCGCTGGTCTGATAAAAAGCATAAAGTGGCGACCTATGCTGATCGTAGTTATCACGATCGATAAACCTGCTGACTTTGCTTCCGTAGAACACCGAACCCCCGCCAACTTTAGCATAGCTGATTGGCACGGCTTCGCGGCAGTTACTGAAAGCACCTTCCCACACCAACCGACGTTCATGTAGGTGATCGTAAGTTCCGCAAGGCTATCACAGCTGATGTAGACCGCTTCATCCCAGCTGGATGCATCATGGAATGATCTGTCCTAGATCACTCCATTAGGGATTTCAACGCAAAGATTGGGCAACTTGTGAACGTACATAAGCGGAAAAAGTGGGATGAGCATCTGAAGACCTGCAACTTCACCTCTTCTATAAGCAAGCTTTGGTCAACCGTGAGGTCATTGTCCAACCCGACGAAGCGCGACGATAGAGTGGAAATCTCTTTCGGTGACCGCGCTTCGTCGGAGCCGGAGTGATATGCGAGCTATTTTAGACGGCAGTTAACGCTGCATTGGTGGACATAGCCAAACGTCGAGTGAATAGAAGGCTGCACCAACTGCCAACTTCCAGTGCGCCTCTTTCTTTCATCAGCGGTGAGGTTCAGGTGACCATCGGGAAGGCGAAAGCCTCCAAAGCCATGGGACCCGACTGATGCTGGAAAAATGCGGGAGTAGATTATCTCAACAAGGTCTTCAATCTGTCCATAGCCCCTATCATCGTTCCGGACATCTTGAAAACGGGGAGAGTGGTCCCACTGCTTAAACCGGGGAAGCCGGTTTTTTTGTTAGAGGCTTCCTACAGGGAATCACACGGTGGTCAGCGAATAATCTGAGTAGTCGACATTCGTCGGTAATTTTTAGAGATAAAAACAACAAACCAAGAAAAAATTAAACAGAGGGGCGGGGGGTAGAAGCTCCCTCAGCCACGAGAGGGGGTCTTTAATTATCTCTAATGCGAATGACTGCCCGATAATGGCGTCTAGGACTGGAATTGATGACTTGTACTCGAAAGTAAACGGTTACCTCTCTGAACGATCTCGCTTCTTCACTGCAGAGGGCCTAACCCTCCCCCAACGAAATCCTCGGCAACCCTTTTTACCACCTGGACAAAGGAGATCAGACTATAGCTGGGAATTCACGTCGGTGGCGACCCAAATTTCGATGGTGAATAACCCGAAAAATACTCGAAGTTACCTTCTATAGTCTGCCCTCCTTCTCGGCACATACAACCGCAATTGTCAATAGAGTACAGAGTCGCAACAAGGTCCTCAGCAACACCTACATGACGAGGCTCAAATGCTACCGGTCAAGCAGCACAATACAATGTTTTATTAGCAATTCCTAGTAGGGTGCCACAAACGTGGTCACCCGCACGACACCTGCTTTCAGCGGAGCCCTCGCAAAGGCACGTCAGAAGGCATCTACACGAACGAGGTTCACAAAACAACCTCTGGACCCGACAGCAGACAGACAGCCCATAAACGGCATTCACAGAGAGGCACTCTCGAGTTATGTAGACTCTCGACCTGTGAATGCCGTTCTGGGCACACAACCACGAGACGTGTACGAGACAGAGAAGTACCCAACGAGTGTCCGGCATGCGTAGAGTCACCACATGATACGAGATATCTTTTCGCATGCCTCCTAAACCCTACTCAACTAACGCCCCTCCCTCTGGACCAGCCTAGTTGGATTGGCACACTCCCTGGGTCTCCCGTTAGCTGACGCTTGAGAAGCCGCGAAAATTAAAGCTTAAGTTTTACTGAATTTTTTCTAGATAAACTTTTACTAGTAAACAGTCGATGACGTGATACTACTGCAATTCGTACTAATAAAGGATTTTTTTTTGTTTTATAGTTGAAATTGATAAATATGGCAACTTGAATAGCGCCCTCTTTTGATCTTCAGTACTCAAAAAATGTTTGTCAAATAAAGTGCAAAACTCGAGGGGCTAAAAACTACCATAAAATTTTTAGAACTTTTTTTTGACGAGGATGTTTCATATAAAAATAGATTTTGGTCATCTAAAAATGATTTTGAATTTTCAGCATCTTAAATTTTGCGCAATTGCGTGTTTCTAGTGTTTTTGAATTATACTTAAATTCGAATTTTCGAGTAGTTTTTCAAGATGTCTATTGATTTGAGAAATTAAAATTTTATTGTACAAAACTTCATGTTCACATTACCGAGTTTTATAGCCCGTTCTCCTTTTTATTCTATAAAACAAGAATAAAACATATGTTTTCTCATAAAAAATTACGCCCGAAAAACACATAAAAACGACTTGTTTTCGTTGAAAACCGGTCCCAAAAACGACAACATTTTAGTGCAACCGCCAAAATATCGGTGAATAATCGAAGACATAGACAATGAATTGAAGTCAATTTTTTCCATGTTTTCCTAACAGCGGCTCTAGCCAAATAGATGCGAGTTCGACTGCCAACTTGTTGGTCATGGGTTCAAGCCCTGTGGCACCGACACTTTCTCCTTTAATTTTTTTTTTTCTTTATTTCCCAATTTTTTTATCTATTTATTTTTGTCTCAAATTATGCTGATAATTGTTGCATCTCGTGTTTTGTTGTGTTGTTTAAACTTAAACTGCTACAAAACACGGTAACGTGAACACGCTATAGCATAGTTTTATAGAAATAAAAATGAAAAGTTTACACCCAGAGATCCACTTTATCTGCAATTCACTTCTGAGTGAATTTCAACCCTTGTCAACATGATATCAAAGCGGCTTTGGTTCAAATTCACACGTAAATGAATTGCAGAACCTGCCTGCTTATGCCGAATTTCCACTCGACATTAAAATGCCAAAAAATGTGTGCCATTTAAAAGATGCCATATGGAAATGAACTTAATAACTATTTTTTACAGAATGGCGCGAATATTTTTTAATATCCGACTTTTTCACTATAATTTTTGTCATTTAATCCCTAGTGGAAATCCAGCATTACTTAAAAGTAAAATTGAGAGAGTTTTGATAGTAATTTAAGGAAAAATATTATTTATTTCGGTTGTTCACTAGGTATCAAATGACACAAATTACATTGACAAAGTTAGGCATTAAAAAATATCTGTGCCATTACATTAACAAAAATTGCCACTAAATTCGTTTCCATGTGGTATTTTTTAAATGGCGCAACTTCTCCAGAAAATTTGTTTTATTAATCGCCTTCAAAAAAAAAAGAGGTTATCAATTCGTCGGAATATTTTTTTTATGTATGTTACCTCATAACTTTGGATCACGTTAACCAATTTTTTATAATTCTTTTTTTAAACCAGAGGTGGTTCCACACTAATTTGGTTTAGATCGAATCATTGGATCAGGAAGAAATTAACGGTACTCTTAATTTTTTTTTATGAGAGTTGAAGGTGGATTTGTTTTTTGCTTAAAAATTACTTGTTTTCAGGGTGCATTTTCAATGTCACCTTAGAGTTGAAAGTCCTCCGGCTTGGAATGAAGTTTCGCATTTTTAGTGACAATACAACGTTTTCGAGTGCAATCGCAACTCCCTTCCGAGAACTCATACGAACAGAAAAGCATTTCAAACCAAGAAAAGCGGTTTCAACTCAAAAGCTTATATAGTAAACGCTCCTTTAAAGTTAAATACATTAGGGGTCTTCACACCAATTTCGGTAGTTTTACTTAAGCGCTAGTTGTTACTCAGTAATTTGATCAAATGTGAACATCGTTTACAGCTTACTTTTATTAGTCTAGTAAATTGTGTTTACCAACAGATGACTCGTAGCTTTTTTTTTAATTAAAAAAAAAAATATTTATAACAGCAAATTCAATGAGCAAATTCAATGAATTTTATTTCTCATATGCGTTGTGCTTTTCGGCAGCGGGTGGATTTTAAATTGAATAAATATCGAACAGCTGAATGCGAATTACAAACTACCAGAAAAATGATCAAGCTTGCCACCACGGTAATTCGATAATCGGTAAACCGGTTATAAAATACTTATAAAGAAACAAAATAAATGGGGAAAAACTACTGAGTATCAAGCTCGGTGTGAAGACCCCTTTTGAAGTCGATTTTCAAAAAAAAAAATAAAAAATTTGAACATCTTTTTGAAAACCGATTCATAACCTTGAGTGGTAAGAATCTCATTTCACTACAGAACTGAACACAAACTAGTAAACTACCCAATCATTTTTACTACTTTAATTTCTAACATTGAAAATTATACCATATGTATAATGATGAGGATAACCTCAAAAATTTAAGCGTGATATTAAGTTTCAGCTGCTTGCAATTTTTTTTATAATCAACTCGTCCGATTTCAAGGCGCCATAGTCTAAGTAAACTATATTTTTTCCATTTCTTCTTGCAGTAAGTCGAAGAAAAAGAAATCACGTAAACGTAAGGCAAGCGAATCCGATAGCGGTGACTCTGATCATGACTCTGACAACGAGAAACCCAGCAGTGATTCGGAGTATGAATTGAAGAAACAACGCAAACGGGCCAAAAAGGACAAGGTAAGCCAAATCAAATAAGGAAAAAAAAAACAGAAACCGGAAAGGCTTTCTATCTCTTGTATTGTGCGATTAACCTAACAACCACAGTTACTTTGTGTAGATTGAGAAAAAAAAACCGTAAAATAAATATGTATAAAATTTCTTTCATAATTTTTTATATAAAAATAACAACGATTTATTTGTTTGTATGTACATATGTATATCTATATTTAAATGAAACGCATGCACTCTCTCTAATTCTAATTCACTTGAATTTTTAAATTTTCCATTCTTCCAAACTACAAATGATTAAAAGTACGCAATTTTTCTCTTACTTATTTTTTCCTACGATATATACAAACATACTTACGATATAAAAGAACGAAAAGCAAAAATCAAAAAAGACATTATAACCTAAATGTTTTCAAACAAAAAACCAAAACAAACAAAATATAAAAATCTTGCGAAATAAAAAGGTAAACAGTTTGTCATTGCTTCATATCCGATTATTTTATATTTTTTCTTTTCATATATAATTTATAGAGTGATTTTATTTAAATTATAATTTTTCATTTATTTTTATTTTTGTTTGCTTATTTGATCATATACACAGAAATGATTGAGAATTGCATTACAATTGTGTTGAGCATGTTTCAAATTTTTCTCTCAAAAAAATTACTTTTGTTAAAGCCTTCTAAGAAATTATTGTATAAAAATGTTGTGTGAAAAAATTCCTCTACCTGCATTATGCCGAATTCCCACTATGCGTTTAGTGAGGTCCAATTGCTCCCAGTGAAGGAGTGTTATATCCTCCTGAGCAAGCAATTCCTGTTGGGACGCTACCGGAGACAGTACCCGTGTTGGCTCTGGATACTGTGGCAGGTTAAACTTCTCCTAATACGGACTATAACTTTAGAAGGGATATCGGCCGCTATGGCTGAGTGGTTATAGGTGCGCACTACCACTTCGTGGGACCTTTGTCCGATCCCTGGTCCGAGCAATATCTAAATTAGAAACAGTTTGTTCTAACTGCGCACGGCCTTCGGCGGTCAATGTTAAGCCTCCGAGTGTATTTCTGCCAATGAAAAGCTTCTCATAAAAATCCATTAGCCGTTCGGAGGCGCCGTAAAACTGTAGGACCCTGTATTTGTACAACAAAACCGAGACTCGCAACACAAATTGGTGAAGCCCCATCAAAAATTAAGCGCCAAAATGTTATTATTATTATTATTATTATATAGTCTGAACCGAGGCATAGAAGAAATTGCAGTATTTTACAAAAAATGGAAACTGCGATATTTCAATTATTGCTAAACTAATTCTATATAGAGAAAATTTTACGCAAAATATAAAATTTTGTTTTAAGCAAAAAAAAACTGGGCGGTACCACTCCACTTTTTACGAAATTGGTAACCGGTACTAAGAATTCGGATTTTTCTAAATTGGTAACCGGTACAAAAACCGATTACATTTTTAAAATAACCATAATAAAAAATGTTCGTGACCACGCTTTTCTCAAAATTGGTAACCGGTTCTAAAAACCCGAGTTTTTTTCGAAATAGGTAACCAATAAAAAACCGATTTCATTTTTAAAATCACCGTGTAGTAATCCTTGTAGGGGTAAAGTTTCAGCCATTTGAAAGATTTAAAAGAAATTTCTAAAATAATAAAATTTCTTAAATATGTATACGTAAAGTTGTTTTTAGAGAAAATACTTAATAAAAGTTATACGATTTAACGTCAGTGTTATTATAAAAGTGTCTGCATCTAATTCTGTGTTATCAAAGGTATATGTAGCCATCTCCAAGTGACACTTAGAACGAAGTTTTCGGTTGTAGTCCAATTCCCATTATGAGAGATTGTGTCGTATTCTTGTATTTATTATAATCGAAAATTTTAAATTTTTTTATACAGAAGTAGGCCGAATTTCCACTAAGCGTTCAAACGACGAAAAATTGTTCTATTTGCCAAATGTCGATGAGAAAACGAACTGAATGGCCCTTTTTATTGACGTAATGACTGTTTAAATTTTTAATGTTCAACTTTGTCATACAATGATTTTTCATTTGATGCCAAGTGGAAATTCGGCATTCAATGCAGCTTGGGCATAATGCAAAAACTCAATATTTCGATTGAAAAAAAAACCCATTCTAAACACAGATTTAAAATTTATTATTTTATAATTAACTTCTTTTTTTTGTTGTGATTAATTTTATAGAAACTTAAGATTGTAGTTTGTTTTTAAATTTAAATTTTACTTACCGTTAATTATTTGATGTTAATTATTTTATTTATTCTAAATTTTACGCCATTTAAATAAATACGAAATTTGCATCTACATACTACTTTCTAGTTTCGTATACATTAACATAAAAATTTTATTATTAAGAAAAAAAGAAATTTACAATTTTTGTTTATTGAAAACCCTTGGCGCTTCATTAAATAGGATAGCTTTCGCAAGGCTCTCTTGTAGTTTTGTAAGTACTTTTATTTAGACCGTTTTGTTGTCTTAAGCTCCTAGCATAGAAACTAAAAAAGATAAATAAAAACTGAATGCCATGTCAATAAAAAAAAAGAACTTAAGGTTGCCAAAAAGGCAAGCGACTGCGATGATGCACGAAAAAAAGCATAACTTAACATAACAACAAACACACTGTTATGTACATTAACGGACAGTGCACATCACAGCAAAAAAAAGTGCAAAGAATTCTACGAAAAATTAAAAAAAAAAAATATATATATATACAATATTTGTCTGAGATAATTTAAAACTTCTTAGTTTTAAGTTCTCAAATTCATGCAATAAAAACAACTATTTAAATACAAACTCAGCAATTTCTTACACTAGATCAAATATGTAGCTCTGAAACTCATGCAAATGATACAGATACTAATAAATACTTGTTTCTTCCTAATTCTCCTTTATGCAGAAGAAACGTGATAAGAAGAAGAAGAAGGAACGCACCAGCTCAGTAGAGAAGTCGCGCTCAAGGTAAGAACTAAGATTTATAGAATTTTAGTGCATTCACTCACGAAAACCCATTTGAGTAAACACGACTACTAATTGCCAATTAGATGTGGCAGTAAAAAACGCATTTGTTCTTTCCGTGTGGACGGAAAAGACAGAAAAATTGTTTTATTATTTACGAGCGATTTGTCACCCTATTGGCAAGCAATTAGGAAATTTTAACCATTTCGAATACATCAACTCGCGAACTATGTATTGGGTCATACAAAGGCTCCGCGAATTTTTGGGTCAGTTTTAATAAAATACATATTATTTTACCATCAAGAGAGGTTTGCAGAGACCGACACAAATACAAGTCAGCCGCTTTAAAAATGGTGATATTTGGTTGCGTTTCACCGCAGGCGATTCGGTCAATGTTATTGTTGTTTTTGTAACAGCATACAAATTCCCCAAAGTGTGTTTGCTGAGTGTTGATGGAGTGGCAGTCCTCTGCCGGATATAAATCTGGATCGTTCCGGTTACGTAGACTGTCTAGGGAACGATTTGGTCAATCAAATTTCTTTGTTTCTTTCGAGCTTCTTTGAGTAGCCTACTCTTGTTAGGTGATTCCAAACTCCTGTGGTTGATATTTAGTGCCTCCGCTATCTCCTGACAGCTTGCATGCTGCCGGTCTTCATCAGAGCGAGGTGCATATTTGACATCAAAATTTACGCAACGGAATCGAGCAAACCACTTTGTGGTCTGGCATTCTCATCGCATTTTTTTTTTTTTTTTTGGCCTGTTTATGCAATGTTTTCACCGTTTTAATAGTAAAAAAAGTATACCATGGCACATTTCTTGAGATATTTCACTCATTTTCAAATCAGTCTTAATTTTTGCACGGGCGACGAATTACAGAACTGTCTTCTCTATAAATGTAGCCTGAAATGTCACCTTTCAAACGTACGTCAGTTTGACGCAATCGGATAAGTGTTGCCAAATGTATAGGCATCAACACCACATAGTGACAAAAATCCGCGGATACTTTTTATATAAGCCAAGATATCATATGGCTGCACTCTGCGATATTCTTCAGGAATAGGTTGCTGAAGCGGCTATAGCCTTGCTCTTTCAATGACCTTATGCAGGTTTTTAATGTACTTTACCGCCTTCTTAATTACAAAATTTCCGCCTGGAAAACACTTGCATGGTCCGGTAGGTGAAATGAAAGCTTCAAATTGAGTTGGTCAATGAAAATCCCTGCCACTGCCCCGCATTCTATCTATGATCCGTCTGTAAAAACAGCCATCGAATTCAGTCACTTCAGCTTGGGAATTTTGTGCAAAGTGACTTCTGAACCCCGCTTAATTTTTTAACAACGTAGTTTGGACTGGCCACCAGTCCAGCGCTCCATATGAAAGTATGGATCGGACTATAGCCCCGTATTCATCCAATGTATAATCCTTGACGTCAATACCAATCTGCTTCCTAGCATTCTTCTGACTGCAAGAGAGCCACCGAGCATTCCGTTCTTGCTTCTCTTCAGTTTGGCAGACTTTTCGAAATAACTTGTATTCCCACATTTCTCATCACTTTAATGAAAGTATGTATATGTATAAATTTTTCCATCTTCCATTGCAGATCACCTGAACGCACAGTTAGACATAACCGCAAGCGTTCTGATGAAAGATCATCAAGAAGAGACGAAAGGCGTAACTCACGCCGAAGAAGCGTATCAAAATCTGCAATCAAAAATCCTTTCGATCGCCGCTCTACGGAACGATCTTCTAGGGACGAGCGTAAGCAACGTGAAGAAAGATCAAGGAAAAACGAAAGGAACTCCTCGCGGAATGTGTCTAAATCTCCCACAAGAAATCCCTTCCGCAGTCGCTCGCTTGAACGTGCAATACAGCGTCGTCGTTCGCGGTCAACCTCGCACCGTCGCAATTCACCGGCAGAAAGTCGAAGTAGGGAGCATTCCAATGAACGACATCGTGACAATGTCGAACGTCGTAGTCGACGTGAACGTGATGAACACTCACGTGAGCGTCGCAGAGAAGTGTCTAGAGATCGTAATAAACGACAAAATAGCAAGCGTAAGCAATCCCGCTCTATTTCACGCGACGAGCGTGCTGCACCGTCGTCGTCACGCTCACGCCATGATAGGGCCCCACGCACTCGTACGAGTCGTTCGCGATCTCGTTCAAAATCTCCGCAGCATAGCAAGCGAAGGTGCTCACCTTCCCCTTCTACCGTTGATAAATTACGCAAGCGCACCATTACTCCAACAGTACCACCACTAAAAGGTGTCGCTGCTTCTGTCTCGCCGACTCGATCTGATTCTAGCACACGAAAAAATCCATTCAATCCATTCAAAGTTGATGCACCGCTGCTTGCAGTACCCGCATCTACGAGTGAAATAAAATCGAGCGCGAATCCATTTAAGAATGCAGTAGAGCCAGCAAAACTTGCCAAGCTGTCGAGTCGCACTCGATCACCATCTGCAGCCAGCAGCGTACTCGGTCGAACTGAGAAAGGAAGATCGCAGTCAAATAAGGATATAACACGGATGAGTCATGGCAAATCACCAGTAAAGCGTGAGCGTTCGTCTTCGGTGCGGTCATCACATTCGAATAGGGATGTGCGACCGCCGCCAAACGAAAAACGATATGCCAGAGAGCGATCGAGAGAACGCAAAATTTCACCCGTTCGACGACGCTCGCCTACACGTGCTGAGCGTGAATTCAAAAGAGAACCGTCGCGTGAGCGTGAATTCATAAGGGCACAGTCACGTGAGCGTGAATTAAAAAGGACGCGATCGCGAGAGCGCAAACCTTCACCCGTTCGACGACGCTCGCCTCCACGAGCTGAGCGTGAATTCAAAAGAGAACCGTCGCGTGAGCGTGAATTCATAAAAAAACAGTCACGTGAGCGTGAATTAAAAAGGACGCGATCGCGAGAGCGCAAACCTTCACCCATTCGACGACGCTCGCCTCCACGAGCTGAGCGTGAATTCAAAAGGGAACACTCGCGTGAGCGTGAACTCATAAGGGAAAAGTCGCGTGAACGTGCATTCAAAAGGGAACATTCACGTGAGCGTAGAAGCTCCAAATCCCGCCAGCGTTCCGGCTCGCGTACTGCGCGAGGAAGTAAACGTTCGGCAACACCCGAAAAATCATCTCCAACTAGACGCTCTACATCGCGCGCTGACCGAGAAGTTGAAAAACGCAGAAGGGGATCACGTGAGCGTCGTAAGTCGCCCGATTTGCGAGCTGTAGAACCACGTTCAGTTCGTGATATGAAAGAAAGGGACCAACCTTCGCGCCAACATCGAATGGCGCCTGATAAGCGCTCTGAACAACGAACATCTGAGGATCGAACTGTTAGCGCAATACGCGCGCCATCCCGCAAATTATCCCCCACACGCCATCGACGATCAGCGTCCCACTCCCCTGTAGCCGTGAAAGCAAAAAAGAGCGCTGCATCTCTAGCGCGCAGCAAATCTCGTACACCAACAGAAAAGCGTACGAAAACTTTAACCTCTCCGCCGCCTAATAGGCGCGCAGAGGATGAAGCTGTGCCACCTCGTCGTTCCCAATCGCATAACTCCTCGGAACTAAGTTACTCACCGGCGCGACGTAATCCTGAGCGTTATCGCGACATACTCGAATCAAAGGAAAAAGGGAAAGGCAGAGAAAAAGAAAAGGAAAAGGAAAAACCAGTGTCACACGCGCAAGATTCGAAAAGACGTGATACCGAAGTTGATGCATCCTCTCAAGATGCACGTAAGATGCGTGATGTGCCCGAAGAGCCGTTGGCAAACGATCAAGAAATTCGCGAGCGTAGTGGACGAGACAAAGAGCGTGCCACGGACGAAAATAGTCGTGCGCGAGCACCTGAACGTGAACGAGATTTAGAGCGCGAAAGACAGCGTGGCGTCGACCGCAACGGTCGTCCCCGCAGCCGGGAAAAGCGCAACAGGGAACACAAACGGGAACGCGAAAGTCGTGCTGCGTCCACCTCCAAGCGTACTAAGCCAATGTCAGGGCCAGTAGTGCGGTTACAAGGTCAGAGCGAGGATGAAAACGATGCAGATGATCGCACCGAAAAGGTGGCTGCATCACTCGATGAATTCCAGGAAATAAGACGTGGACGAGAACTTAAAGACTTGGAAATGCTGGAACAGCTGAAAACGGACATAGCCGCTAAAGCAAAGGAAAAATTGAAATCAATTGAGAAAATGGCCACTGGTGGAGGAAGCATTACGAGTGAAGTAAGTGAAAATAATAACAATGAACAGCAGCGCTACAGACACGGCGGCATGCGAAATTCGTTAAACGAGTTTCTTGTGGCCAACAATGTGGCTGCCGCAGTAGTTGAAGTAGCTTCGAATACTAATAGAAATAACAACAGTAATAATAACCATAAAAACAATAGCAATAGTACTAACAATAACAATCACACAGTAACCAAAGCAAAGGAAGCAGAGAGTAGTGGGGATACGACGCCGCCAATGGCAGCGATTTACCCCCAGCCGCTTGAAGAACAAATGGCAAACGAGGTGCGAACTCAAAGTGAAACGGCAAACAACTCGAAAATAGAAACCGACAAAGAAAAAGAGAAAGACGTAGATACAGCAAAAGCACAAACGCCAGAGGAGAGTACGGACATCGCGCCGCAGGCTGATTGCAAAGCCCCAAGTGCAGCAAATGGTCAGGCGGCGAAAAGTCCAACATTACCAGCTCGCGAAAATTCGAATATTAACGCGCGAAACGCAAATACAACTATCAGTCGTCAGCAAATGACACTGCGCCGTGGCGTGCGTCGTTCTCCACCGCCACCGCTTATTCTACATCCGCGAAAATCACACCACAGAGTAAAAATCAATACACCTAGTGGTGGTGTTTCACTTATTAACGCGCCGCTTTCCTCCGGTCCTCCCTCTAACTACAACCATTATGGCGGAGTTAACAATCCGGGCAACGCCGCCGCTGGTGCTTTTATGCGCCAATCATTGAGTCGCGTCAATCACCATCACCATCACAATAATCCACCACTGATAGCCCATGCTCCACATGGCTTTAATCCGTTATTGAGTAAACACTTTAACAGCGGTATCAACAGCTTGAACAATAACACAATGCTAATTAGTCGTCGCGAACACCATCATCGCTGTGCGATGAACTTAAATGCTAACCTAAATGCTCAATTCTCCTCAACTAATTTCTCTAATAATAGCTTACTACTAACACCCAATAATAGCCATCATGCTCACCACCATCATTCGCACCAACACCAACATCAGCATCAGCATGGCTCCAATGCTTCGGTCATATCTGATCAGTTGTTGATTGCCGCCTCATTGGCGGCAGTTACGGGCGGCGGTGGCGGTGGTGGTGGTCCTGGTGGTGGTCATCATGCACGTGGTCACCATCATCATGAGCTGGGTGTGAGTGTGGCGGGTCATCATCACGGCTACAATGCGGCAGTAGCTGCTGCAGCTTCTAGTTTAAGTTATCATCACCACCATCATCACCACCAACATTCGAATAAACCGAAAATTATAATAAAGCCTTTTAAAATTAACGATTCACAGCCTCTGGTAGCGGCACTAGCCGATAGTACACTCGTCGATACAATCGTATCCAAGGTATCCACAGCTACTGTGGCCGCAGCAGAGAGTGCAGCACGTCGTAGTAGTAGTCGTACAAGGCGTAGTCGCAGCCGCAGCCGTAGTCGCCCACGACGAGATGGTGGAGGTGGCGGCAGCGGCGCTGGTGGAGGAGGAGGAGGAACAAGCCGTCGGCATTCCACTAGCCGATCACGTTCATCGTAAGTACATTTTGGTTGTAGAAACAGCAAAATGAGGATAAAAGAAAATTAAAAATGTGTCCTTGTATTCGTTCTTGCAGGCATTATTCGTCGTCGAGCAGTCGCAGCCATAGCCGCACTCGGAGCCACAGCCATCGCAGTTCACGTTCTCGCTCACATTCACATTCTTCGCATTCGAGTTGTTCGACGCGAAGTAGTTCACGGAGTTCTTCAAGGTAATTGGTTTTCTCTTTTGCAAGTGTAATTTTGAGCTTGGGCATTTCACATGCATATATGTATGTATGGGGAAAAATCTTTAAATTCGGTAGATAAAATATTTACTCGACCTTGGGTCTATAACAGCCGCACACTTAGAAGATTATGTAAAGCAAATGCTACCGAGTGATGGTAAATCGTACAAGGTCTGTTGTTTTGTAGGCGCATGGAAAAATGCCATAGTCGCAAGATATGTGTGAAGTCCTACCACCACGTTTTCCACATTGCGCCACTTCTATTGTTTGGAAGCTTCATAAAACTGACCTACGTCCCTTTCTGTGCTTAGGTTTAGGAACCAAATTAATGCTTCTAAGATTTAAAGTTGGGATGGCCCTTGTGTTTTTTTTTTTTTTTTTGTTTAATTTAAAACCTGTCTCATTATCAACTCTCATCGAAACAAACCCTCATTGCAGCTCTGGTACTTCCGGTTCCTCACGTACTGGCTCCCGTTCACCATCAATTCCTCGACGTCGTGGATCTCCCAGCTTTCTCGATCGACGTCGCATAACGAGGTACTAAACTAAAAAGTGTTTCTCAAATTTCTTAAACAATTTTAATCCGTATTGCAC
>NW_023458565.1:14795929-14835879 GCF_013731165.1 Rhagoletis pomonella
AGATGAAAATAAATTTGTATCGGCGAAGGTGCATCAAGGGCATCCAAGAGTTCACTCTGTAAAAAAGAAGCAAGCTTTTGGCGAACTAAAAAATGTTATGCATAATCAAATTGGCGCTACTCCATTGAAAGGTGTCTTCAAAGAAATAAATCCTTTGGCAGGTGGTACCGCAAATAAAAAATCGTGCATCCAATATGAGGCGCAGAAAACCAAACACGCTTTAGATCCATCGGAACTATTCGATTTGTTTGATTTCCCGAAATCGTGCTGTACAAATAGTTGCACTAAAAGCGTTGAGGAAATTTGGGCGGAAAATGATGGACTAGATGAAGCTGCTTTGTTAAAAGCAATGGAAAAAATCCGGAATGGCGGGCCCATATTAGATTATGATGAAAATCAGGATGGTTATGTAGAAAAATTCGAAGAACCCGAGGACGATTTGAACGTCTTGCTTACCAAATCTGTAAATCCTTATTTGTATTTAGAGGATTATGACAATGGAGATTTTTCCTCGTGCTCTGCTGAATTGCCCAAGTTTGATTTTGGCAATGATATACTTTTAAGTTGCTAATTTAAATGTATACTCTTATGTATGAAGATGAGATTCCATAGCGTTGAGTATATTTGTAGTATCACTTATTCCATCTATGCATGTATAATATATGTTAATTTTTTTTCTCTTTGAATTCTGTATATAAATAAACATTTGATTTGATTTAATTTTGAGCTTTATTAATTTTCTGATTTAATATAATAAGATAGAAGGGGTGAAGTATAGGACATTCTAAATTAATACTAATCATATCCAGACCTACCTCTGATATTTCTAATATTAGGGTCCATCGTTTTCAGAACCAGACATTGATTAGTCTCGCTTTGGAGAAGAAACCGCCAACTATCCCGCCGATCCGTCTGTATATGCTTTTTAGATAGCTGGTTATCTATTTGACCCCCCAGTACTGATAATTCAGACTTATTTATTGATATTACCATCGTGAACAGTTAAAAATCAATTTGTTTCACTTTCATTACCGAGTTAAAATGTAAAACATTTGGTTAAAACATCAACACATTTGAAAATTAATTATTTATCATGTTTATTTTACTGTACATATTATAAAAAGGGAATAACAACCAAATTTATGCACTTTCGTTCCATGTTTATAATAAAAATAGTAACGTTGACGATTAGAAATATATATTTTTGAGAACTAGGTATTTGTTAAATTATTATTTAGTTTATCCAACAGCATGCCCGTATTTTTCAAATAAGATTCACACAGACAATTGCTAGCACAAGTTGTTCAGAGTTCGTCTTTTGATAAATCTAAGAACTTTTAATATCTAGCTACATATGCAGTTTAATAACTTTTACTTTGCTATATATTTGAGTTTATTTTAAATGTAATTTAAATAAGTACATACATTTGTGTTTACGATTATGTGTATTGTGGGTGGTTTATTTTATTGATTCTCAATCATAAACTATTTGCGAGCCGTCTTTTATACTCCCTTACTGAACCGAATGTGATAAGTTTATGGCTTATCAGACAAAAGTATATTGATGAAGCTTTCGATTAGAATACAATCTGCATCTAAAGGCTTAATATTAAAGCTATCTGAATAATAAATTAGAGGCCAGTTTGAAGAACGGTGGCGTATTACGGCTTAACATTTAAGAGTAAAAATAATTATTGTGGAAAAGCAAACGAATATTCATTTACCCTTTATATATATGTGACTGAAAAGGAAAATAATAACTTAAAAGTGTTGTACATAATGTTTTGTTAAAACTCTTACATTTTTCATAAATTATAATACAAAAAACACGACAGCATCACATTAAAAAAAAACGAACTATAGAAGGTAAGAAATTGACATAATTTAATAACTTTTGTTAATCTGTAGGATACATAAATATGGAGTAAACTCGATAGCAAGTGAAATGCTAAGTCCATCACTCGCACCGTATCCATTTACCTCCGAACACGGCCACGGTACACTTATTAACCATTTTCACATTGATGTCCTTCACAGTTGCCCCAAAAAATACAATTTCCTACTCCGCTATAACAAATTAGAAATACTGCTGTTAAAAATATTAAGCTGCAGATGGTGCATGGCTTTCGCTCTAGAAAGAAGCCAATTAGGTAGAGAACAATGAACATAACATGCGTCTCCATGAGTGCCGGATTTGTTGGCTTCGGTATAAGCAAAACTGGCAGCAGACATTGTAGACAGTACATTGTGGTGGCGGAGAGAGCTGCACGTTCTTTCTTATATGTATGTATCTGAAATTTTAATAAAAATTGTTGGTAAAGGAATATTTAGAGCAGATGTGGAATGTCATATAGAACGAAAATTTAAAGGCTCACTACTTTGCAGCAACGTTACTCACCGGTAATTAAATACCTTTAGAAATCGGCTTGCAAATAATGCTTAAGATGACCGACAAGACACCAACAAAGTGGTAATGCCTCACTTTCCCTCGTCTACTTAACCTGTGCTGCAGATAATTTGGATGGCTGGTCTACGTATCGCCTCTTAAATGCAGCATACTTTTTTGCTAATTTGCGCTGCGCTTATTTGAGCACCTTTACACTTAATTTATTCAAGCTGTATACGCATTTAATACTCTTATTTATCGTCTATATTTTGCGCTATGAATAGAACAATAATTTCTCAGTGAATTCTGTTGAGAAAAACAAAAACGACAAACTAGTACTGCAATAACATCGATTGCACTATCGATAGTGAATTTTGTCACTCACTATCGATCTCATTTTTAGCACTATCGACTATTTTCGTTTTTTTTTCGGCAAGATTTATGTCCTTTGATTTTACTCTAAATGTATGTTTACATATTAATATAATCCCAATCAAAGCTCGTTTTTGAAATCTCAAAATTATTAGCTGTCAAATTTGTTGTGCTTGTTATTCTCAAATCGCAACGAAAAGTTAAGTTTCTTCTCTTAGCCACTGTGATAAATTTTTTTTTGCTATATTAAGCAATTTATATATATTTTTACTTAATATTTTATTAAAAATACTTTTACAAATCTCTTTTAGTTGCTAGCTTTCGTTTTGGTTTACAGTTACATTTGGCATATCTCCTCTTCTTCCCAAAAATAATCGATAAAGCTAGGTTGTACACCGAAAAATTATCGATTTAATCTGAGATTATTTTATGATTACAGATTAACGAGGGACGAATGTTGTATGGGTAATCTCTTTCTAATTAGAAATTAGGGAGCTCAGCTCGAAAATGAGGATAATCTACTTATATGTAAACCTAGTATAATGTCACAATTTTTAAACCTATTTTGTCATTTAAGAGTTATTGCGTGCGAAATATTACCTGTGATTTTCTATTCAATTATCGACAGTCTGTTTTGGAATCAACTTAAACTATCGATAGTTTTGAAGCGCTATGGCATCTCTTGTGTCAGTGTCAATTTTCCACTCAATTTTCCTGCTTCGCCATTGAAAAAGGGTTATAACGCAGTGTTGTATTTTGAATGTATGAAAAAGTAAGGATGCGAACAAGAATTTAATAACACATATATATTCATGGAATGGACTAATTTAGCTTAACCATATTAAATAGCGTTGTTAAATGTTTTTGCTTTGAAAACTGGTTGCAAAAATTTGATACCATTGCCATAATAATTATTATCTTGATGAAAAAATATTTTTTTCTTATGTGCCTACATAGGTTATGTTTCTCTTAAATTTATCCAAATATAATAATTTAATTCTTGAATCCTAGCAAATGATATACCGTTTAAATTAGGTAATAAAAAACATATTTATTCCCCTATTGTTCCCAATACAACTCTGTAAGAATCTTATTGGATTCACTCAACACCAGTTTGACTCAACAGACTACAATCCGATAAGAACAAGAAGACCAGCCAAATTCACAAACCAGTTAGTTTCTTTCACATCATTATTATAATTTAATTGAACGTGCAATCAAATGCATTACTATTTTTAGAAATAAAAAAGTTTCGTAAGTAACGAATAGAAAGTGGATGGCCTACATTGAAAGCATCCAGAAATTGAAAAGCAAAAGAATTAATCTAAAATCGGCCTTTGAGCTTTGAACAAATGAAGTTTTCTACTCAGCTATTTTGTATTAAGTTAATTTTTTCTCCAAAAATTTATAAAACTAATACTCCAATTAATTTTTAATAAATTCATTTTTTTATATTACTTTCTTTTTTTTAATAGAAAATGTCACTCTCAAAGCCTGTTTATTCGCTTCTCGGAGTTTACTTGGAGCAGCTTTTTAATCATCCGGTGCGCACCAAATCCATAACTAGGTGAGCGCTTGAACAGCAAGTTATCTATATGTATATGTATGTATAGATATTTGGATATGTACATACGTATGTGAATTGTTTATATGGAAAATTTCATGCATATATTTATTTTTGCATATTTAGCTCTGTACTAGCAGCATCGGCAAATTACACAGCGCAGCGCATTGCTGGCCATAAAAAGATTAATCAGGAAAGTGTCATCGCATACGGACTTTTTGGGTAAGGCTTCCTCATAAAGGCAACTTTTATATAGACATATGTACCTACGAATGTAGTAATAGTGCTTTCAAATAAATTGTTATCTTTGCAAGCAGCGTGTTAAATATTATCGCTAGGACTAATCTTGTTAACCTCTTATCACGAAAGTTGGTGTGTAGTTATTTTTCATAAATTTCAACCCATATCCATTACATAACATTTGCATACTGAATTTTCACTTGTTTTTTGTAGCCTAATTTTTGGCGGCAGCGTGCCACATTATTTTTACCAAACAGTCGAACGCCTCTTCAGACATGACTTGAAATTCCGTCGGCTCTTCCTGTTCCTGTCCGAGCGCTTAGTTTTCGCTCCATTTTATCAACTACTTTCACTTTATTTCCTCTCTATATTTGAGGTAAATTTAAACGCATTTCCAAAGCAGTTGTGCATTAATAAAATTCCAAACTTTATAAAAATAATCTCCAAACTTCTCATTAACAGATGAATTCGCATGAAGTAGCTGTTGCCAATTTAAAGAAACTTTATTGGCCTTTACTCCGTACCAATTGGCAGTACTTATCCATTCCAGTTATAATTAATATGACATACGTTCCTCCTATGGTAAAAGCGCTCATAAATTTTTGCATTTAAAGTTAAATGTTAAAATTATGAATTTTTTATTGCAGTTGCGTACGGTAACAATGAGCATTGTATCCTTCATTTGGGTCGTATACATTGCGCAGTGGCGTCGTCGTCTCCAAGACAAACAAGCTGGCGGTGCGGATGGTAAAAACACTAAGTAATTATATATGTAGTATGTATGTACATACATACACTTGTATACAAAAGTGTACCATGAATCAATTAAGGTTTTACAAATCATTCCCAAAGCCGTTTGTAATTCGTGTGTATGTATAGAGGGTAAAATGGTGCTTTAAATATAGGATTTTTAAAATTGTATAAATATTTATGAAATGGTGTAAAAAAAAATTCGTAAGTTGCGAGACAATAAATTAATCTAATGATTGTGCATTTATAGAATGTAAATAAAGAATTCTTATATGAACGTTTCTTCAAAAAAATATAGTTTATAAATTATTAAACATATTTATTAGTGCATATGTACAGTGGTCGAAAAAGTATATATTGACATGTTTTCAAAACTTATATTTTTTAAATTTAATTTTAGTTACTTTTTATAAAAATATAGTTAATTCTTTAACAAAAACTATGTAAATACAAGTTTCAAACTTTGTGCAATATATAAAAAAAACTCGTAAAAATTTCAAAATTTTTGATACGATTTTTTTTTAAGATCTTGAGTATGAAGTTTTGTAGCCCATTCGTTTTTAGTGCCAGATTTAAACAGCTAAATATTAACGTAAATATTAACGTTGGAAGAAAACCGTAACATTTTCGATAAACGGTAATTTCTAGCCATTTGAACTGGATTTGAATGAGCTAAAAAACTGCACATTAAAAATCTTTCTACGAAATAAAATTAATAAGCTCGAACCTTTTATAACAGTTTTTTGGATTTTATTTTAGGCATTGTGCAAAGTTTGAAACTTGGATATACACGGAACTGTATATTTATAAGAAAAAATAATTAATAGCCGATTTCACCAGCAATTTAAATGGAAAAACGATTTTTTATTATCTGTAAATTTCCATATAAGATTCAAAAAATTAAAATCATTCGTGAAATTGGCTGTAAATAAGAAAAAATTAATAGTTGCGATCCCGTACGAGTCCGGACTAGTCAGAAATAGTCAGAATCAGTCAGATTTTACTGGAAATCGATCCCGTACTCGGTTCTCTGACTATTGAGAGGACAAAAAAGAGAGTAAATACGGTTCTCTCTCTGTCAGAAGTTACCAGTTTTAGTCCGAGAATTTTTTTGCTGGTAAATTCTGGTAAATGTGTCAAACGATCAGCTGTAGTGTGTTTGGCAACCAAATTGTAAACAAAAGAAAAGTGCACTCTGCTAATTCATGTTGAAAAGTATTTAATTACTAATGAATTTGAAAGTATTTTTGGTTATTTACATGTGTGAGCTGAGTGTGTTTACATACAAAATAAGCTAGAATTTACAACCAAAATTTGGAGATTATGTTGAAGTTGACAGAAGTTACCATTTTTTACTAGAAAGCGATCCCGTACTTTTCTATGTTACTCTCTCGCTCTGAGCGAATTTTTATTTTTTGACAGTTTTACTAGTCCGAGTCCGAGGAATACGGGATTGCACCTAACAATGAAAACATGTACATACATATGTACCTACATATCGTCGCTCGTATGCCCGAAACATGAATGTGTTTTTTTACGAGACTTAACTGTACATTTATGCAATTAAAATGATAAAATATGATGTTTCCGCGTACGCATGGTATTCTGGGTTTTGGTATAACATAGAACATCCAAAGGTTAATCAAGTCAACCCAATAACTCAAAACTGATAAATTTACACATTCATGCTTCTGGCTTGAGGGCGACGATATGTATTTGTGGATATGGTTTTAGGAAAGCAATGTTTCCAACTTAACAGTAGATTTGTAGAATAAAATATGTATTAAGTTCATACATATCGCAAACGATCTTCAAAAGTTACACAACTCAAAATTTGGCATTTTTGAAATAATTCACTTAAAATGTATACAGAGCTTTTATTTACCTGTAAGCAAAAGCTGGAGTTCAAAAAACTTAAGGTAAAGTCCCCCTTGCCCATTATGATTTGCATGAGCTACGAGATAGTTTTTCGCATTTTCTGACGAACGTGTAATTTTGAGTTATGTCACTTTTGAAGATCGTGTGCGATATGTCCGCTTAAATCATCAACGTTGAAACTTCGCTTCGGCTCGATAAAAATAATGCATCTCGTGATATATATTATACAAGCAAAAAGCGAATTTCCTTTTTGCGAACATTATTGCATACGAAAAACGAAATCTTAAACGAATACAAGTATGCATCCAAATAAGAAAACGATAACGAAACATTCCTGCGACAGCCGGTTCCATGTACTGGAATGACTCGGGTTTTACCCGACCAACGTCTGTTGTTTCGGCGATCTAACCCCGTTTAGGTCGGCGAAATCCCTCAAAATTTGTACGTTCATAGGATTACATCTTCTTCGCATAGCTCTGCTCAGGGCTGGCATTGAGTCAAACCCTGAACCAGAAACCTATACCTGTTGCGTGTGCCACAGACGACTACACTACAACTCCTAGTTCCTACGACAATCTGCACGGTGTGTTAGTCCAGGTTATTTCGTAACGTAACATCAGTGAAATGCAACACTTACCATGGCTGGTGCATGTTCAAGACTGCGCACCACGCGAGATTGGACGAGGGACAAAGAGGGCCCATGCTGTGCTGCTCGGTCGCAAGTACCAGCTGCGACGCCGCCCACTACCACCATAGGGCAACAGCCTTTACAGTAGCACGCACAGCATGTGGCGGGCCGGCAACACACCTCATTAACACCTCACATTCCAATAAGTCTCCCAAGGCACAAGAAGATTTTACAATTTAGCTGTAACGGACTTCAGAGCAAGGTCGGAGCGATAACAGTCTTCATAGGTCGGCACGGAATATTAAAAGCTGCGGTGCAAGAGACGAAATTGCATGGCAATTTAACATTGTTGATGAATTGCGCCAGATGCATCTTGCACCGTCGAGATCGCGAGCGAGATAATGGTGGTGGCCTAGTGTTCATCAGGCACCACACCATGCAGTGTCGTCTAATCGAAGCAGACATCGACCGCAGGGATACCATCCTAGAATGTCAGGGTATTGCTATCCGGTCAGGCGAAGTCGAGCTCGAAATATTTAACGTATATATACCCCTGTCACCAGCTTCCCGGCAGGATAACACCCTGAAATAGGTGCGACTTTAATGCGCACCACGACCTTTAGCACTCAAGCCTGTCAACCGATCGCAGGAGAACACAATTGGCTGAGCAGATAGACGATTCGACATTCTGCACAATGAACGACGATGCACCCACCAGGACCTAACAAGTGTCAGCGCTGGCCGGATAAAGAGCATATCATGGCGACCTATGCTGACCTTAGCATCAGACCATCTGCCCATAGTCATCTCGATTGATAAATCAGCCGAATTTGCTTACGCGGAACACCGCACCTATATCAACTTTTCTAAAACTGATTGGAAAGGCTTCGCGGAATTTACGGAGAGCACCTTCGCTGCGCTCCCCACTCCAACCGACGTGCACAGGGTTATCACTGCTGGTGCAGCTCGCTTCGTACCGGCAGGATGCGGTACGGACCCCCGTCTAAACTTTCCTGCAGAAGCGGCTGTTCTAGCCTATGAGCGCGACAACTTTCGTCAAGCCGATCCTGGAAATCCCCGTATCAGGGATCTCAACGCGGAGATTCGGCAGCTTGTGAACATACGTAAGCGAAAAAGTGGGAAGAGCATCTGAAGACTTGTAACTTCGCATCTGGTGTGAGTAAGCTTTGGTCAACCGTGAGGTCATTGTCCAACCCGACGAAGCGTGGTGACAGAGTTGCAATAAATTTTGTCGACCACGCTTCGTCGGACCGGGAGCGATGCGCGATGTGCATCCTCCGGTAGACAAAGGCAAACGTCGAGTGACCAGAAGGCTGAACAAACTGCCAACACCTAGTGCGCCTCTTGTTTTCACCAGCGGTGAGGTAAGGGTAGCCATCGGGAAGGCGAAAGCCTCCAAAGCCCTTGGTCATTTGCATGTTGATGCTGAAAAATTTGGGTTCTGCGGGATTGGATTATCTAACCAAGGTCCTCAATTCAGTCTGTATAGGAGGTTCCACGAGCACTTTTTCAATAAACCAACTTTTTTCATGAGTATAGTATTGATTTTATCTATCTCCCCGCCAAGTTCCAATACTCTACCACAAATACGTCCAGAGGTATGTAGTCTGAAAAATTCCATTTGTATGGTGTTGGTTTGAGGTGAGCATTTTATACACAGACCCAAATACGCAAACACAAAATATGTATTAGACCAAGGCTTATGAATTTTTTTGCCTTTGATTGGTTGTGCTCAACGAAAAAAAAATTATTTAGTAAAAAGTTACGTACCGGTTACACGTTTTCTCAATACGATTTTTCAGAAATTATAGGTAGCACGTTGTCCTTTAACCTAGCATTCTTCTTCGGAAGAAATAAAGAAGTATATTTTATACCCATAAATGTAAAATAAGTACCGCTCAATGACTATGGCAAGAAAATTCACGCTTTTCATAAAATACGCGAAATTCAGTTACAGTTGTGAGCAGCATTTGGCACATTTGTTTAATACTTGTCCCTCTGAGGAATCAGAATCTAAAAATAAACGTCTGAAAATCCCGAAATTTAGATCGGACTGCTTAAGAAGTTATAGCTTAATAAAAAAGTAGCGAGTGGTACTAGAAATTTCCTGATTTTTTCGATTTTAGCAAGTAAATTAGTAATTAAAACCGTTAGTTTTGTTATAAATAACTATTTACTGATATTTACACCTAAATGGGTATAAGTAGTATAAACGACGGCAACAATATGCCAGTACTCCAAATGTCCCCATCTTAAAAGATTTCCACATATACGCAAAATTTGTATTAAAAATAGTTAATTTATTTACAAATTTTTCGATTTCATTTCTTAAAATGTTTATCAAATGTCTAATTTTAAAATAATTAAAACAATAAAATAATAAAAGGCTGCTGACATATGTATTATTACAGATTGGAAGAAATACCAATGTGGCTACTTTTATATTAAAAAATAAAAATAAAAAATACAATATTTAAATACATACATATGTACATCTGAATATGTAGTATATTTGTATAGGACATACATGCAGCTGCTGGAATACATACATACAAGTAGTAAACACCAATTTACAAACATAGATAAAATAGAAACAGAAAATATAAAATACAGGGCCAAAGATGTTAAACAAATTTATTTCTTTCCGTAAGAGTCTGTGCAGTTATCCCAATTCAACAGTTAGTTAATCATATTTGTTGGTATTCTTTCATTGTTGGCTGGGCGGCTGTTTTATTTGCGGTACGAGTTTTGGGCAGAAAAGAAACGAGAATGTGTTTATGGTATAACATTTTTGGCGTTTAGCTGCTTTCGGATGCACAGACGAAATGGGCAGCGGCCTTACAGAGCTGAAGAGAAATGTTGAATTGGCACTGCAAACTTTAATAACTTCGACCGAAAGCAGCAGCAATCACAGGCTCAATGCTTAAACCGATCGTGGCTGAACAACTGCGGAAGAAGTAGTTGTTGTTAGAATGTAAAATGTAAATTAAAAAAAAGATTTGCGCAAAACTTACAATGTGGCCGCTCCGACTCAACGGAAGCGCCAATTTCGCCCTCGTTATGCGACTGTAGGATGGGTACTGGAATGCGCACCGGCTGTGCCAGACTGCGGCCGAAGTTGGCGCGTCCATACTGCATCATTTGTGGCTGATCGGGCATGGGTGGTGTCATGGTGTCGCGTGGCTGCTCTGGCAGCGGTTGCAGAATCAAACGCTGTGGTGGCGCTTGTTCCATGCGCATCGACTCTTCCGGCGCTATGGCGGGTTGTTGTGGTTGCGCCAAGTGTGGAAGTTGTTGCTGCTGCAGTTGCATTTGCTGTTGCTGTTGTTGTTGCTGTTGTTGCTGTTGCTGCTGGCGAACGGCATGCTCATGCTCGTTGGACATTTGTACATCAGCCGATGAGTCGTCAGATTCATCGCTGTCACGGCCATTGTTGTTACTGTTGTTGTTGTTGTTGCTGCTCTCAGACGACTCAGATGCCTCTTCGGCTGCCAGACGACGCAACTCATCGGTGATACGATCCTCAGCCATGCGCTGAATGTTGCGCAAATCATCGGCGGTTATGCCAGCACGTTGCAGGGCAACACCCAAAGGCAGACGCTGAATTTGGAAATGTGGCAATTCCTGTTGTTGGGATGGTATTTGCACGGGCACATCATCGGCCATGTGAATTTCGCGAATCGGTATCTGTTGGACATGAATGCGCACCGTTTGTGGCACGTACATATGCTGTTGCGTTTGTTGAGCATCGGGATGTGGTGCCTGCATCACTTGTGGTGGCAACGGTGGACGCATGGGCAGATGCTGGAATGGTGGTGGCATTTGACGAATGAACGGTTGCTGGGGTTGGGATTGTTGCGATTCCTGTGACATGGCCGACATGACCGACATGGGTGGCATAGGTGGCATCATGCGTTGTGGCATGTGCGTCAATGGGAAACGTTGTGGAATTTGACCGAATGGTATGGGTATGCGTTGGTATGGAATGAACATGGGACGATTCGATTCGATCTCATCATCATTGTCATCATCCTCTTCGCGGTTGTTGTTGCGCGATTCTTGGTCCTTATTTTCATTGCCACCCTCGCAGTAGATGGAGATGCGTTCGCCGGTTATGCGCGCCTTCTTAGGGTCGGTGGTGAGGTTGACACCGAAAGGTAGGGCCACAGTCTTTGAAGGAGAGTCTACGATTTCCTCGGCATGTTTGCGCTCAACAACGCAGTTCATGCGGGATCTAGAGCGCACGGAAGAAAATTTATGGAGTTGGAAAGCAATTTTTGTGAGTATAAAAAGTGCGTACTTACTTTTTGTTGTTTTGCAACAAAGCAGCAGCCAAGTCGCTCAGGTCCAATTCAAGTGGCACTTTACCGGGGTATTTTATTTCCTCAGCATCATCAACATCCGAGTAGGAATTGTCGCTGTCACTAGAGTCGCCATCATCTGTGGCTGTGGCTGCGGCTTGGCTGGGTGCAGCCTGCTGCTTCTTAATTTCGACCTTCTTTACGGTGACATCTTTGTCCAGATTTTGAAGATCAGCTTCATCGCTGTTCTCTCTGCCCAAAAGTGCTTCGGCGCGTGGAAGTTCCTGAAAAAAACAAGAAAAATTAATTTTAGTAAATTTTTAGCTGCCGAAAACAAAAAAAAAATATAACTAAATAAATACGTTGAAGTAAAACTTAATATTAAAGAGACTAAAGTTGCGTAGAATGGAATGCAATTTCGTTGAAAAGAATAGACTCTTCCCTCACCAAAAATAAGTTAGCCCAAAGATGTTTAAAATTTAAGGTCGGGTATGCCAGCTGTGCACCTATTGAGATGATTCCAGCTGGTCATCTTACAATAGCAGGTACAGCAAGGTGATTTTGAAAAAAAAAATCTGGATTCCAATTGAACAATGACCAGTTTAGACTCTAACCAGTCGACAACTTTTAAAGAGCCGCCTGGAATTGGCTTAGTTGTAATTCGGTAGAACAATTTCGATAAATTTTCGATAATGTTCTGATATTGTTGATAAGTTTTCCATAATTTTGATAAAATATTGAAGATCTTTCGCTAATTTTGATAAATATCGATAACTTTGTTAATTTATCGATCATTTTGATAAGTTTTCAGATAAGTTTTATATAATTTTTTTGATTATTTTTGGTGATATATCGATAATTTGGAAACCTTTACGATAAATTTAATTGCGCTGAAAACTTATCGATAAATTTGATAAATATGGAATATATTTATAATATATCGATAATATTGATAACATATCGATAATTTTGATAAATTTGCGATAAATTAGATACTCTACTTATAATTTTCCGATAATTTTGAAAACTTCACTCCAATTTTGATATTTCTTTGATAACACTGATAACTTGGCTATAAATTTGATAAAATATGCATAACTTTGATAACATTTCGATGACTTTCATAATTCGATAATTTTTCGATAACTTCAAAAATATATTAAACAATTTTTGATAACTTATCAATTGATTTGATAAATTTAGATAATTTTTCGATGATTTTTGGTAATGATTCTTCCCTATTTTAGTGATTTAATATTCCATTTTGTTTGGCTAATAAAAAACACAACCGACTTCAATTGCCATATAAAAATTTATGAGTACCGTTTATTTCTTAATTAAAAATATTTTATTAATAAAAAAATTTTTAATAAAAAAATGGAATCAAATCAAATAAAGTAAAATAAAATAAGAAATTCCTGCTGGTTGAACGAAATTTTAAATTGAAATTGTAATTTTATTTTTTAACTCTCTACTAATGTTCTCGCGGTCTTAAGATTAGAATACAGCTCTTAAAAAAAAAACGAATAAACTCATATAAAATGACGCTAAAGAATTATTATTTTTCAAGCAACAGAAACAGTGAATGATATTTCTTTCGAGTATTCTTGTGGGCTTTACCAATAATTGTAATTGAATTGAAACGTTAAAAAAAATAAAATAGGAAAGTCATTTGATAAAAAAAATTGAACAGCGGCAAATCAAAAATTTTTTAAAGCAAAACAAACTCTTAATGCCATAAAATTTCATAGGCTGCATACCCGAAAATTTTATAAAAATTCAGATTTAAAAATTTCAAATTTTTAAGAAAATCAAAGTTTCAAACTTTATACAAAATTAAAAAAAAAATCATTAATTTGAACCCCAACCGGGGAAAAAAATGCAAGCAAATTTTTTTCCAAGCAGAAATGCTCCTAGATCGTCAAAAATAAAATTTTGAAACAAATTTCGCTAATCTTTTTCGCGGTAAGGGTTCGATTTAACGAATTTTTTCTAAATTTTGTAAAAGGTTTACAACTTTTATTTATAGCATTTAAAACTAAATGAATATTTTCCTCAAAAACAGTCGTCGAATAAAGTTCAATAACCTTGTTAAAATAAATGTAATTGCAGTAATGACATGACCAATATATTTATAAAAAAAAAAAATAACAAACAACTTTTAACTTGAAAAAATTGTGAATATTTTAGACAAAATCACCACTTGAACGAATGTTTGAGTCACTGTATGTATATATGTAATTACCTTATGAAATTGTGTATATGTAGTTCCTACCGATATTTTACCAGCAGCCGAAAAAATGTTACATAAAGCATATATTATGAATGTATTATAACCAAAGCCAAAGCTACATCTTCAACAGCCCTTTTGGCAGTATAGCAACACATGAAACATACAAACTTAACTGCACGTACCACTGTACGTAACTATGTATTAAAAAGATTTTCTCTACGCTAAGTCGGATTTTTTTTTCATTTTGTGAGCATAACCATATTTCATTTTCCGCCCACTGACGCAGCCGCCACAACTGTAGCAATAAAGAAACATGTTGCCGCTTGCACAAATCTTGCTGGCTATTACTTATTTACCAACATTTTTTGCCTGCTTCAATAATTTCCAACGTTTATTTTTTTCGTTTTCTTTTCTGTTTTTCCGTGCAATTTTCCGCTATGCATTCCCAACAAGAAAAGCTTAAAGTTTATTGACTTCTTATTTTAACCGTTCACCTAACCATTTGTCCATTTTTGGTTAAGCCATTTGGGCTAACGACGGGTTTGCTTATTGCTACCTTTTTTGTGTATTGTAAAAAGGCTTTTACGTCTACACATAACTAACTAGTATGTATGTACTTGCATACCAATTTTTATTTTATTTATTTTTTAATTATTTCTATGTTTTTTTTCTGTTCCCTTTTCATAGTTAAAGTATTGAATTGTTTGTGGTTTCTTTCTTTTTGGTAGCTTAGTGCAGATTATGCAATTGCATGCAGTTGATTTTTATTGTGGGTTATTTAAGTATAAAAACGTTTGTAGCTGTGTTGTTGGTTTATATGTACATAAATTTTTATATGAAACCATTTCCTATTTCATAAAAAGACTTCAGTGTTTTTATGTTTCATTGTTGTTTGTTATTATTAGGAAAATTCAGCATTTCTATAAGTTTTTCTTAACTTTCGTATTTATTTCTTATGACGAAGCCTAGGATACTTATTGCTATGACAAATGCAATTGTCTTAATGGCCAAAAACTAAAGGGCAATACACAAATATGTCAAAGGTACACTTCCTCATTTGGCCAGCGCTCTCTGTAACTACCAGAGGTTGTAAATAATTTTAAAGCAAATTATTTTGCGGGTCACCAAGGGGCCAAAAATAGTAAAACTGCATTTTTAGTTTTTCTTAGGTGTTGAGTAAGATGCTGCAATAGATATTTACTACTATGACAAGAAACAAATATATGATCAAAATATGGCAACCCGATTTTTTATAAATTCACTTTATGAGGCATACTGAGAATTTGTTCTTTTTTTAGTGTAAATTCAAAAGTTTATAACTTCTAAGTCCTTTGAGACTCCATCTTTTTTAATATTTTTATTGAATATGGTTTGGTAAAAATGAATTTGGGAACATAAATAGATCGGCATTTTTTAAATTAAAAATCTCCGTCATTTCAAAAGGCACTTTGATAGATTGATAGATCGATGATAGATTTCCAATATACTTCAGTTTTGTAATTACGCCAAAAGATGGTGCACTTATAAAGAAGTTCCTTCACTCAACTTTACTGTTTAGCACACCCATGATTTTTAAGTAATTTTTTTTTTAATATTTTTAGCCCATTTCTGTTAGTTTTAGTATGAATTAGGCCCAAATCGTAGGCAATATGCTTGTCTTAATCATCTTTTAATCAAATAGGTGATAAAACAAAAAATTCCAAACATTCAGTTGACCTAACCAAACTCTTTTTTCAGTGTAGCGCTGAGACCAGCGAGCTCATCTGCATTGCAATTACAATCAATGCCGTACTGGGTCTGGAACGGTTAAGAAATGCGGTCGGCCTTTGACAGCTAACCGCAAACCATCGACCGTGTTTCTGGCGTGGAAAAAAGCTTCTCATTAAAACCATTTGCCGTTCAAAGGCGGCTTCGCACAAAAGCATACACCTAAATCTAGTTGCTGCAAGGAGAAGAGTTGCATATCCTTTGAAAGTTTTAAGTGTTGGATTTTTTCATACTTATATGAGGAAATATTTTTTAATAGCATGGTTCTGATAACATTTCCTAAAAAAAAATCTCAGAAAAGGGGCCAAAGTCGCACATAATTTTGGAAAAGTGTCAAAAAATCAAAATTTTTAAAACAGTCGGGTCAAAGTGTATTGGCGCTTAAAAAGAGTCAAATTGTCCCGTTAGTCGCACAACGGCAATACTGCTAATAACAACCGCTCCAACAGAAATTAATTAATCCATTCGCTATGCTGTAGAGCTTCTTTGCTTTCACCTTTGTATTCTGTTCAATGCAATTCAACCAATTTATTTTTTTTAATTTGTAATATTTGCCGTAAAGGGTCTCAACTAATACATACATATTTCATGCTATGCATGTTTATTTGTTTCTTACAACTTTGCCCCTATTCAATGCATTTTCTTCTAAAATTTACCCAAAAATATTTTTAATAGAAGTTATAAATAGAAGAAAGAATATAAATAACAAATATTGAATTATCCGTTTTATTCATAAATATTTATAGTATGCATATAATAACTTTTAATTATTTGTACATTCTCACTCAAATTGCTAGCGGCAGTAATAAACGATTCGATGGAATATTCCAGTCGATCACATGATCTACTGCGCAATAAAATCATCAACAACCATCGACTACTTTAATATTAAAACGCATGCAAACAAATTCAAGATAGTTTTATGCGATTGCGATGAAATTGTCTTAAGCCAATGAAAAAGTCACACATTCATAAATTTGTATATCCATACATATGTATGTGTATTAGACAAATGTATTTATTTACATACTTATGCACATATTTTTTCTATAAATACATAGGTAACTATATGGAGAGGAAATATTTGAATTTATTCATTATAAATTAGGAAAATAATCAAGCTTAATGAATGCGCATATTTAAAACAAAAACAAAAACAATAATTAAGTGATGTAAGTAGGCAATATGTATAAGTAAACGAAAAGAGGAAAGTGATAAACACTGCGAACTTCTATTAAATGAAGAAATATGCAATGAAAAAATTATGCAATGCAAGGAAATAAAATATGAATAAAAATAATAATAAAAGTTATATCAGGAAATGGCCATAACACCACGAACGATGCAAGTGCACTTTTGAAGAGAAGAAAGGAAAACATGCAAAATAAGATGTGGAATTATGCAAGTAAAAAATTTTTTATTAATAAACTATGTCGATTGCAGGTATGTGAAAGGCAAAATTTTAACTTTACGTGAAAAGTGTTTTTAGGATTGAAAGGAAGGTAGATATTCGTGTTAGATACTCGTAAATACATTATAGATACTCCTTTTCCTGAATGTGCGAAAAATGACACTGAAGATGGCAGAACGCTGAAAACGGGTTTTCTCCAAACCAAACTGGACAAGGAAGGTCGGAAACTCGTTCCACAATAAAACTGCATTCAGTTCAATTTGCAATAGTTATAAAATGAGTGATAATTTCGTCTACCTCTCGATCATAATCTTACCAGAAGGAAAGTAAAAATGTCATAACTTCAAAAAATGCAAAATTTTTGAAAAAAACTCGGACTTGTGGAGAAGGACTTGGCTGCACCTGGCATTTCCAATTGGCGTCAGTTGTCGCAGAAGAGAAACGACTGGCGTGCGGTTACGCGCCAAATAAGACGAAGAAGAGGGGCTTTTGAGTCGATACTTCGTTAATATAGAGGCTTTTGCTAACATGACTCTAATCGTCAACATATTCAGAATTCAATTTGTAGAAGCTTCTGAGTTGACAATAACCGTAATTATATATTCCGTAGGTTTTCATGCCCGAAATTTCGTCGTTATAACTATGAAGCATTTTTGTATGGGAAAATTTCGCAATAACGAGGTTTTTTCAAGGGACAGAAAAGCTTTGTTATATTAAGTTTTTAACTTGATCAAGGTTCGCTATATCGAGGCTGAAAGTAGGGTTTAGACATTTTTTTTAGATTTTTTGAGTATGCAGTTTTGTAGTTCACTCAATTTTAGTATAGTAAAGTACAAGTTTTAAGTAGCTATAAACTACCGTTGATTTTTGAGAATTTTTTACTGACGCTCTTCGGTATTTTTTCCCGTACAAAAAAAATTCTCACGCATCCGTTACATGCAGAAAATGAGCAACATCATCAGCAAAAAAAATTCTCAAAAATCAACGGTAGTTTATAGCTACTTAAAACTTGTACTAAAATTGAGTCAACTACAAAACTGCATACTCAAAAAAATGTTGTTTAAAAGTTGAAATTTTTGGTGAACATTTGTCGAATTTTCATTAATTTTTTAAAAACTTTGAATCGTTAATTCATACGCCATTTGATGCAGAAGGAACTATGTTTTTATTAAAAATTAACGAAAAAAATGTATTACGAAAAACATTGCAAACATTAAAAAAAAGACTATACGGAAACATATTCCGCCTAGTGTATATGTATGTATATCGATAGTAATAATGTTATCGACATCATTAAATTTATTTTCGATAAATCGATATATTTCGGAATCGTTAGAGAGGTACAATGATGTGAATATTCGATAAAAATGACAGTATATAAAGCGTCAAAGAATCAACAGGCAATAGAAATTACGATATTCGCATCGAGATATATCGAATAATATTCAATCGATCACGATTTTGACAAATAAGCTTCTAAGGCATATATATAAATATATAAATATATACATATGTATATCAATATTAATATCAATATAGGCAATAAATGCGAATTAGTCTATGACAAAGCATATCTTAGTGGTCAAAATTAAAAGATAATAGTGCGATTCATGAAACGTCGCAAAGTGATATTTTCGGCAAAATGGCAAAGTTGCTAAAAAAAAATCTATGAACGATCTAATGCAACTCCGCATTGCAAATGTCAATTATTTTCAAAATTCCACGCATAAGTGAAAAAGAAAAGTTCTTGCAATTATATTTCGAAGCAGCCTTAACTGATATACTTTTTCTTGAAGTATTCGAGGGCGATAAAAAAAGCAAGTGTTTCGCGACTTTGACTTTGCAATGACTGCCAGCTCGAATAATATGGCAAAAACGCACTTTTGTTGCAAGAAAGTTTTCATACAAAAGTTAACAGCTGTATCGCAAGGTGTCAAATTTTGCAACAAATGCGACATTTGCAACAACTTTTCGATGTTTTATCAATCTCACTAATGAAATTATATGTATGTAATTAAATCTATATCCATTTCAATGTTACATAGGAAGCCGTTTCGCATCGAAGCCTTGAATAACTTTCCAGATAAAAAAGTAATGAGTCCGTCATATTCGATTGAAATGAAAATTTACTCATGCATAAAAATATATACATACATACATATTTACATATATGTACATATATTATTTACATACAAACATATATGTATATGTATGTATGTATGTACATATATCCACTGTCGCAGCGAACCAACACGGAAGACTTAAGCTGAGAACTTGCAAATGGAAATGAAACCAGTTAATCAACTGACACGAAGGTGAAAAAAATGAAAAATCAAGTTTTAATTTTTGACTTATGCACCAATTCACTACAAAGTATGAGCTTACTGATTTTAAACGTAATAACAATTAAGTGAAGTTACTGAACTTTTTTTTCGTACAAATGACTGCAACAGAAAATATAAATACATACTCGTATGTATGCTAAATTACATACGTACATATGTTTTTATAAAATGTACTCATTGGTAGGAAAAAAAAACGACTGAACTCAATTTCAGATTAACCCTAACCTACTTACCTGCTCATTGTATTAACAGAACACACAAAAAAAAACAAAAAACAATTTATACGTGATTAAAGTACGACGTGCAAGCAACGATTAAAAAAGGAAATACAGATCAGGTTAATGTACAAGTTAATTATAGCAACAAGCAAAAACACAAAAATGAAAAATAAATGAAAATAAAAGCAAACTTAAAAGCAATTATACGCAGTACGTATGTATGTATGTATATAATTAAACATTAACCCGACTGTCAGCCGGTACCTGGACTGCCAGATAAATGACCACTGATATTATAGAACTGCGATAACATAAATTTTCTAAGTTGTGCACTTTGTTTTCCAAAGTTATTGACATCGATCTACAAAACAGCAAATAAAAAATTAACGTACATTTGTACATATGTAAGTATGTATGTATGTAGTTTGGTAATATTGCCACAAACACATCTGTTTTGTTCGTGCGCTTACTGAGCAGTGAATGTATATATTTGTAGATTTAAATGAGCATATCTATGCATGTACATTAGGGTGCATCACTCTTCATATAAAGCAAGGCGCTACTGTTTTCCCATCGGATTTATAAAATATATTATATTTTAGGAGTTCCAACAAAATATTTCAGGAAAATATTATGGCTTACGCCAGCTGCACCGATTTGCAAATACCACCAAAAATCGAGTTTTTCATAAATAAAATTAGTTTCAAGAAAACATGTTTTTCAAAAGATCACTTTAGAATAGCAGAGTTTAAGCTTAAAAGGTCTGCATGAAAATTTTTAAAAATTTTATCAACGGGATCAAAATAATGCGATCACGTGGATATAATAGGGCCAATAAAAATCAAAAATGTATTAGTATTTTTAAATAAATTAACGCATCTTATTTACAACTAGTTTTCGGTAAAAAAATGATGTTAAGTTACATTATAAACTTATAAAACTAAATGTAGTTCAAACACCAGCAAAATCAATTTTTTTAATTTCATGCACAACTCTGGAAAATACAAGATATACACAAATTTTCGTCAAAATTTTCAACTTTTCTTTTCGATTTTTAGAAAATCGGGAAAATTCTATAAATATCAAAATATTTTCAACAAAATTTTCAACTTTTCAATTCGAATT
Source organism: Rhagoletis pomonella (assembly GCF_013731165.1). NCBI lineage: Eukaryota > Metazoa > Arthropoda > Insecta > Diptera > Tephritidae > Rhagoletis > Rhagoletis pomonella. The sequence goes on from NW_023458565.1 coordinate 14,817,169, forward strand.
CTAAGAAAAATTTGGAATATAATAAATTTTAGTATAATAAAGTGCAAGTTTCAAGTCTCTAAAACTTACCGTTGATTTTTAAGATTTTTTCTTTTTGTCAAGGGTGTTGCACATTTTCTTCCATATAGCACATGAACAAAATCTATTTTCTAAAAAATGAACAGTAATTTTTAGAGACTTGGAACTTGCATCTTATTTTTCTGAAATCTAATGGGCTACAAAACTGCATACTCAAAATTTTTCTAAGAAATCGAGTTGAAAAGTCGAAAGTTTTGATGACAATTTTTTGATATTTCTTGAATTTTCCCGAGTTTCCGAGTTCTATATGAAATTAAAAAAATTGGTGTTTGCTGTTGAATGAACTATATTTTTATAAGAAAATAAGAAAAATTTGGTATGAAAAATATAAATAATTAAAGTCATCAAAACGTCTGGGTATTCAAATTTTTGACGCTGACTGTTTATATAAAGAACATAAATATAGATATTTACATATGTATATTAGTACGCATTTAATACATAACTACGTATGTACATACTACATATGTATGTATGTGTGTCTGCACTTTAAAAGACCACAATTATTCTTAATTACAAAATTGCTGACTGCCATTAAAAATAGTCGGCAATTACGACAAAATCTACGTGCTGGCTATCATTACACGCACATGCACTTATGTATATATACATTAGTTTAGACATAAACGACATACCTGCATATATGTACATTTGTAGCTCCGCACATAAAAAATTTATCAAAAATAGTCTAGAATGTACATAAAAAATTCTAATTGCCGAAAATATATATAATTGCTAGGTAATTGTTTTTTTTTTTTTGCGTTTAGTTTGTTTTTGGGTTAATCATGTATTTGGTTCATTACCTGCAAAGATAATGTATAGCAAGCACTACCACTGTCATCATGGTAACGATATCATCTTGCATACATTTGCGATGAGGCTGATGGTTGTTCGTTTTTTACTTAAGCAAGCAACATCGCAATTAGTTTACAAATTAACAGTCTTGTAATGCGTGTTTTGCTAGTTTATGCATGTATGTATATGTAAGCATGACTACAGCTTATGCTGTAAGCGCTTTACAATTGAGGTTACTTGCGTAGAAGGTGATCGCTGATCGGCTTGCTGCAAGAGTTCAAGATCGCTACAAACTGACTGCTAGACAAGGCACCTTTACAAAGACGTACATACGTATGTGTTTGTAATAAATTAAATCTCTTTCCAAAGATGAGATTTAATAGATTTAAATAATATGTCTTTGTTTGCGGACTAGAGATTACTCAATGAGGTTACGGTATACTCTAAGACTCTATATTATGGGGCCATAATTTGTAAGATACTTAATAGAAAATATATATTTTTAATCGCTTAACCTCTAAAAATATTTGGTTGTCCCAAAAACGACTGCATTTGAAATATAGAGAGGCACTGGGAAAAAATTTACAGGTTGTGACTTAAGCCTAAAGTTCGAGAAAATTAAAAATCCTTTTACATGAGGCTGAAAATCATCGGAAAAGGAAAATACCATAACCCTGGTTCTTTCAACAAAATATTAACTTCCTATGCAGAGGCAGGAACTGCTTATTAAACAGAAACTTTCGAAAAATCTGAATAGTTAAATCAGACCTACTCAGGTATAACATCCTGGTCTCTTGGCCGTTCCTGGAAAAGTCTACAATCCGGAAAAGGCTTATAAATATTCAAAGTGGTGTGGTTGATGAGCAAAGAGGCTTTACCGTAGTAATAGTCCTAGGCTAATTATTTGACACAGCTATTGGAAGTCAAAATAAACCCAATTTTAGAACCAACGTATGTACATAGTTATTTTTTTATGGTCCTAGAATCACATGGAAAGTGTACTACAATTAGTGATGTCTAAACTTGGTATTATTTTTTAGAATAATTGGCATTTTTCATGTGCGCAGGCAAAGCTAATGTTATAAATTTTTAAAAATTTCCGATCCCTACAGCATATGACATTTTCTTGCTGTTGAAACTAACTTTAAGGCCGAATTTCCATTCAAAAATTAAATGGCATTTAAGTTAATATGAATTCGTATTCAAAATCAGTGTTGCATTTTCCATATTTATGTATGGAATCAAGAGTCAACGGTATTTTGTAGCCAACTGAATGGGCTATAAGACTGCATACCAAACAATTTTCTAAAAATTCTGAATCAAAATTTTTAAATTTTAATAAAAATTTGTTGAATTTTTATAATTTTTGCACGAAATTTGCAATCTGGATTTATATGTTGTTTATTGTACAACTAGCTAGACTTTTATTAAAAAATATCAAATATTTAATAAACCGGTATATGTATGTAAATATTTGAAGCTTCGAAGATAATTTAATAACGTAATGAAGATAACGATTGAACTCTCGATACTACGTTTTCAAACTGCATTTCCTTCATAAAAAATTAAGAAATTTGTAATCTTCTACGTAGATATTTACCATTTCTTGTAAAATGCTAAATTGTAGGTACAAGTATTTTTTTTTTAAGGTTGGGCTATTAAAAAAAAAAACAAAGGTATCAAGTATGGTAAAGACCTTGTTAATATACTTCGCAATAATGCAAGAAAAATGAGTAATGAGTTCATTTTTAACACTAAAGCAGATAAAGGTATTCTTCATGTACACATGTGTGATGTGCAAAACACGTTAGTGCAAACAGCTCAGTGTCATAAATTTTGATTTTTTTTTTTTTAGTATGAAGTTTTCAGTAATTTATGTCCACAGTACGACACCATTGTTACACATATACTCATTTACATATGTACACCAAACATTCGTTTCGTCTCATTTCTTTGAATTGTAACCCCTTTTTAAACAGCATCTTTATCGTAAAAATTTTGAATATGCAAATAAGTATTTTGTTTATGAGCTTTGTGTATCATTTCACAATTCGAGGAAAAATGAAACTTTAAATAAAGCAAATTTAATATGTGCGCAAATATTTTAAACACATGTGAAATACTGAACGTCTTTTGACATCAACAATTGAGTAAAAATTTAAAAAATATGTATGTGAGTAAATATGTATGGTTTGTATCGTATAAGTTCGAGTTTACTTAAGTGTATGTATGTACATTAGACCGTACCACCTTACAAGCAAAGAAAAAAGTATTTTTTGCAGGCAATTTCGAAAAGATTTTTTTTTTGCTAAACCTACATTCGGCAATAAAAAAAAATGTTTCTGAAATAATCAAAAAAACTACCCTAGCAAAAGTTTAATGATCTTTGGCGCGCTTTCATTTACTGACATTAGGGTTGTACGTTAGTTTGGCAGAAACCGAGATCTGGTGGGTAAGTACCAGAACGGTGTACTTAAGGTCAATGAACTTTGGAATACAAAAATTTTCTCCTCGACACAAAAACATTTATATATATTTGGTTTGAAATCCGACTCTAAATGCCAAATATATGACGATAAATGTAAAACAGGCGACACCTACGTTCGGCCGATTTTTTTTCTGGTACGGCCTAATGTATTTGTTTGTATAGGTATGAAGGAGATCTGAAAACTTCGTTGCAGATTTCGCTACCTGTTTGCCTAATTACAGTGTAGCTGCTAATAAGTGCGTTCACTTAATTTGGGTGCCTTGTATGAACGGCATATTTTCAGGTGAATACTCAGCGCTAATTTGTACAAAAAGTTCAAAAGGAGTCTGATCTGGTAACTTTTGTTTACAATAATGATTTTACATCAGAAATTAATCAACAAAAATAAATAAAAAACTGAAAAATATAGAATTAAAAAAATAAGCTATAAGGTAAGGTAAAAGACTTAAAAATAATGCACGATTTAGTACTAATTCAATTTTTTTTTTTCTAATTTCCATTTAAAAATATATTACGCTTTAACTCATAGAAATATACGGACTTTCGGTTTATTAAAACTGTTTGTTGGTGATGGTTATTACTTACCAGAGGAAGAAAACTTGAGGTAACCAAAATTAATGCTACCACTTGGAAATTCGCTTAAAACACCTTTGTAAAACTTTTTTTTATATATATATGTAAGTATGTAAATAAATCATGAACTTGTTGAAGTAGGGCAGGGCCGGCGAACCTTTATACATATACGTGCCATTATTTCCAAAGAAATATTCAATGTAGCCATGACGTGCCAACAAGAAATGATGACTTATCACCGTTCTTGGGGACATTAATTGACACACAAATCGTACAAAAAAATTTAAAAGAACGAATTAAGCGTCTCTTAAATGAATCAGTGTACCTCACGTGCTAACCGGTAAGGATGGCGAAACCATGCTTTTCACACAATGCTTGTTGATGAATGATGTACTAGAACTCAATAATCGAATGTCTTTTGTGGCATTTTTTTTAGCACTTCTCAGCTTTATTGTGGGGTGTGAATAGATCTAGCACTGAACGTATATAATTTAAACGAAGAAAGAAACTGTTGCGATTAGGTAGTAACTACTACTAGGAATTGAGGAATTGGGTCCGAAATTATTTCGTTGCGTGTCATCAATGGCTCGCGTGCCTTTGGTTCGCCAGCCCTGAACTAGGTGATCTAAAGCATTTTTGCAATTAAATTTTTGAAGTTAAGTCAAAGCTTCAACACTCAAAGCCTTTTCCAGTGGAAGGAAATGCGTTTAGTGAAAATGATATAAGTTCGCTTATATACTGGAATGTCTTTTAAATTAGGCAATGATAAGTCCCTAACATCGTGCTTTATTTGGTTTTTAATGGCTTTTAGCATACCAACGTGGTTAATTGACAAAATTCTAATTTTAGTGCTTATTTATTTACTTTGCACTGAAGATTTCCTGTTTAGCAAAAAGTAAATATAAATACATACTAATGTAAATTAGACGCACGTGATTTTAACTAAAGTTATGACAAGGAATGTCAGAAAATCACTTTTTCGCACGCTGAGTACTGACTCGTTTTTTTGTTTGTTTATTATTTATATGTTAAAGCGTAGTAGTTCACATTTTTACATACATATTTGTACCTAAAATAAATAAGTACATACATTCATAAATATTTTTAGTGTTAGACTAAAATGACTGACAACTAATCCAAAATGGAGTTCAGTGAAGCGTTCAACCTTGAATTTTATGTGATTCAAGGCCATATGAGTGATGAAATATGTACTAGACAAGTTATATTTCTTGCGATAACTAAACGCAGGCAAAGGAAATAGTAGCAGTGTGTATGAGGTTGACTTATACAAAAATGTATAAAAAGAATTGAGTATATCTGAATATTCTGATGTAAAAATATTATTAAAAAATGCTTACATGTACATCTTCATAATCAATGCAAAAGCTTTTTGTTAATAATTTGTTAGCTATTATCATTAAACAAATCATCTAAAAAACAATCAAACCCATTTAGAAAACTTCCTTCATCAATCAACAAACTTCAGCTGAACCTACTAAGGACCACTGGGCCTTCTAAGAAACAAATATTTACAAACGAGTCGGATTTTACATGACGAAGACTTGCTGAGTGTAAGACAATCTGCCAAAGCAAATAAGCTGCAAAGATTTAGAAAGTGGTGTACTTTGGAAAGCGAAATTTTAATCCTTCAAAGCATGCCGGCAATTAAGAGAAGTTGAAAGAGTAGCAAGATTCGTTGCCACAAAAAATAATGACCCAAAAATCGATGTTGCTTCTGATGCACAGTTGGAAAAAACGGTTCGCAATTAAATATTCGACTAACTCTCTCCCACAGCCACTACATGCAATTCTAATTAAAAATATTTAAACAAAAAAGGCTTATCCTAAAAAAAAAAAATTAGAAAATAATAATAATATAATAATATATATATAATACCTGATAACAAGGGTCGCATCAGGCACATTAATTTACATACTTATGTATGTAGATACAAATATTACCAGACGCTTTATACGGTAGAATACATATTTGAAAAATGGCATATTCATTAATTAAAATCACTAGAGCAGCACTCCTTAGCTACTAGTTAGTTATGGGTTTTCTGCATAAATACTATAGACACATGTAATACATCCACATATACGAGTATACATAAATACCTTTGAAGAATTAAAGGAAGCTTCGTGTACATAAAATGCATATGTACATATCTATAGTATAAATAAAAATACATACTTGTTTGTGTATTAAAAAAAATAAATAAAAATAATAATGTCAGCACTTAACTCTGGCACGCTTCCCATGTACAATCGTCCTCAATTTCGAGCGAGTGGTTACGTCATTTCTCATTTAAATATTCAACACGTAAGTATGTACATATGTACATACCTAAGTACGAAATAAAATTTGTATGCAATACAAAATAGACAAGCGAAATTGGCAAATTATAATTATAAATATGTATCGCAAATTTAATCTAAAATATAAAGCTAATTAGAGATACCACATATACAGCTACATAGCTAAAAGCCAATCAGCGCTATGTCATGTATTTTCAACCTTATTGATGGCAATCAAATATTTAGGATTGATGAACAATTTGCAATTTAATGAATTTCTACCGAAATGTGTCGAATAGACCCCATCATGGGAGGCGTTAAATGGTTAAAGTTTTATTACAAAATAATTGCCCGCTAGTTTTACTTTATACAGAAGACAATAATTCGATATGTACATATATAATGTATTTTTAATAGAGACCTACGTACATTTATGACCCATTACCATTACCATTACCACAAAAAGAACATTTACGTATATTTTGTGATTGCTTCTGGTATTTAAAGTGTTAAAAAAAAGTCTACGGTTTTGAAATATCATAGTGAGCGATGTGAAGTATAAACAAAAATTAAAATAAAAAAAAAATTGAATTATAAAAAATTTAAAATGGGTGCGACTTTCTTTCTTTAAAAATTTTTTTCATTCCAGAAGCATGAATACATCCTCTGCAGGGCCCAATAACCAGCGCTTATGTTCGTGAGTTAAAGCAAACGTGCTTGAAGATTCACATGCAAATACATTTTGCCAATTAAGAATTTTTTTTGAAAAAAAAATTAAAAATTATTGAAAGCTTAGAGACCAAATAATTTGAAAAAAAAAATCAAAATAGCTGCTCTGCTGATACTACCAGTTTAATATGCCTTGGCCCTACCCAAACTTTAATCGAAGGATTTTTTCATCGTCTGTGACGCCTACAATGAGAAAAGAGTTTAGTTACGTCAACTAAATATGTTTTTCTCAACACATCATTTGGTTACAGTTACATTATTTGGTTATCAATTTAGCTGACTTTTTTCTGAGTGTAGTAAAAATTATTTTCTTTTTCGTCTACGATAGGTGGCCTTGGTCTCCGAAGATGGAATTCAAGTTTTCTCATTCCTAAGACAGTCGGCTCTACATGCTCGAGTTTTTCCCGACAAATTGAGGCTAGGAACGTTGAATTCCATTAAGTGTGAATTTTTCAAATTTTTTTCTTCTCTTTTCTACTTTTAATCTAAAATAAATACTTATGGCCTTATTCATAAAAAGCAAAACAGTTTTAAAGAGCTCTATAGAGTGGCATTTTCATTTAAATTTTCGATTTATAAAGCAGTTCTTTATTTTTAATGAATTTGTGTGTTAGAATTTATTTTATCTCACTGATTTCCAAATTAAAGCTATGCCTGCTTTTAGCAGTCATATTATAAGTTTGGTCATGATTTCTGACTAACAGCAAATAGCCGCAAAACTATTTGAGAATATTGGTGGAGTATTCGCTTGTGGAAAATCTGGCCATCCGCTTACTATATCAACGCTAAAAGTCTAAAAGCTGTGGACAGTTGAATTCTTTGAAATATCCTGCACAAGCTGACAACAAAATCGGAGTTAAATTTGTACTGTAAACGCTCCCAGAAGGCATCTTTTATTCAAATTTTATCGACTGGGCATTGCTTAATGAATATACACACACATACATATAAATTTTTGTATTCCCAATTTTAAAAACATATCTTACTTCGACATAACACCAATTTTTTAAGCAACAGCTTACTATTTGCTACAGCACAAAAATCTTACATAATCATGGCGCAGCAAAAATAGTATTGGTACATATGAACATGTATGTATGTAAACACATTAATACCCCCAAAAATATTTGACTGCGTATAAATCACTAACAATATTTCTCGACACGCTTTGTTGAGACTTTTGCTTTTGGCACAAGTAGGTAGTAAACAAGTGAGCACATACCTACTAGTATGTACTTGTATGTAGCACGTATGTGAATTCAATCGAAAGACTTAAGCGAGCAACTCATAGGCTTTATTGCTAATACAGCGAACAGATGTTACGCTAACAATTTCGTTAAAATCGTATATGAGTTAATACAAATGTGTGTGTGTGTGTGTATTTATCCATGTTGATTGTGTTGTAAATTGTTATTGTGCAAATTTGAGATATGTTTTTGTATACATACATACGATGCATGTGCATATGTAATACTGGAGACTTTTTACATACACAGTGACTATCGCTGGGTGCCATAATGGCATAATAAAAATACAGTGACTCAAATAAGAGTTCACATGTTCACGAAAACCATATAAATCAAAGTTTCAAACTTTATACAAAATGTAGAAAACTTTAACAAATTTTCATCAAAATTTCGAAACTTTAAGTTTGAATTTTTAGATATTTTTTTTGTAAGCAGTTTCATACCTCACAAAATTTAGTAATAAAGTACATGTTTCAAGCTGCTAAAATATAACGTTGATTTAAATGTTTTATGTTTTTTTTTTTTTTTGCTGACGGCACTTTGCACATTGTTCCATATAAACATGAATTTCTTAGAGAATAAAATGCGCAAGACCGTTCGAAAAAAAAGTATAAAAGAATTTAACAGTCTCAAAAGAGAAAAAAGCTTTCTAAAAAACTCAAACTAAAGTGTACGAAATTTTGACGAAAGTTCAGGAATTTTTCTGAATTTTGTATGAAGTTCGAAACTTTGATTTATGTAAATACATATGTATGTATATGTTTTTGGTTAATGCACGGAAAATATTTTGATACAATATTATAGAAACATAAAAAAAAATGTTTAACTTAAAAAACATTGTTCTGTTACTTGTTTGAGTCACTGTATATGCATCCATAAAGGCGTAGACTTGCATGCATTATGTTTGCTGCTTTGGCGCTTTTGCTCTTGCTATGTATTAATATACAAATACATATATACATACTATACAATGTTATACAATATGCACTCGAAACATACATTCATATGTACAGATATACATATCTATGTATAGTATATGTATGTATGTAGATGCCAAAATACTATACATAGTTACATATGTATGTACGTTAATACCTATCTATGTAACCATATTACAGCGCTCCATGCATGTAACGCCTCGGTTCAATGCAGTTCAATTTGTGGCTAACTGCTTGTACGCTACATGCTCGGCTAGTGTTTCATTTGATCTCTGGCATTTGTGGCTGTTGCTTTGGCATTTGCGCACATGCATACAAAAACGCCGAATAACAGCCATATAGTATATGTATTTTGTATGTAGGTATATATATATATGTGCATACATTTTTTATGCTGCCTTTCGCTCCATGCAAAAAAAAAATCCGTTCTACTTCAACAAGCGAGTTATAAAATTTGATAGATTTTATAATTTCAAACCAAATATCGCGGATCAATTAATTTTGCGTCATTCTTGCGGTTACACCATATTAAAAAAAAATTAAAAAACTAATAAAATTTTTCCGCTTAAAAAATTCTATATAGTCTGGAAAATATTTGCAGCGCTTCCCTACTATGGAATTCAAATTACTTAAGAAGTTAGAGTAGTTAGAAGTGAGAGTGGCAATTTTCTCGAAACTACTTTTTCGAACTGGTTTACGCGATATAAAAATTGCAAAAATTTTTTGAATGTGGTGAATTTTCGCGAATTTTGCACAAAGTTTTAAACTTTGTTTAAAAATTTTGTTGCAGATCTCTAAAATTTACAGTCGGCTATCACGAAGTGTGAATATTTGTTTGAAAAAAAAATTCAGTTAAAACCCCTTCGCTAAAAAGCAATTTTCAGAAGAATTTTCAACGCTCTCTAGCTTCTGAATGACATCAAATCATAATATTTTGGAGGTAGCCATAAACACATAAACTGATTTTCTTAAGAATTAACAACTTTTTTTGTGAGCCGTCTTAATGCACATACATAAATATGTGCAATGTTGCTTCGAAAAAAATGATTTCTGCATTTTGTAACGGTGTAGAATGTACATACATATTTTCTGCTTTGTATGTATACATTAGGGTGCATCTCTCTCCATCAAAAAGAAAAATAAATAGTCGGTACTGTCTTTCCATGGGATTATAAAACTGATTATATATTAGGACCTCCGCCAAAAATACTTTCGAATAATATTAAGATTTACGTTAGCTAGACACATTAATTTTAATTTCCTGCAAAAATTTTATTTTTTTTATAAATAAAAAGAATTAAATTTTTTTTTAAATCCTCTCAGATGATAGAAGGGTTAAAGCTTAAAAGGTTCACATAAAAATCTATAAACATTTTATCAACGGGATCAAAATAGTGAAATTTTTGTGGCTATTTTCAAATCGGTCCAACTAACGTAAATCTTAAAATGTTCCCAAAATATTTTGCGGAAGTCTTAAAATATAATAAATTTTATATTTTCGGTGGAAAAACAGCAACATTTTTTTTTGTTGATGCACCCTAGTATAAACAGCATCAAAACTTATTTGTGTGTACATATGCATAATATTACATCTGTACCTTTGTGTACCATGTAGCATGTTTTTTCCTTCTTCTTACATTGCAATTGCGTAGTTACTATTTAGTTGTGTGGTTTTTGCCATTTTGGGTAGCGTTTGCAATTTATTGCAACATTTCACTGTACAAGTAAATTGCTTTCACTTCAACATGCCACAAGGTTTGCTAACAGCACTTACATACATATTTATTTATTAAATGAGAAAAAAGCAGCGTGTAACTGCACTTAAATTTTACTCGATTAAAAATTTGTGTATTTGAAAGAAAAATAAAATAGTTGTCACAAAGGTGTACATATGTATCAAGCGAGCTGGCGTGTGTGATTTACTCACAATCATCAACAGCATCATGATCGCCATCATCCACATCAGCAACTTAATGGGTGGTTGTCATATCTGCCCGTAACTACAAATAAATTGGCTACCGCTCGAGTATTCAGAGTATTCACCTGGTGCTGGTTGCGCCTGCATCGTGCCTGCTGACTGGCATTTGGCATTGCTTGCTTTGGTGTCTGACGACTGGTGCCTGGTGCCTGGTACCTGCTGCCGACGGTACACTTACGCGCTGCCTCACACCTCAGACCTCAACATTATTATTTTCACAAAATTATGGGAATTTTTCTACTGATTGCAATTTATTTCGCTTTCGTTTTCATCTTTTCCATTATATTTTCAATTTTCCACTTTAACCACATTACAGCGCATTGAAATTAGCAACGCGAATTATTTTCTAGTTTAACCAGCTAGTTTGTACTAGTTTTGTGGCGCGTTTAATTCAAATTGCATAGACGCTATTGCGCAGTTTACATGGGTGGGACTTTATGTTTTATGTGGGCATTTGATACAATTTATTAAAATTTAGAAATCTTTGTGTGGCTGACTTCGCATTGGTAAATTTATGAAGTGGGAAAATGTTGTTTTATTTTTGATTTTCATGTTCCCAATAAGAAATCAAGCAGTCAAGCGTGCTTACATATGTATGCATGAGCAGTTATAGCAAGAAAAAAACAGGAAAAAAGCTCGCTCTTGGACTGCATTTCTGTGATAAAAAAGACAACACGTAAAAATGGCACCTCGCACGAAAAACTGGCTTAAAGTATGTAATAGATTTTTCCATCATAGCAATTCGTCTAATCTTAGAAGACTTTTTGAAGTTGGGAAGTGTATATGCTTAACCTTTGGCCACATTGAATCGATACCCTTATTTCGTGTTTTTGAAACAGACTCAGATTCAAGAAATAACAGAGAGCAAAAGCGACGGAGATTATTTGACCAGATTCCGATACATATATCCTTAGTATATTTTTAGCCAAGTTAATAAGAAGCCTATACCTTGTACCTCCTCAGTCTGCTTTTAGCTTGGTAAAATGCTATGATGCTTCGCCAGTGTTGTTCTATCACTTCTATTATCTACAGTGGCGGTCAAAAATTGATGAATGGCAACAATGTCTTTCAAGCTAACAATAATTTTTTTTTAGATTTTTTTTTTATAAAAAATGTATCATGCTTTAACAAAAACTGCAAAAATCACACTTTCAAACTTTATACAGAACTTAGAAAAATTCCACAAATTTGTATCTAAATTTCGAGCTTTTTAACGAGAACTTTTAGAAATTTTGCAGTTAACAAACTTATAAAATTCTAGTAAAATAAGTGCCAGTTTTGAGCGGCTAAAAAATCGCATTGGTTTTTAATAATTTTTTATAGTTGACAGCGTTTTGCACTTTTTTCCATATAAACATGAATCTTTTGTGAAAGAATATGCGCAAGACCCTTTGCGAAAAAAAAAAAATTAGAAAAAGTCAACGCCAGTTTTCCCAAAATTCGCTTTTTATATGAAAAAAAAAAAAATAAAATTAAAAATCAATGCGATTTTTTAGCCGCTTAAAACTTGAATATTAGAAAGCTATATAAAATTTATCAACTAAGCCAAGCGGCAATCAAAAATGTGGAGTTGTGGCATAAATCTGGAGCACCAGGAGTGGATCAAGTAGTGGCGCCATTTTCTTCTGTCAACTGACACGGTGGGATAAATTGCCGGCGTATGCTTGAAGCAATTTTGTTGCTTACGATTTTAATTAAGTTTTATGCAAGCAAATTGGCGGTACAGTAATTTAAGTGCAACGAAAGATTTTTGCTTTATAGACTTTCAAATATGTATAGCATCGGGGCGTTTTGCAAGGAAAAAAATTATAAATTAGTTTAATGTACATATACGTAAATAAACATGTGTGCATTTGTATGGCATGTTTAGCATTCCTTGCCTATAAAGTAAAATTGAAATTGAAAATGAAATTCATCTTTATTTAGTTTTTATATGCATATATCGCTTTTAGAAATATATGTATGTATGTATGTATAAAGTGTATAAATAATAAAAAAACAAATCACTCTATTCTAGGCAATGTGATGAGCTTTATTCTTTTCAATGCACATTTTAATATTCAATTCGTGTTTGGAAGATTTGCAATTAACAATTAGATAGCTAATTGAATTTTTCTATACATTTAAATTTTTCATTGAGATAAGTGAATAATACATATGTAAGTACATATGTGGTATTTCTAGAACGATAAATATTTGATTAGAAGTCACTAGCAGAGAATAGGCACGGAAAAAATTAATTAAAAATCTGATAATTATTTGCATTAAGTGATATACATATATATGTATACAGGATGTTGAAGATGCCTATATTCGTAGGTTTGACGATTTTTTTTATATAAATTAATTTGAGTTATTTTCTTTATAAAGACCATAGTTCTCGGCTATAATGGAGGCTGCAAACGGACTTCGTACTGTTTCAAAAGGTAAAGAGTGCTCATCTTTACTGACAGCCAGACAACAATTAAAGCTGTTAGTTCCATCACAATTAAGTCAGAAATTGTTCTGGACTACCGCCGATCTCTGCAAGAGATGGCTAAGCAGAACAGTCAAAACCTCATTTGCGGGTACGACCAAGCAGATTCTTCCGAGTAAAGAACGCATTGGTATGTCCTTCGCCGATTGCAAGCAGCTTTTAAGAGAATTTATCTATACTCGCACGAGCGAGAGATGGATGCAAACTACGACCAGTCGAATTTCTAGGCGAGCTTGGCCTAGGTGGGAACGAAAAAAGTCTCGAAGCTTATATTCTCTAAAGATGGAGGTTATATCTCACACAATTGGTGATCTTAGAAAGATTTGGAATATGCAATTCTGTAGTCCATTGAATTTTATTTACTAAAGTCGAATTGCAATCGCAACAAGTACGTATGTTCAAATAGTTTGGCTATAATATGATTGGAAGCCTAAAAATGCTGTTCCACTAAGTTACAAAAAAAAAATGTTGATCAACCTTGTTTTAAAGACAGCGCCGATTCCACGAAAAATACATCAGTTAGGGCCTTTCCATATTTGAGGCCATGACGGCCAGAGTAGCCTAACTAACATTTAAAAAAAGTTGAGATGCACCTTAAAGTACATTACTAGAATCGAAACGTTAATAACCTGAAGCACGTCCTTTTATTATCCTTTTAAAGACCGCATTTAATTTTTATAGATCCTTCTTTCTCATACTACTAAAATTTTTTTCTTTGTAGATAGGCTCCTCCGGCACTCATGGCCTCATTTCATTAACGATATCATGTTTAAATATACATATGTATGTATGTACGCATGTATGTAGTACTCACTTTGTTCACTTGCTGCAGCGTTTCCAACATCAATTCCTTCTCCAATACAGAGTCGAGAGCCTGCACCTGATCGCATGAGGCCTTGGCCTGCAAGTATGAAGAGGCCAAAATGAAAGCGCCCAATATGAACGAGGACACAATAATGGTGAATGCAGTGATTTTTGCAATTTTCACCGAATTCGATTGGCGCTTGTAAGCCTGAAAGATAAAGATTAAATGCAAATGTATAAAATTAATGAAAGGACTTGAAAGAGTGGAGAATGGGCAAATTATGTGAAAAGGATATGCAAATGCATAGTTGAAAGAAGCAAGCTATTGAAATATAAAAATACATATAAAATGTGATTCAGTTATAAACGCAATGAACTTCATTTTTATGGAGCTTTAACAAATTTTCTGGTTTTACTTTGGTGATTCTTCTACTAAAGCTACTCATATACCAGAAAAAATAAGTTGCATTTGCTTATAGATTTAGAAAGTTGATTGCAAGTTTGTATACGAGTATGTGTGTAAGAGATTTTAGGCTAAAAAGATAAAAGAAAAAATTCGAAAAACAGAATAGGAGAAAAAAAGCAACAAAGCTACTAATTAAATAAAAATAGTTGCTGCGTTTAAATATTAGCATTTAAAAATATATATGTACGTAAAGTTCTTTTCTTTACAGCACATTTTCAGCCATTTTTTCACCCATTTTATTAAGCAGTTTGTAAAAAGAAAATATGCAAACAATTTTCTGAATTTGACCCTCATTTGAGTGTCACATTTACTACATTTCAAGATCAATTTCTTTTTTTTACAGCATTTTGAAGTGCAAATTGGGTATTATTTTTATTTTGTTTGTCCATTGCAGCGACTTGCTGGCGACTGAGCGCAACTTGAAACCTGCACAATGCGACCGGCAAGCAAAAAAAAAAAAATTATAAAATAAAAATAAAAAAACTTCGGATTGTGAAAGACGCTGAAACAAAAGCGATGACAAGCACAAAATAAAGAAAAAAGACAATAACCATGAATAAGTGTAATTATACATACATACATATAAGTATGTATGAGAAAAAAATATATAATAAAACCTAAATAAAAACAACAAAAATAAAACGCTTCAAATGCAGCCCAGTAGGTGCCGTATGTTTACTACTATAAGGTTTCAAGTTCAAAAGTGAAATTTTTAGAAAGCTCGCGTCTCATTTATTTTCAACAGAATTGAAGGTGAGACTTTGTTGTGCATAAGTACTCGAATTAGTGGTGTTTCGTGGAAAAATGCGTAGCAAATGTCATTTCTCGGGAATGTACGAAGTAGGGAAATTTTTATTATTATTTTTTTATTGTTAAGCATTTTTGAATAGAGAAGGTGCTCTTACTGTGGAGATGTTACATTCTTATAAAACCTGAAATAAGCTGAAGCATAGAAAAAGTGTTTAGTGTACATTTCTTTCTCACTAATGAATTTACTAATTACAATTGTGTCGGGTATTTTAGTAATCAATTTAACTGATTTATGGGCAGAGCACAGAGTTTATTCCAAAGTCGTTAAAACGTAAAATACTAGCTCCACAAACTTTTCACATATTCTGGCTGGTGAAAGCGAAGAGCATATCGTCTGCTGAGTGGAAGATCGACCTATCTCGGGAGCCAGTTCGAAAATGCAATGAAACAATGCCTGTTCGAATTTATACGTAAAAATAGAACTCTTACAACATCGACATCGAGTGATTTTTGAATACTACTTGCACCCTTTTTCTCCGTAAAAAGCCCTACATGTTATTAATAGGAATGTCTAGAGTCTAGCCAACCACTTAGTTGACTATTTCGAGACATTTCGAAACTTGGGCTATCTGCCACTCTCATACCACTGTGCGTCGTTGCCTAATTAATTTTTAATTCATATAGATATTCACTTTCGACTTCACGCATTCAAGTGAATGTAAATACATTCACATATTCCTATTCACATGGGCAAATGTAGGATAATGCAATAAACTGGTAAGCGTGAGAGGAGATTATTGGTTTTTCAAAATTTCTTCGCATTGGTAATAGGCTCGCGATTGCACATCTAACGTAAATATTATTACATCTGTATGTACATACCCACAAATTGTAGGTGTACATATGTATGTTTATTTGCACATAAATACATATTTTGCTAGCGTGCGAAAAACTAATATCATCACTAAAATTTGCCTTTATTATTATCTCGGCTTGTTTGTTGCGTCATACAAAAATTTAGGATCGCTACATGCACGCATCGAATGGCTTGCGAAACGATGAGCATAAAAGGAGATGGCGCTACGTGCTAAACGCTTATTATTTAACAACCTGCTGTAATGTCTGCCAAAAGTGTCTACAACACAATGATATTACTATCAATTTTATCGTAACTACAATCATTTCCCACTTCTCCAAAACAAAAAAAAATAAATAAATAAATAAAAAAACAACGAAATGAAAAACAAACATGTTTCCAAATTCGAATTTAGCAATAGCTTTTTTAAGCTTCACTACGCAGTTGCCAAATTGCAAATAAAAGTGCATACACTGCCGGCAAAAAGTATTGGCACAGCAAAGTTTTCACAATATGTGCCACAATGTTTTTTTCTAATCATTTTCCGCCAATTTTTTATAAAAAAAAAGGTTCATTCTACAACAAAAAACATAAAAATATAGTTGTGCAAAACTCAATTCAGCAAATTTTCTTGCAAATTTTCAACTTTTTAGAAAAATTTGATTATAATAAAGTACAAGTTTTAGGTAGCTACGAATTACCGTTGATTTTTGGAAATCTTTTTTCACGCAGTAAAATTTTTTCATTCTTTAAATTTTTTCAACAAAAAAATTCTCAAAAAGCAATACGAATTTTGACTAACTCCGAACTTGTATTTTTAAAATTTTTAGAATTTAATGGGCTGCAAAACTGCATACTCAAAAAATTCCAAAAACTCTGATTAAAATTTGAAAATATGCATTAAAATTTGCTTAATTTTCGTGAGTTTTGCACAAAGTTTAGGAATTATATTTTTATGTTTTTTGTTGTAGAATGAACCATATTTTTATAAAAAATTGGCGGAAAAGTATTAGAAAAAAATTGTTGCATATATTGTGAAAAATTTGCTGTGCCAATACTTTTTGCCGGCAGTGTAAGTACATCTATCAATGCATTAACACTTGTGTACACAATCAGCCAACAGCCATCAGCAACTACTACCAGTCTACGCCCCCTCCTTCACTCATTCCAGATGCGTTCGATGATCAGCTAATGATTATTTCATAACTCCTTCTGGATAGTGCCAATACGAAAATGTTTACTTTACTATTATGGTGGCTAAAAGCATACATATGCACGCTGTATACATACAAACAACATACTACTATACATAAATATGTACGTATATATATACATTCATATGTATGTACATATGCAGCTAGGCGCGTTATGGTCGTTATGGCCTTTTTCGACACCACGCACCTAACGGGCAAGCGCTTGCTTACAAAATACTAATAGTCTACCACCCAGTGGGAAAAGTAGTAATGCATTACAAGCGTGATAGATAATGTAATATATTCCTTATAAGTTTTAGATTCATCTACTATTTAATATGTAATCAGCATTCATTCAATGTATCCAAAAAATTAAAAAAAAAAATGCATATTAAATGGCTTACGTTCCTTGATTACTAGGTAATGCTGAATTGAACGCCTTATTTTTTATAGCACATCGCCGTAGGGAAAAAATGCATTTTCGAATGTGAAAATGGCTGTTTTACTGATTTTTTTTTTATTGATTACCATACATTACATTTTCCCACTGGGCAGCTGCATTCTACTGTTATATAATCTTCATATAAGTCTGTATACGACTATATTACACTTACGCGTAGCCACTCTTAGCTTTTATTGCGTAATGCATTTGTCATACATATCATCACAAACATACTTCTTTAGTTTAGTGATTGTAGACTCTAGCTTACGTAAAGTGAATGGCATGCAGCTGCTGTCTGGCTGCTCTTCACTTAATCGAACGCGAGTGCGCATCCTCTTAAGTCGGATTTACTGACACCTCACGTGTTATACAGCGTGCATGCCAAACATATTGCTTAGTTAGCTATCAACCATTGATGCTGTTATTTCTTTTTTTTTTTTAATGTAAGACACTCCCTCACTTCTCGAGCTGTATATGTACAAGTCTTAAATTAGCATGCCGCACATTAAATTGGCATTTCGTAAAAAAAAACACTTAAAGCTACTACTTAAATGGGGAGCGTAATGCTAATAGCTAATGCGAAAATATGTACAAAAA
>NW_023458565.1:14840879-14940725 GCF_013731165.1 Rhagoletis pomonella
ACAAAAAGTGCAGCGAAATGTGTGACAGAGAAAAAGAAGGTGAGATAAAAAGAAATTGCACGTACTTTGCACGGCCCAGTACGGCTATATAAACAACAAAGCTAAATAAATATACATACATACATACATAAGTATATAGGGCGGTGTAAAAAATTAATAATATTTATTTAATTAATTTTTTTTTCTATTATTGTTGCGGTAAGCATATGGGAAAGGTGTCAGCGTGAACTGCTTGTTTATTCACCGTTGAATATGTATGTATGGGTGCGGTAAGTGCGTTGGTGCGATACGAAAGAGTTAAGCAACAAACCTGTGGACTAAAGCTAGTAAACAATCCGAGCTGTCGGGTGAAGTCGGTCGCGCACGATTCAATCGAAAGGGTCAGCCGTAATTTTCAATAAAATTTCAAATTTTATACGGCGTTGGATGTTATTAAACGGATAGTTGTTGTTGTTCGTTGTAAGCAGCCAGACAAATTTTTATTTTTTTATTTTTTTTTTTTGGTTTTTGGGTTGAAGATTTAGCCGTTCAAATGAAATTTTCACGATTTGGAATTTGAATTTACATACATTTGAGCGTTGTTGATGGATGGTTGACGGTGGATATTGGTGGTGGTTGAGGTGGTTTTAATGGTTTTGTTTGGTGGTGGTTGAGGTGGTTGGTTGCAATAGAAGAACACCAAATTATGCATAAAAACGTACGCACACAGGCGGAGGGAGAAAAAAAAACAAAACAAATAAAACAAAAGTAAATTAACAAAATGGTAAAAACTTTTTTTTTTTTTATGGAAAATAAATTAATGAGAAAAGATAGAAATCAATTTAGAAATATGGAAAAAGTTGAATAATTGATGAACAGGCGATAAGTGTGAAATTGTGTGGAGAAACAGAGAAGATAGTCGAAGTAATGAACAGTATGAAAGTATGCGGCAAAAGTAAAAGTTCGCCGCAATGTTTAATTTTGTTTGTATGTATAGTACATATACATATGTAGTAGTGCAGTGTAGTGATTATTGTGGAAAACAAAGGTCAATTAGACAGTTAATTGGTAAGATGATAAACAACTTAAACTACTACTTAGTTGCTTATTCATCATTTAATCATTAGTTGGCTCATTAGTTAGATAATTATATACATAGTAAGAATAGAGCATATAAACATATTTTAATGTGCACGATAATTAAATATATACATACAATTATGTTTGCACGTAAAATAAATTAATATTTTTTAGCTAACCTCGCTCGTTTGTCAGGGTGGACTTAAATATAGGGTTTTAAAGAGAACGGCCAATTTTTGTAATAGCCGTTTTAACTTTGTTTGTTAGTCAATCATGTTACCGTTCGACTTCGAAATTATTTTGCCACATGTGGATGACAGACTAAAAGCAACAAATGTTGTGAATATACAGTTGCGTTCAAAATGTTGTGTCTATTTTTTTTTTTAAATTAGTTTCACTTAAATTCGACCTACATACATATATATAATAGAAACTACATACGTAAATAGAAGTTTTGGATATTGCACAAAGTTCACAAAAAGTAATCAACTTTCAAAAAATGTGATCAAAATTTCACAATTAAATTTTGTCGATGCGTCGTTATATGGAAGAAACTGCTAAACACCTTCGACCAAAAAAAAATCAACGATAATTTTGGCAACTTGAAGTTTAGAATTTATTGCATGATCCTGATGAGATAATTTTATCTTTTCGTCAGTACTAGATCGCGTGAAAACTCCTCAGCCTCATCTCAAAAAAAAAAAAATCCTCTATTCAAAGTTAAAAACAGCGAAAATCAGGGAACCCCATAAATAGTTTCATTGTTATGAAATTTTCGTTTTTTAGATAATTTTTTTTTAAGGTGAAGCTGAAGTCTTCCTAGTAAATGAAATTAATGATATTAAAAAAAAGTAAATTAAAAATTATCCTCATACGGTTATACTAGCTCTACGGCTAGAATTTCTTCCATATTTAAGATATTTGTTTTCAATTGACGCAAATGAAAATTATAAAACTACGCCCAGGAGCTCACATGACTGGTTGTTACATTTGATGATGTAAAATTTTTGCCTATTAAAATAAATAAAAAAAATTAGTGCTTGGTGTATGAAAATTAATTTTAGAATTACAAATTTCATTAACCTTGATATTTTAAATTTTTCACAAACAACATTTTTTTCGCTCAAATATCTATATGCAACGTATGTATGTACATATATAAATATATATACACGCAATATCTACATATAAATAGTGCAAGCACACCTTTGCGTGGGAGCTATAAATTTGAAGCGGGCTTTTCACAGCAAATCACAGCGAAGTTATATGTAACTTCCGTCTAATGCATACATATTTCCCCTTATGGCAAACTGAAAATGCAGCACTTTTAGATATTTTACACGTCAGTTTGTTGTTTTAGCCTACGTACATACATAAATAGTTGGCGTGTGTATGCAAGAAAAAAGATATTGAATTCAACAAGAATTTAATGCCAACAAGTACAACTGCAAAATGGTGTTGTGAATATAACAGCAGCCGTGCGACTAACTAGTTGGCTTTGCTATTTGTAATTATTTATTTATTTATTGCTTAGTGAATGCATTCACACCAACACCATTAAAAATGGTTACATTCACTGCATTGCAATGGAAAAAAGTTATGGTTTGTTAAACAATGAAGCCAGTAAACTGTGTGACTTTAACAGTCCACAACCGGCTGCCGGCAGCGGTGATGGTAAAATGATGGGGAAGCAAAAAAAAAATGTAACAAACACAAACAAGTTGTGCGGAACAACGAATGTAGACAGACTGACTCAAATGCCGAAACATACATGAATTTTTTTCATAGGCATATATATATATACATATATGTAGGTAGGTATGTATATACAAATGTTTAAACAAACGTATTTGCAATTGAAATCGCGATTTGAGCCGGAATTAGTTAAATGTTGAAAAATGCCACAACGGCAATTGTTTTTTTAACATACGTACATACATACATATTTCATGTGCTAAAAACTGTAATAAGGAACAAATTTTTTAACAAATAATAAACTCAAGAGTTACGTGCCGTTAAACTAGAGTAACCATTGGAAAAAGTGTATTGACAGACATGAAAAAAGATGGCGTGACTTTTGTATTAACACTCTGGCAGTAAATAAATCGAATAGTAAATAGAAATGTGCTACAGAATGTGTTTTAGAAAAAAATATAAAAATGAGAAAAATAATTTATTTGGTATGCAAATACAATATGGCGACAAATGCTAGTTTGCGCTAAGCTGAACTAATTTCCAAGCACATATAGGTTTTTGAATGTATGGAAAACTATGTATGTATATGTATTTCTTCATGAGTGAACCTAATTTGCGCTACGCTGAAAATCACTGACTGCAAGTGGAAATAATGAGTTAATTAGCACATCAGCTAGCTATGTCAGCGGAGAGATAATTTAGAAATATGCATGAATTGTAAATGAAAGCAATAAAAAACAGTGATGTATGTGTTCAGTTTTAAATACATTTTTTTTTTCAAATTGATTATGCTTAAGTCGAACCTAAGAGATTACAAGAAACTCTGAAGGAAAAGCAAGAGATTGTCATAGAGGCGCTTTTGTGGTGGCATGGAATCTGTATCAGTCGGTTCCAGGCTAAAGAAGATACTCTTCAGTTCACCTTGATTCGGCCTGGGATGCTTTAGAAAATAATTTTTTTCTAGATTTTTGTCCAGTTTTTTTCTTAAAGTGTTTTCTTCGCATTTTTTTTTTAAGAAATAACTTTTTGCTTGAATATAATTTTTTCAAAGGAAAACTCTTTCTTACGTTATTTTTCATAATTTGGTAGATATTATTTTTCTTTTTTTTTTGGTTGCCCAAAAAAACAAAAAATAACTCGAAAAAATAATTTTTACCGTAATTTCTTTTCCCCCTCCAAAAAGTTTTTGTGTCTTATGTTGGTGTGTTTTTCTAATTGGGGTAAACATATTTTCATAAATTATAATTGTTTCGGAAAACTTCTTCTCTTTACATAAAATTTTTTCTAAAAAATTGCAATATTTAATTTTAAATATATTTTTTCTAAAATTTCATGATGAAAATACTTGAATGAATAAGACGCACATTCTAAAAAAAAGACAAATTATAAAACTATTTCCTTACAAGTGGAGTAACTTTTTAAGAAATAAGTTTCGCTTTGCCCTGATATGGTTGACCTTTGAGTGCAATTAAAATAAAACTCAGACGTGCAGCACTATGGATTTTTTTAGTGAAAATGTTCAGTATGACGTCTTATTAAAAAAAAAAAACATAACTTGGTTATTCTATAGGAAAAATGCCGTTGAACAGCGTTATTAGATCAGTGTCGAATCGTATTCTCAAAGATAGGTTTATAGAGGGTACAGTTTATGGTGAATAGTTTTCCATTACCCGAATTGTAAATATTTTGAATTTGACAATAAAAAATGTAAAAAGTTAACGGTAATTTTTTAACACTTGAAACTTGCACATTATCAGACTAAAATTGGATGGGCAATATGAACTGTAAAAAATTCTAACACGTCCGAGAAAAAGGTTTGAAATTTGGGTGAAGATTTGTTGAATTTTTTGTAGTTTTCCACAAAGTTTTAAACTTGGACTTAAAAGGGTTTTGTTAGAGCATGAACTGTACTTTAATTAAAAATTCATAAAAACAAATAAATAAACATAAGTGGCATACAAATAACACCGTACATACTTCGATATATATATTTTTTTAATTCCATATTCTTCGCCATCAGCCGCCCTTCTCATGGTAAATAAAAATAAGTCAGACAAGGTAACACGACCTGCACAATAAGTGCTTCGACATGTAGAAGTCGTAACACCGTGTTGATTTTCCAAACATTTTGACATTCTTCGCTAAGTATAGGTATGTATGTATGTATGTATTTATTCGTTGGGTGCAGTCATTGCAAACGTACTTATTTAATAAATCAAAATAAATGAATGAATGCAAAATGTATACTTGTTCGTTCAAACGTTAATTTGTGCGCGCACACTCTCACACATCAATGCGTATTTAGCAAGTGCATATTTACACCTACAAATGTATGTACATACTTACGTACTTAAATAGCTATAGTAAACAGTACGCTTCATTGTAATTTGCATAACTTATGCTCACTTGCAATCATTCTTCAGTCGTTCTGTTTATATTCGGGCGTTGGGTGATTTGCATAGTACAGAATACATATGTACATACATAGTGGCGGCGGCACTTAACTATGACTTTATGGATGACGCTGTCAAATAGCAATATAAAAAAGCTGCATAGAATTGTGTGTAAATACTACAAAATAATCATGAGCGCTTTTGTACTGATCAGTCGTGTGTTTATACATATGTATATAATTTTGTGGTTTGCTTTTAAATCGGGTACTTCAATTTGCATGTCATGTCAGTCATAAAAATCGCGCTGAGTGACAGGTTGCTTGACTGTTTATTAGATTGACTGGCTGGCTAGCTAAGTTTTTTAGCACTTGCCCTGCTGTTATTTAATTCGCAAATCACGCGCTTGCAAAACTGCAGGAATCCGGCAATTCTTTTAAATTTTTTCCATTAAGCGCTTTTTTGTCTAGCGTACACCACTTTTGTTTTGACTATTATTTTTGCAGCAGCTTTTAAGTTCGCCATTCGTAGCGCTGCTGTATGACAAATGCGCGTTAGTTCCGTCTCCAAAGTATGGCAAAATAACACAAAATACCATAATTTTAGAAGTCATAAAACAAAAGCGAAGTAGGTAGGTAGCTTTTGTTTCGTGTGTTACCTAAATTGTTATACACGGTGGATATTTTCAGGTTTTTATATGAAGACTGTGGCTACATTTTTTCTTGTCTTGTCTTGGCTTGTCTTGCCTTCTGCGCAGCACAGAACTTTTCATTCTGGATAGAAATTTTAATATGGAGATCCAAGCAGGGAGAGGTGCGGTGAAAGTGTTTTTACTTCTTATACCAGTACATATACTTTCCAGCTGACGTTAAGCCAACTGGGAAAATGGGATGAGACTCGCAAAAGCTTACTTGAGTTGTTTATTTTCATTACTAGACTACTTTAGTGCCCTGAGGCTGATATTTTAGCTATTATGGCAGCCATTCACGATTAACTCAAAAAGTGTCACCGATCTCTGCAGGGGATGGGTAAGCAAAACAGAGGTATATATAATATAGAGGAAAATTAAATGGCGGACGTATTTTCAATAGGGCACGCCGAAACAGATTCTTGTAAGAAAAAAAATGAATTTGTTTTTGCTTTTGCTCCCTTGCAAAACCGAAAAAGACCTAACACCGTTAAGGAGTTAAAAGTCCGTTGGCTTAAAGGTAAGCATGCGGAAGAGCTCGGTTTACTCTTTCATGCGGCTGCAAAAACTTTGAATTGGAAGACGCAGATTTTAATGTTTTCTGTAACTGGATATACATACATACTATGTATATGAAAAGTCGTATACAAATTTAAAATACCTGACGAGTTTCATCAGATACTCTAATGATGCAGCAAAGGGAACAATAATTTAAAGTCATTTTATCAAAATGGGCCACCCACTTCAGATCAAAATCAGCCACCGCCTGTCAGCGATAACCACACTTATCTACCTATTTACGTGTGTATATATATCGTCAGCAGTATATTTAGTTACCAGGCGGACCTTGTCCCTCCAAATTTTCTGTACGACACATTTGAAAATATAAAGGGCTTTGCACTTGGCGTGAGTAGATTTTGGCGCCCTCTGGTGACGATGTTGTTTTTGTGGCGTTTGTCTAACCTATAATTTATTTTTATGTCACTAATGCCAAATCAGCAAGGCACCACACGGAGGACACCACTGTACACATTTCGCATGAACGATTTGAGGGTCTGGTTACCAGTCGCAGAGGTGATGTGATTGTCAACCAAGGTCGTGTGATATTTCCCCTCTAAACTTTTTCTTTTATGATTTCCTAAAGTCATAGCTCCAGTACCAATAACCCGCAATCTATCTATGCTGTCAAAGCCAGCATAACCCCGGCCTTCGCTCAAATTCAGCCGGATCTATGAAGCAGCGTGATTGAAAATTGGACCACTTGGACCACTCGAACGATGCTTGTAGGCCTTTCAAATAAAAGCTCGTTTTTTTTTGATACCTCACACACAGATTTTTTATTGCATTCCACCGTGGTAAATTTTTTCTTCTTTCCTACAAGTTCAACATTTCTTACCGCACCTGCTCCAAATATTTTCGATTGTTCGTGCATTTTCTTCAAACCACCATCATACTAAGGGCCATTATGGAAGTGGTGAGTTAAACCTCTGATGCCTGTTTTTAAACTAGTAAACATAGATTTTGGGAATATACGTCTGGTTTATTATAAAAAAAAATCAGTTAGCTTTGAAGCCAGAAATCATAAATGCGGAACTCATCAAGCTCACCAGAAAGGATATTTGATAATAAACATTTACTAGCATCACTCTTTTCGGTGCTTTTAAGAGCTTTCAAAGCTTCTACAAGTATTTTTCTATATCCGTAATATAAAGATATTTTGCATTTACCGCCGGTGCGGAGTTAATGCTCCATTATGAAAAGGGTCTAAGTAAAATATTGACAAGAGCTACATAATACACAAGACGTGCTAAAATCTTAAGCTTAACATTTTTTTATGTAAAATAATGAATAAAATGGTTAACACGTCTTATGAATCCTCTAATTATCAATGCCAGGGTATATACTAAAGTCAAGGGAAGCAAGGGAAGCTTTTACTACACCAAAGCCTAAAAGCTTTATAAAACGTCCTGAACCTTATTTGTGGTTGCTCTTTTTTGAAATAATAGCCCAATTCTGTATCGGTGACAAAAATTTGTTTACTGACAAATATAAACTTTTTCATATATTTTTCCGTAATAAACACTGTGACAAGAATTTGTCAGTGATACAGAATAGAGCCGTAAAGCGAAAAATTCTTGAAATTGAAAAAAGTTTTCCTCAAGGTTTCTTGCAAAAATTTATGAAAAATAAAAAAGTATTTGTGTAAAAAACATAAACTACTTATTTAGTTTAAAAGCACCTGTGTGAATCGGCAATTGCGCTACATTCCAACTATTAAATATTCAACAAATTTTTTTTATTTTTTTTTATATCGTGCTATTTATAAAACTGACGTATTCGCCGCCTTAATGCGATAAGAGTGCGTAAACAGAAATGTTAATAAATTGCATTCCATTCTAAACATCTGCTGATTGATGGCGTGATGAATTGTAAATTACTTGCTACTCCGTATAGTAGTTCGTCTTCAGTTGTCCACTATGTATATGCGTATCCGCTTCTGATGACGCACTTTTTGCATAGAATTGCGTAGAGTAATTGCAATTGCAATGCACGTCCAGCAGAAAGTCTGTTCACCATTCAGTCAGATGCCAGTTTTAAATTTTCGGTGCAACGACTACAGCATATGCATTTTAATGCTAACTTTATATGCAATGCTTGTACGTCAATTTCGTAAAAATGCCAATTTCTACAACAGCGCTAACTGCTAGTTATTGCAATTTAAGTCTTTTATAGCCTCATTTTTTCGTAGCGACTTAAGTGGCATTTTGCATGACTAAATAATAACCTAAATGGCAGTTTGAATTTTTTTTTGTGTTTTTTTTTTTTAATTGCTGGCCATTTGTACAGTTGCAACATTGAAACTTGTCTAAAAGTGTATGCATTATATTACTGTACAGTCGTAGCATATAAGTAAATAAAATTGTTGAATATAACTAAAAGTAAGGAACTATAAAACTTCAGCTTTTAAAATTTATAGTTGCTTACACTAATATAAAACCGTTATATGATTGCTTCAAGATAGACTTAGGAAAAAACGGTTTGGGTTATTTTAGAAAAATATTGGAAAATATAGAGGCAAAAATATGGTTGGAAAAGCGAATTACGCAAATACTAGAAAAATATATGTATGTGTGTTTGTCTATTAGACCAGGTCGGTCCACGTACGCAAAAAATTCGTAAGTACCCCCTTAGTTTAAAAGCTCACTCAGATTATTACAATTTTCGAATCAGCAGCAGCACTTCTTAAGAAAGGCATACTATCTCTTAATTAATTGGAAGGCAATCCCTACAGTACTTGTTTTGTCTAAAAGAAAAACAACAGTCTCCACTTTTTCTCTGCTCACGCTATTTAGAATTTTTCTTTGGAAGGAAATACTTAGACCTCATTCTGGACCACTCTGAACAGGAAAATAAATGTGGAAGAAATTAAATAATATTATTATTATATGTAAGGGCGACCTAGCTATTTCTATTGTGAAAACACTTATAAATTTAGTCAATCCAACCTTAGGCTATCAATAAAATTAAGCACCTTGGAGGGTGTAATGTTTCAGATTTTGGGTGGAGACGATAATCGTTCTCCAAGGAGTAAGTGATATATAGAGTGCAGTTTCCTTCTCTAGCCTACAAAATCTAAAATTTGTTTCCTCAGAGAGTCCGGTTTCGTGTAGACGGTACCTCAGTCTGCAGTATCCTGTCAGGTATCCGATCAGAGTTCTTAAGCCCTCTCCGCTAAGATTTAGCAGCTCTAGATGGACCAAAGAAAGGCTGAGTGCCGTACAGGCTCCATTGACCATCGCGTTTCGCTAGAGTGTCAGCCATTTCATTGCCATCGAAGCCATCATGGCCTGGAACCCACCAAACGGTTACTCTGTTGTTCGTTCCTAGTTTTTCCCGTACCTTTTTTCGGAAAGAGTTAAGTCTAAAATTGCTATACCTGCAAAACGGCTTTTGGAACACAACAGGGGATTCTCATCGAATATAACCTATAGTGTATACACCAAAGTAATCAGGGTTACAATACCCATGGGGCCCTAGTCTGGTGGTAAGCTCTAAACACTACTACTCCAGCTTATGGAAGCAACAAATGTGCAAAACATCTAAACTTCGGGAAATGTGTCCAGTTTTATAAAATCAATGTTGGCTTAGAAGCCATTACGTCGGTTTACGACTTTGATAGAAGTAAAGAAAAATTGCCTTGAAAATTACACAACGCCGAATAGGTTTGCCTTTCAACCAAACTAGACCATGAGCGACGGAAATTCATTCCAAAATACTTCATACATAAAGAACCGGTGCCGCTCTCTGGTCGGAAGACCTGCAGACTAGTCTCTTCAAACCGAAAAGCCTCTGCGTTCGTCGATTTCCAAGCCACTTTAAAAGTAATCGAATCGAAAGTAGTGAAATCGCGGAACGGTGGACAGAAATGTAAATGCCTCTTTGACATCCAAGGTCCATCTCAACGTCGTTGCTGCGTCGATGTCAAGATCTACATTTGAGGTGCATCGAAAACCTAAGTTCTCGCAGAGATTGCGGAGGTAGTACTCTTGAACCTCTTTAATATAATTTGGTAGCGCAAGTGCTTCAGCGCATCAATGCCTTGATTTCTATTTTTTCCTCCTAAGGAAACCCCAACAAGGGACTGTGCCTCCTACTGGAACTACAGATTTTTCGTGTAGTTTGTTAAAAAGTGGCTTAAAAGTCAAAGTATTCAAGCTATTTAAAAAGATTAGGATGAAGCTTCTCCGACGCCCAAAAGTTCAGATATTAGCTAGGATTATTTACAGTATATATGTATTTCGAATACCTTGCCTTCATAATTTAGTACTTTAGATTATACATATGTATGTATGTACATATGTATGGAAGTGTGTTCTAAGTGGATTGTACTTATCTCATCATTGACATACATACAAACACATATAAAACAAATATCTCCATCTTGTATGCAACAAGAAGTAAAGAAACAAGTTTAGCTAACTCTTTGGCATAACAAAAGATTGCACGGCTTGTTTCCGACGATGTTGCAATATGGAAATGTACTAAAACATGACATGACCATGGCATTTTCGTAATAGTGTTTGAAGAAGTGGCGGGTACTATGTTCGAATGAGATAAATCATTAACAGACATATGCAAGTGTGTATGTGACTATATTATGTAAGAAAATACATACACACATGATATGTATGTACATTAGGGCATACCACCCTAAAAGCCAACAAAAAAAGGCAGTTTCGAAAAAATTAAATTTCTTTAAAATTCTTCGGTTACACCTACTACAATTTTTTTTTTTTAAGTTCTACTAGAATAATCAAAAAACTGCCTTGGCAAAAGGGTAGGGCGATAAGTACAGAGATGTGGTGGGTAAGTGCTAGAACGGAGTACTTGAGGTCAATAAACTTTGGAACAAAAAGATTGTCTGCTCGAGATAAAGGCATTGATTAAGATCCGACTGTAAATGCCGAAACTAAGACGACAAATGTAAAAAGGCGACAAAAAAAATGTGTAATTGCCTTGGAATCGAAATACTTTCTTATAGTTCATTTCCACTACGCCTCAACTGCAGTTTATGCCTATTGGAATAAGCAGATTACAGCTCGAAGGTGGTAATTGCTCGTATTAAGTACAAGAAATCGAAAGCAAAAAAGCACAAAAGTAAGAAATAAAAAGAAAAAGTTTCAAGACTTTTGGTCAGCTTTAATGTACTGGCATTAGGATTGTACGTTGGAGTGATAAGAACTGAGATCTGGTAGGTAAGTACTTGAAGTCTATGAGCTTAGAAACATTTGCCTCCTCGAGACAAGAAACTTGCCTCTGGTGGGTATGTACTACAACAGGGTGCTTGAAGTAAATGTACTTGGGAATAAAAACACGTAAAAAAGCAAAAAAAAAATTCTTTCGAAATTGCCATGCAAAAATACTTTAGATTCCGGTGCGTACGGTATGGTCTAATGTACATACACGCATACAAATTACATTTACTTATATATAGTATATATTTCAAGAATCTCTGTATCTTCGCTTCGCGCATTACGGAGCACAAAGAGTCATTGCACATAGCCAGATCGGCTGATGCCAACAAGAAGTTAATGCGCTGTTATTCTCAATGCAATGCAATTCGACGGTTGGCAAAAGAGACCTTCAATCGAAATACACTGACAAGGAGTAACAGCGATTATTGGGCAAAGACAACAAATTTTCGGCATTTGCTTAAGTCTTGTGCTAACTCGATTTGTTTTTATGTATGTATGTATTGTAAGTGTGCTTAAGTATGTGTGTTAATCAGTGTGAGGCGTTCAACCAAGAGCCGCCAAGAAGCACAGTAACCCAGATTTATGGCCAGAATTCAAAGTTGTATGTATTTGTGAATGTTGCATTGTATTGCGCCGGCGCAGCCCCAGGTATGAAATACATACATACATAGCTGCTGCAAGCTAAGCAAACTCACTTGGCAGCGGAATTACGAAAACTATAAGGAAAAAAAAGGAAAAATATAAGGAAAAAAAGCTTGTAAGAAAATATTTAATTGAAAAAAGGCTATTTACAAATACATACTCATACGTATTTATGTATGTGTGTGATTGCAAAAGCGCGTACAAACAGATAAAGTTGCAAATGCCACTGCCCAGCGGTGGTGGTAGGTAGAGGCGGTACGAGAGGCGGCAACAAACAAATTAAATACTTATAGAATGGCTTGTTAATGGTAAGTTGATTACTTAGTTCGTTGGTTGGTTGGTTGGTTGGTTGGTTAGTTGGCTTCATTGCGCAGCTGCAAAGATATAGTACTTCTAAACGCTGCCAAGGTATACACAGAAAAACTTGCTTGAAGTCGTAATTTTTGTTTTAAGAGGAGGTGTAAGCCTCGCAGGAAATAATTGTTCGGAGGTGGCTAAAAGGTATCCCGGTAAGGGGTCCAAATATGCATGTGAAAAAGTAAGTCTAAATTTGAATGCTAAATTTACAATTGTTAAATGTTATATAAACAACTAGGTATTGTTACTGGAAGTCCCCTGAAGATAAAGAAAGCTTTCCGATCGAAAAATAATGATTTTCATGAATTCTAACCCCCTTCTAAGAAAGTCTGTTTTTTTTTTCTATGTAAAATACATGGAAAACTTTGAGCGCTTTGAACGACCTCTAAATATTTTTTGAATTCAAAATAAAAAATACTGCTATATTTTTTCGATATAGAACTGTTTCCAGGGTTTTGGGAGCATTAAAATTCCAACTTTACTGTTTTTGGACCACCCTACTGCACACACAATACTACATAAATGTATACAATTACATCTCCACAGATGCCAAATTGGAGGCTGTGACTTTTGCTGCTGCTGGCTGTATCTGTGGCTTGGGACAACAGTCCGATAGACAGTTGGTTGTTTTGAAATCGGTGCCAAGCAACTACATAGTCAGCCGGTGAGATTTCTGACTGTATGGCGCGGTCATTAAGTGCTTGGGCGATTGGGGCGCGCTTTTAAAATGGTAATTAAAATAACATTTAGGTAAGCAAGCAAGACCTTAGCTCGCGCTTAAGCTTTTATGTAGCAACATACATGCATGCACACATATGTATACAGACATACAGATGTATTTATATAAGTAGATTTATGTCTTTTTGTGCACTTACTAAATAAGGTGCGAGCAAAGGACTGACGCCAACTGTGTCATAAGACACTATGCATAAAAAGAAACAGTCAAAAATGCATATACACACACATGCACCTGTATGCATACATATGTACATATGTATGTATGTATGTACCTAGTAAATATTATTTATACGCAAACTTGCAGACAATTAAGAAAAACTAGTTGACCGAGTTGTTGCGCAGGTGCAGCTGCATTTATAACTATTTGTTGTGTTGCACAGAAAGTGTTAAATCATTATTAATGGTAGGTATTTTATAGTGTATTTTATGGCTTATAGGAAAACATGAGCGCACGTTTGAGGAAAGAAGTTTTCAGAGTAATGTATTTACATATTTAGTTAAAATTAAATCTCTTTTTTTTTTGTAGGTATGAATATCAAAATAGTAGTTAGTTATGCTTGCTAAATGAATTGAGTTATTCTGCTAGTTAGTATCGTATAAATATGTTATTGATTTTTCTAAATATTTACCGGTGGCGCCTCGCTGGCCGTGCTATACACCTCACTGGCAGCATAATCGGGCTTTATTTGCACTGTCGCCATTGAATCCGTATCCTTGCCGGTCATCTACGCTGCGAAATATTTAATCCACAAAGTAAACGAGAAAGTTGTCGAGAAAAATGAGCGTGCTTAATACCTGATAAAGAGAAAATAGAGAATTTATTAGGCATCGAGTAGTTTGAGTTTTACATTAAGTTTTTGAAAATATAATAAATAATTTATAATACATTAAAGTATGTAAATGCATATTATCAGTTCTAGAACCTTCAGGGTAGAAAAGACCTATAAGTAAAATAAAAAACTA
Organism: Rhagoletis pomonella; assembly: GCF_013731165.1. Taxonomy (NCBI): domain Eukaryota; kingdom Metazoa; phylum Arthropoda; class Insecta; order Diptera; family Tephritidae; genus Rhagoletis; species Rhagoletis pomonella. The sequence continues at coordinate 14,855,168 of NW_023458565.1, forward strand.
ATTTTTTAGTGTGCCCTGCGACCTAGTGATCTATTGTGCTCTCTAATCTTCGCAACACTACTTCTTAGCCTAGATTCCTAAGCAAGTTCAACCACGCCTTCGATGGTAGGAAGTGGGTGTGCTTAAGCTGTGGTCACGCCGAGCCTAGACTTTTTTTGCGTCTTCTGCAGACTGCATCACACTCGGTGAGAATGTATAAGTGAAGTCTCGTTGGTCGTCTCGCAGAACCGGCAAAGCTCATTTGACCATATGCTCAGCTTATGTAGATGCCCTCTTAGTCTGTAGTGTCCTGTAAGGATACCTTAAAATTCTACGCCTCTCTTTTGGGACGTTAATTAAACTTTGGAAACTCTTCTTTTGAAGTCCCTCCCAGTTAATTCCTTGCCTGACGCATTCCTCTTGAGCTATGCATATTATTATCCCTCAGTGTCTTCCTTTCACTCCGAAGCTCCACATTTATAGTGTTGGGACCTTTACCAATAAGGGCTCGGTGCCAACTGGTGTAATGGCTGCCGCCTCTCTAGCGAGACAGTCCGCCTCCTAGTTTACCTCTATTCCCCTGTGGCCAGATACCCATCCTAACTTGACGTTATTGTGTCTTACAAGGGAGTTAAGTTTCTCAATTCACTCAAGGACAAACCACGATATTTGACTTCATAAGATAGAAGAGCCTTGAGTGCTGCTTGGCTCTCTACTCATGATTGTCTCCGCACAAAGATTGATGGCGTAAACTTCAACCTGAAAGAAGTGCGGATATTTCCCCATAGAAACAGTGGTATTGGTCCTGAGATCGAAGATTCCAGCCGTTATTCGTTCTGGAGTCCTCCAACCATCTATGTACCAGTGCTGGATATTGCCCTGAAGTAGTCCCTCTAAGTCGGAGAAACTCCAGATTGACTATGGTTCTACCTATGTCATCAGAGCTACCGAGTGTGGGCACACTAACTTCTCCATATTCCTAGAGGATATGACCTTACGTTTTCCAAATTCCCCACAAGCAAAGCTGACCGCACAGCTCTTTTGGCGGCCTTTGTGGTTATATGCAGAGGCTCAAGTTCGAGGACTACTTCCAGCACCGTCGTCGGACATGTGCACATAGCATCTTTGGGACTTAGTCTCAGGTTACTCCCTGGAAGTCTAACTAGTCTTTATCGCTATCGTATGCGCCGAATTGGTTTTACCATAACGTCAGAATGCCGGCTCTGTCTTGAGGGCGAGGAGACGTCAGGGCACATTCTTTGGAAATTTTTTTGAATTGGACCCAGATTGAATCATAAAAAACCAGCTTTACAAATCGTCGCCTGGGTAAAAGATTGTCGTATGTTACGCATGTACGTATGACGCTTACGACAATATTTTACCCAGGCGACGATATATGTCGACTCCAGCGTCATCTACCGAGCCCAAATTAGTACAAAAAAGAAATTGGTGAAAATCGGGCAAGCCTTTCGGAGGAAAGAAATTACAAGCATAAGCCGGCTTAAAAAAGAAACTGAAAAATTAAAAGCACCAAAAATTATACTTTCGAATCTTTTTAATCATATTAGACCGTCATAATTGGATTGGATATAACAAGCAGAATTTTCTGTGAGTGTGCATTTTTATAACCGTTCTACGAGGGCCGTTTGATAAGTCAGTAACTTTTTGAATACAATTATTTTTCGACAAAAACGTATTCCCCCTTCTGCTCGATAGATTTGGTCTGGTGTTTTACGAATTATTTTATTCCTACCAAATACTTAATAGGTTTCTTCAAAATCTTTCGTGGATATTTGTTTCAGTGATGAGCTCCTCATTGTGAGGCAAATACACATCGAGTAATTTTTTCAGGTTTGTATTGGGGTAGCAGTTCGTAATTTTTCCATTTCCGCTGAAATGATTGAGTTCTAATTATTATAGTTGTCTATTTGACCCGGCTCAAAGTTTGTACAAGAAAAATTCCGAAAGTAACTAATTTATCTAACTACGCTCGTAAGTTCCTCGTATTATAAATGTATTTAATAAAAATATCGATAAAATGTGTATGATAAAAAATTTAAAAAAATGATAGTCTAAAAATAAATCGCACATATATGTTGGAAGGAATAAAACCCATAAGTAACAATTTTCTTCGAGAGATTTTCTCAAATTTTATTTTATAACTGCAAATCTCGTTTTCCACTTGTACTGTGCGGTTGTAGAGATTAGTTTAGTACTGGCATGTGGATCGAAACTTTTCCAAAAAATTTAAAACTGAATTTTTCCCCCTTTTTTTTAATCAAAAAATGTTATTGAAATTTTATTGCAATATATTATTCATCTCAATTGCAAAAAAATATATATAAATTTTTTTTCGTGCATCGTAGTAGAGTCCTTTGAACAATCACGAGCGCATATAAACTGTAATATTTTTCACAGTTGATCTCGGGCGATTTTTTTATTTTGTTTGGTTATGTTTTTGAGGTCTAGTTCCATAAACTTGAAAACAATATTTTCAGTAACAGTTCATAAAACTGCTGTTATCCTTCAGCAGTATTTCTTTTCTAGGACATATGTACATTTAGTAAAAAATATATATTTCACTTTTGACATTCACTTATGCAGTTTGTACTTCTTATTCTTATAGTTCCCAGGCTTTACTTTATTTTTAATTTTATAAAATCTTTAAAAGTTTTTGTGTTCTGAAATGTCCTTCGAATATAAGCTCCTTTTCCAATAATAACAAAATAAAATTATATTCAACACTTGCGATTTTTTTTTTTAAATTTAATAGCACTCTTCAATTTAATTTTATTTTTTCAATTCTTAGCAACACACTTACAGCAACTTGTTGCTTAGGTCAGATCGCCCTTTCACAGCCGTTCAGAAAAAGGAGTCACTTTATTTTTCACTTAAGTAACCAAACAAAATAACTTTGAGATGAGAAGCAATAGTTGTTAGTAGTTGGTAGAAGTAATGCCAGAAAATTGTTGAAGCTTTATATATATATACGGTTTGAGCCAAAAGCACGTCTTACAAGTTCGGCTGCCACTCGACGTCTGAAGTTCGGTAAGCGTTGGCTTTGAGATTTTTCTACCAGATTTGAAATGGATTTTTTTTCCAATTCGCTTTTTGTTTTTCCATTCTATTTATTTTCTTTAACGATTTCGCAGTGTGTTAATTTTTTTAGTTACACCAATACATGCGCCAGCGTTAAAGCACTTACGTTTGAAAGCCGCGCTTGGCATTTGTCGGTGTACATACATTGTACATATGTATGATGTATCTACCTATGTACGAGTAGTAAATAAAAAAGTGAAAAATATAAAAATATTGAAGCAAAATGAGCAAAAGAAAATAGACAAAAATTCATACAAAAATAAACACCAACACTGTTGTAAAACCACTTTTACGAAAATCGTGCACAAAACGGATAAGATGAAGTGGAAAATAAAATGCACAAAAAGGTGTAATAAATGTAGCTTTGTACAAGAGTTAAGTATGTACATATGTATTTACGTATGTGTATGTATATAAGCTTGCAAGTAAGTGGATATCAAAACATATCGCCGCGGCGTACATATGCGACGATCGCACAGATATGCATATACATTAGACCACGTCAAAAAAAAAATTAAATTAAATTGAAATTCTGAAATGCGACCAGAATAAGACTCAAATTTTAGCATTTGGTCCTCCATGAATCTCCCATCTGTAGGACAGTTGTAAGAGGTCGCGCGTTGAGCCTTTCAAAAAAAATGGTATTTACTAGATTTTACCCAAATAGGACAAGGGATTCGAAAATTAGAGGCTCGACGCGCGACCTCTTATTCTGGTCACATTGCATGCTTTTTTTCGACGTGGTCTAATATACATATATATGCATATATACGTATGTATGCTTAATAGTTTCATATACTGCTGTTGTGACGGGTTAGTTGTACTAAAGTACGACTGTACGGAATAAAAAACCCGCATCGAACCGCTTCGAGCGGTGGCGACTTTTGCAGTTTGGCGATCTCATCGAATTGCGCTGCCTGCTGCCTTCTGCGTTCATATTGCAATGCTTGGCTAACTTGCTGGATTTTTTTACACTTGCATGCACATATTCATACAGATATGTACATACATACATACTTATGTAGTATGTCTAAAAATATATACAAACGCGTACATTTACTTACTAGTTTTATTATGATTATTATTGTGCTGGATGGTTGGTTCGTTAGCTTTGTTTGGCTGTATGCTTGATTGGGCGGCTTAGTTGTTTCGTATATTGTACATACATGCATACATACATATGTATATATTTTTTAATATATCTACACTCAGACATAGTACAATATACGAGCATTAAGTAAATGTATCTGTGGCGACTGGTAGCGATGGCGACAAATTTTTGTTGCCCCTAGCTCATCCGCTTTTGCCATTATTACTTTATTCACATTTTGTGTGTATTTTATTGTATTGTATTGTATACACACTGATATGTATTTGTAAGTAGGCAGTTTTAAAATCTGCAAAAAAAAAATACAATATAATCAGCTGCAGCAGCAGTAGCTACAATTTCAGTGTTATTAGAGAAAATAATACCCGTAATATCATTGTTGTTGCAGATGCATTGCGAATACGAATATAATTTTGTGCAAATAAAAAACTATATAATACCACTTTAAATACATACATAAATATGTGTTTGTCTACAATACAATACAATACATACATACATATGTTTAAACATAATATAAAATTTTATGACAGTTCAAGTATTTAGCATCCATTTATAAATCTCGATTCAAAACTATCAAACTTAAGTGGCGTACTTAGACTTAAAAATACCAAATAAGTATTAAACGAATTTTTTCAAAGATTAATGCAGATAAATCGAAAATATTTTAAATCAAAGCCTAAAATACCATAATACGCGAAGGGATTTTTTGTCCAGGTCATCAGATCCGCACCGTTCGTTCGATTTTCAAATGTGAGGTGTCAAATTAAAGGACTTGGGCTGTAGATGTGCAATAATACTTTTTTTTATTTAAAAATTTAAGTCAATTGTTACAATATGGGTATCGACCCATATGGTTTTGAAAAGGCTTTATATCTTAACTACGTGTAGGAGGATTGCCACATGTTTAAAAAATGAAAATCAAATTTAATTAAAGGAAATTGGTTAGTGAATAAGGTATCACTATATGGGTGTCAGACAAAAGAGGTTTAAGAATGTAGTAGTTTGAAAATATTTTGAAAACCCTATTTGAGAAGTGGAATTAAATTATTTCATACCAAATTATATAAAATATTAAGAATGCATGTCAAATGAAAGAGATTTAAAAAGTATTTGATTTGATAATTTAGAATATTTTTAATGTGTTTGAGGGTTGTCCCAGTTTATAAGGTTAAATTAAAATTATTTAATAAAATAAATTAATTACTAAACGATGGTTGTCAATTGGAATGGGTTTAAAATCCTTTATTTCAGAACTATATTTAGGAGGGTTGCCACGTGTTTAAAAAATAAATTTCAACTTAATTCATCAGTTATTTATTATTTAAGTATTTATAACAACGTCAGACGAAAAATATTTAAAGAAATTTTAGTTCGAAAATAGATTCAAGGAGGGTTGTCGCCTGTTTTTAAAGTCGTATTTAGTTTACTTATGCAAAAGTCACATGAAATATTAAAATATGGGTATAAAACGTACGAGTGTTAAGAAATCTTAAAACTGAACATTTAGAGTTCTTTAAGGGTGTCAAAAAAGGGCTGCCACCTGACGAAAAAATGCAATTCAAATTAGTTAATAAGGTAAATGGCTTTTCTTTAAATGGGTATCAATCGAAATGGATTTGAAAATAATTTATTTGTGAACTGTATTTAGGACAGTTGCCATGTACTTAAAAAATCAAATTCAACTTTATTCACCAGTTAATTGAAATATGTATACCATACGACGACAGACGATAAAAAGATTATGGTTTGAAAATACTTTTAAATGAATTGCCACCTGTTTGAAAAGTCGACTTTACTTTTTGTTTTACTTTTACACAACATACATAAATAAAATATCGAAATATTAGTGCCAAGCGATTAAGATTTCTATTTTTTCCGATCATTTTTGAACGTTATAATGGCATCACGAATGCAGTTTTCACCGATGCATTGCTAAAGGTCTAGCCTAAAATATAGGAAAAATATAATGAGAGAGTTGAAACCTCTTTAAGTAAATTGATAAGATAAAGTAAATATTGCAATATGGCTGTAAAAAGAAAGGGGTTTAAGAAGGCTTACAGTCAAAAATATTTTTGTTGAAAGTTGCCACCTGTTTGAAAATTTTAATTTGATTTAATTGATAAAATAAATTTAATATTGCAATATGGGCATCAAACGAAAGAGGTTTAGGAAAGTTTACTGTCAAAAATATTTTTGAGGAGGGCTGCCACCTAATTGAAGAATTTCATTCAATTATTAAATTGGTCAAATAAATGACATATTACAAAATAGGTATCAAACTAAAGAAGTTTAAGAAAGTTTAATTCAGAATTAATTTCTTTAGGCGGTTGCCACATGTTTCAAAAATAATAATTTAAAAATCCTACAAGTATTCCTATCGGATTCATGAAAATAAAAACCTAACTAGAAGTTGGAAGTGTTGAGCAGTCTACAGCCAAATGATCAGATAACTCATTATCAGCTACATAGGAGTGACCTGACACACAGAGTAAAAAAAGAATGAGTGCGCCTGGACCCAAAATTTTATTTCATTCGGACACTTACTTTCACAGAAAAATAAAAATTTCCAAAACACTGCAAAAATTAAAAAAAAAAACTATTTGGAACTTTAAAACAAAATTTACACAGCGTACTTTTTGACTGCAAAACTCGGTGCTGCCTGAATATCATTGAAAAATATTAATCTTGGTAAATTCGGGGCCCACTTGAGAAACCCTTACCCAACTGTCAAGCGGTGTCGCCTTATCTCCTCCTTAATGCCCATTTTCAATGAAATTCGACACAGAGAAAACCCTACGATTGGTCTAAGCGTTAGTGCTTTGAGTAAGATATTGTATGCATAGAACAAAATAAAGGGGCGCCCTTTGGTGTTGATATTTTAAGGACCATCCCAATATGCATGCTACCAAATATCTCAGATTTTCAATTAAGACATTTTCATTTCAAATTGAAACTTTTGAGTATTTAAAATGAAATCTATTTAAATATATGCTATACGCGATCAATAATTGTTTATTATTATGTGCTATTTACTTACGTAGCAATAGCACTCATAAGTTAAAGCTTTCATATTTATGTATGCACTCCAGGGTGTCTTAAAGGAAAAAGTGTTACATTACTAAACCAAAGTTACACAATAATGGCTTTTCATACAAAAATTAGACGGGTTTTGTCTAATCTAACCGTGAACAGCAATGGCTTATGCTTATGAAACGAAACTGGCATAACTAGTCTGAATATTTACCAATGTAATTAGCGGTTTAAATTGAATTATTCAAGTAATCAGCTACTTGCGTCATGCTACCCTTGGCACCATTTAAAGGTTTTAATTTGAAGTAATACCGATAACAACTTAAGCCTTGAAACCGAACGTAGAAATACTCTAACCAAGATGTACTCGTTCTTATAAAATAAGCTGACTTTTGAATAATAAAAAAAATTCAAATAAACAAAATCTCAAGCCCCATATTGTGTGTCCTCCAATTTCTTTTGCAGTGCTATGAAATTTGAGATCAATGAATTCAACTTCAATTGGAAAATACTAGGGACATAAAAGTTATAATTTTTATCGCAATTTATGCTTCATAAGAATTTCGCCGGCCACAAAAAGAAAAAGTGGCGTGGAACCTGAGGTCCGTTGTCTCCAAACAACACAACTCTCTAACTGTGAAGATGTACACATTTGCACAAATGTACAAATCGTGTGATCTCCGCTTAAGTTTTCTATAAAAATTACTAAAGTGTGCGTTTAATATCGTAGAACTTCGGAGGTATCTTTTTATAACGCCGTCAATTTGAGTGCCCTAATAAGAGGTAAATATTTCTTCAAAACTTAATTATTCACAGAAAAACTCTTATGTATATACAAACATAAATATGGTTGTAAGCATGTGCATATTATTGCAAAATATCTTTAATCCGAAAGTTATTAAAATCATTATACATGCATATTTATTATTTTGTAAGCATTGAAAATTGGTATTTCTTGAAAGCTGCACGCTCACACTGCATAACATTTTCATAAGCGATTAGAGACAAATGATCCACCGTAGTGGTGTACTTTTTCAGTTGTACCTTTTAATATTTAGTAGTTGAACTCGTATGTATGCAAGCATGTACATGTATGTATGTATGTATTAAAAAACTTTGCATATCGGTAATGTTCATATTTAAAAATGAAAGTTTAATGATTTTCCGGAATCGATTCAACGTTCAACTGGAACCGCCAGAAGCCATCTCTATGTTTCTATGGTACTTATCAGTACCATAGTCATTCATGCAAAACGATTAACTTTTAGTGGCATTGACTTACGGTATAAACATAATAAAATTAAAAGATAAAATAATAAACAAATGGAGGAAATAATAAGTAACTTTTAAACAAAGAATACAACCGACTTCAATGCTCAGGATAAAAATTTAGGAGTACCGTTAATTTCTTTATTTCTTCGGAATTAAACCAAAACAATATGGAACCCTCTGAGGTACCACTGATATCCCGACGTTCAAAGAAAATAAGTAAAACAACTATATGAAATTTAAAAAAAACGTTCATTTCGCATACAAGAACAATATATTTAAGGTCAATTTCTGAAGAAAAGAAATTTGAAAAATTTATAAAATGGCGGAGACATGAGTCATAAATTGGCCAGCTCTTTTCACGATTACCACAATTTTTTTATTTAAGAAGGTAGTAGCTATAGCGCTAAGTAGGAATTATTTGTTTTTAATTTTTGCACAAATGGCAGCGATTTGAAAGAAACGAAATGAATTTTCATGAAAATTTTTAGTTTATTGAATTTATAACAACTCCCTACGTAGCACTATACAAAATGTTATAAAAATTTTAGCCCATTCGGTCCTTTCTGCAGATTCAAATTCTAACTGTTGCATTTTCTGAAGTAATTTGAATTTCGAAGTGGGGAAGCGCTTAAAATATTCTTAAGGGGCTATTTTCAGGAAAGGGTTATGAAAGACAAGGAACACGAAGAGATCTTATTTATTTTATGTGATTAATTTTTCCCTCACAATTTCGGCCTATAAATAAAAACGCATTTAGCATTCAATAGAATCGTATTTGGGATTCAACAGAAAATATTTCGTTAATATTTTTTCTTGCCTACATACAAAGACGTGTGTGTCCACCCTAATGCTTCACCAAAAAAAGTTACGATTTTTCCACCGCAATTATAAAATTTATTAAGTTTTAAGGGTTCTGCCAAAATATTTTTGAAAGTTAAAATTTTTGAGAAAAATTTAGAAAAAAATTAACAAACTTTAGTAAAAATGTCAGCTTTTTAATTGCACTCTAAAAAGTGCATGTAAAACTACTACTGAAAAGTGTTTCATTTTTCAACCAGCATCTGTGTAAATATACGCACAAGAATATCAAGATTTGATTTTGAACATAACATGTTTAAAATATACACATAAATCTACACATGAAATGTTCAAAATTGCAAAAAAAATGTAAAGTAAAAATACATTTTTCACTAATAATAAACATTAAGTGCTCATACTTACCCAATTTTAAACATTTTATGTGTAAACTGTAAAATTGTGAACAATAAATGTTTAGAATACAACAAACCAATTTGAAATGTTTTCTACGTCACACGTGTAATATGTTAAAGTAAACAGTGCAGTGTTTAATTTAATTAACACGGGGTGTAAATTTGCATTCATTAAGAGAGGAAACTGGTTACCTATCCTAATATGCGCAAATTTAAACAAACATTTTTTAGAATGTAGATGCCTTAGAAGTATTTTGAGTATGCAGTTTTGTAGTATGTATATTTAATTATGAATATTTAATTTTAGAATAACAAAGTGCACGCTTAAAGTAGCTGGGATTTTTGGCAATTTTTTGTTGTTGGTGTCAGTAATTTTCTTCCATACGAAGTACAGTGACTCAAACAAATGACCAACACGTTTCTTCAAATATTCGTCATGTTTTTCGAGCTAATTTTTTTTGTTATCTATATATAAAAATATCGTCTAAGCTTTAACCAAAACCGTGTAAATCACAGTTTCAAACTTTATACAAAATTTAGGAAAATTCAACAAATTTCCATCAAAATTTCCCAATTGACGGATTTTTGCACTTTTTTTTATATAAGTATGAATTTCTTATGAAATAAAACGCGGCAGACCGTCAGCAACAAAATTTCGAAATACCAACACAAGTTTTTGTAAATTGCGCTTGTTATATTAAAAAACCCGAGTTGACTAATAAACTGTATAATCAAAATATATCTTAGAAATCTAATTAAAAAATTTTACGCTTGTTAGTTCTTTTTTTAATGTTGTTCAAAGATTGAAACTTGAATTTGTATGGCTTTTGTTAATGAAAAAACAATATTTTATAAACAAAAAATTAAAATTAAAAACTAATGAAAAAATAGTCAAATCTCGTCAAGGTGTGAGTTTCGTATAGTCTTGATAAGCTCATTATTTTGATTGCGTTGATAAATTTTTTAAACCTTTTTATTCAGACCCTCTAAATTTAAACTTTTTTTATCATCTGAAGTGAGTTTTTGGAAAAAAAATACTTTTTATAAAAAAAAAATGTTTTTTTTTTTAAATATGTTATGTCAAATCGGTCTAGCTCACGTAAATCTCAACAAATTTTCGAAATAGTTCAGCGGAACTGTTAAAAAATAATATTTTTTTAACAATTTTTATTTAGCTTGAGGCCGTTTTTAAATCAGAAATATTGTGGAAAAACAACAATAATTTATAACTGCTTTATGTCTGCTATTTCGAAATCACCTCATCTCTCATCAGACTTCTTCATCGAGTTAACTGGGACTTAAGGCCGTTTTCTCAAGTAACCTGTAACTTTAAAGCTCACTTTACATTTAAAGGTTGCATTAAGATTTATGATTGTGTTTAAGGTAAAACATTTTATTATCTGTTTGAAATTGGTTTACAACCAAGAAACATACATAAGTACGTCATAAACCGATAAAAGAGACGCTTAACTTTAGCCATAGCTTTACTTTTAATCCAACCTTTAAATATAAAGTGAACTTTAAACTTAAAGGTTGCTTCAGAAAACGGCCCTAAAACTCGCAATTTCGGCGCTCAAAGCCAGTGGTCTTACCCACTGAGCTAAGCTCGCCATGTAAGCTGTTGTTGGTTTTTCCACTTGTTAATTTTGGATTCACTATCAAAATTTCTAGCGAAAAAATCTAAAGTAGAACCCGGTTAAACCGTTCTATTGCAATAAAAGTTGGAAAATTGCATCTAGCGTAATAGTAGAAAGGTGTAGTAAATTATGAGTTGCTGAAACGTATTCCGGCGTCTGAAGAGAACTATTGAAAAAAAAGAGCTGCATGAGTGAATTAGCCTGACAAGCTGACTTTCCGACTAAATAACTCGAGACCTTATATTTCTTTACCAGTCTGAAAACTACTTGGAAAATCAGAACTGGGAACCGCTTTATTCGACAGATACAGTACCGAACGATTACTATTTCTGTCGGTTAATGTTGTCAGTGCTTTCTGAAGGACGTTTTTATTCTTACGACCATATCAAAATTAGGCTTGAAAATTAGGTCACCTCAAAAAATAGTACTTCTTCAGAAATCGAATGCACAATTTACCTGATTTCTAGGACATACTTATTTCCATTACTATTATTATATTAAGGTAAAAGCGCTTAAACCACAATGCAAGTTTAAAATTATAGATCAGGGATTCTCGTTGGTCCTAAGCTTTCCTTAAAACAATTGCAAGAAATAGGACTTGAAATTACACAAAGTTTAGTCTCAGCATCATTAACATTTTCACCGTTTTACAGATAGCTGTGCACTGAAAATACAAATATTACACATACATACATATGTATTTCATTTTAAAAACATTCGAATATAAATTTAATAACTCTATTCATAAATTTACGATTTAAGCGCTCAAAGATGCGCTTGCGTTCACAAATTACCGCTTAGGTAAGGTACCAGTTTCAACGTGGCACCGGCCACCGTGGCCGACCGAAGCAACAAGTTCAAAACAAAGTTGAAAACAATTCAGGTACTTACGTGTCGAATACAGCCAGATTATCCACATGACTATCGCAGGGAAACTCCAGCGTCGTGAAGTGTTGAGAGGGTGGAAGTTAGAGTGTGACTGTAAATAAAACTAAAAAAAAAAACTTGTTAATGGCGTGTTGTGTATACATATGTACATACATATGTATGTATGTATGTGCATTTGTATATTAGTAGTCTGGAAGCTGTTTTCAAACTTGTTAAAATTTTAACATATGTATAGATATGTACGTATGTATGTATACCCTTAGTACTCGTATAACGTAAAAAACAGCAATAAAAAAATTAAAAGCAAACTTAAAAAATTCGTAATCTGAGTGGGAATATGGAAGATGTGTGCAAAAATATAATGCAAAAGTCATCGGAAGAGAATGAATAGGCACACGCAAGTAAAAACTATGTGTTAAATTTCGCACATACATACGTATGTATGTATACAAAAATAAAACAGACACCCGCACATATACGTACATATGTATGTATGTATGTTCACCCACTAGAAAAAGTTTTCGTACAGAGATTTTTTTGTAATATTCACAATTTTTTACATAAAAAATGTTTTCGTTAATTTTTTTATAAAAATATAATTAATTTTTTAACATATATAAATCAAACCTATATGTATTTCAAATATAGTTCAAAATTTAGAAAAATTCGTAAAATTATCAACAAAATTTCAGACTTTTTCCATAAAAAGTATGCTCGAAAATTTTTATTATAGTAATTGAATAAAACTGCACAGTAAAAAATTTTCTAAAAATTCTGGCAGCAAAGTCTGAAAGTTCGCTGAAAATTTGGCGAATTTTTCTAAATTTTACACAAAGTTTGGAACCTAATTGGTTTGTATTAAAGAATTAAAACAGCCACCGCAAATACTCGTTATTATTAAGAATTATAATATTAAAATCATTATTTTTTATTTATATTTTAACGATAATTTTCGATCGCTATTTTATAATTTTTATATTTTTGATCGTTATTTTATGATTTTTATTTTTTCGATCATATTATCACCCTTAATTTCAGAGTTCATTTTCTATGTCATAAAAGATTTAAATCGGTTATAAAAATGTAGCCTTAATTATAACGGTTAAAAATTATCGCAAAAACTTAAAAATCCAAAAAAACGACTATTTCTGATAAAAATAAAATAGAATCCCAAATTAACGATTAGAGATGATCGAAAACATAAAAATCATAAAATAACGATTAAACTCTTTTTATAAAAAAATTAGGAAACAATTTTTTTACAAAAAATATTGTGTATAAAAAAATATCGGTACGGAAACATTTTTTAGTGGGCGATTGTAAATTAAAAATAACAGATGCTATAGAAACTTTGAAGATCTCTCACTTTTGTGCGAAATATTATGTGAATTTGTGCACACCTACATACGTACTTATGTATATACATACATACATACATAATTTCCACTTTTCGTGTTGCAATTATGTAATTATTAAAATAATTATACATATTCCGCTCAAATAACTAAAAAATAAACCAAAAACCATATTTTTTACAAAATTTCCCAGCTGATAAAACCTGCATACACTCATTGTGTTTTACAATTTGTCGCAACTAAATTGCAAATGCGGCTATACGTCACGCAACCATCTTCGAAGCGTCTCCTTTGTTTAAGCCAAACCGCCTTTTGAAATTTCAATTTACGAAGAGCAGAAAAATACGGCGCATGCAACTGGCATTCGCCGACACATCTTCATTTGCTAAGTATGAACAAACCGTGCAAGTCGCCACCAACAAACAAATCTCTACAGCGCACAGTGGGAGAAATGGTCAGTTCGACGGAGTTTTAGTGAAATTTTAAATTTTCGAATCCCACCGAATTTCTTTGTTTTTTTTGCATTTTATTTTTTTTTTTGCTTCCCATGTTTGCCCAGCTGTAAGCGTTCAAACATAGCATATGTTTCAGCAAGTTGATTAATTATTTTCGCGCTTTTTTACGGTACAAAGTTTGTTCACAGAAAAAATTTTATTTTCTAACATTCTATTTGGATGTATTTTCTAATATTATTGATCCCTCAAAATATAAAAATAGAAATAAATATATAAAAAAAAAATATTACACCTAAAATTTTTTATTTTTCGAAGTTATTAACAAGGCGCCGCCAGATTGGCCATTTCTTCCACTGTGCAGCGCTACCATATTGCACGCTGTTGGTTTGTAGCAACTGCCCGCTTGCATGCCAAATATATGTACATATGCATAGATTCATAGATAAATACTTATGTTCGTACATGCATACTAATGCATACTTTAGATTGCAGTTAAAAAGTGAAAAATTTTGCACAACTCGCTTATCATTTGCAAAATGCAATCACAAGCATCGCAACTTTTGCCATCGCAGCCTAAGCATAGTTACCGGATTGCTGCATGAATTATTTGAATACGTATACGCCCCGGTGAATCCCACCCACAAATGCAATTTCGTTGTAGTTGTTGCTGTTTACATGTAACGATAACTCTGACTACCTACACATATGTATGTATGTATGTATGTATGCATCTGGTTACACAAGTTTTTGTAAATGTCTTACATTTTTCTTTTTCGTATATCATTTTTGTGATTTTCTGCTTGTTTTTATTAACAGTTTGATTGCAGCAGCTCTGCATGAATGTCTTGATTGTCTTCACTTAATTGCCACATGTTTTTTATATGGACACATGTATCTTTTAATAGAAACATGCATATGTATATAGCATTCATTTTTATTTTTACGATTATTTATATTTATTTGAAAGATTCGTTGATAATTTTGTATGCACCTTAATTATTTGCAAATTTAGAAAAAACTTCCAGCATCGCGTTGTGCGGTGGACTTGGAACTGGCCACGCATAAAACAATCTTTTGAAGGATAATACCCCTAGTTATGATACCGACCACTTAAAACAATTTAAGGACCATGACTTGAGGGTATGACCAGCTGATGTCCTCGTAAAAACAAAGGTAGCTATAACCATCACCCAAAAGATGCGATGGTTGGAGCAGGGTAAAGAGAGCATTAGACCTTGCGTCATTCACTTAACCTACCATATGTATGTATGAAGGAGCGCGAATTCGGTGTCAAATTTGTAATGGGAGGATGGGAAAAATTGCATGACAAAGCTGGATTCTATGATTTGCGGAAAATAAAATAATTATAAAACAGTTCCCTGCATTGCAAAAAACTCGCTGAACCTAAACTTTATTGACTATAGGTCTTCACTAAAAAACAATTGCCGAAGACACAAGTAAAACCACTGAAGGCGTGGAGAACCAGAAAAGCGATCACAAAATGACCGTTTTCAGTTTGACATATGTCAATGGGAAAGCAGCGGGGGGAGTTTTCATGGCTATGTATGTTTTTCGGTACAAATACCAACTCCTATGTGCGTCGCTAGAACAGTGCGAAAGAGTCGTATTGATACGCCGATATTGTTAAAGAGTTGAAACGCCTAGATTTACTTCGTGAATAGTCCTTAAATGTCTAATTTCTTCGATTAAACCAAAAAAAAAATCCACATTGCAAGCCTCACAGAATCCTTCAGGGTTTCTCAGTTTAGCTACAGGTATATAAAAAACAGGAATATTGATTTGAGCTTCCTGAAAGCATCAAATCCTCTCAAATCCTTCCAATAAGGTAGTTCGCAGAGCGTAGAAGTCCCTTTGCTTGAACTGAGTTTTAGAATTTGAATCCACTAATTCTTCAAATATGTACTTGGCTCGTCAAAACTGTGTGTTTCGAATTGTACGCCGATTTTCTTGGAATTTATCTAAGGAACCCTGCTTTTTTAAAACTTAAGATCTTCAATTAAATTCTTTGTCTTGGCAATAAATCGGAGCATTTCTGGCTTGTAAAAGGAGTAACATCCCAGTGGAAAAAGTAGTAATGCATTCCATGCGTGATAAATAATGTAATGTATTTCTTATGAGTTCTAGATTCTATTACTCTTTACTATGTAATCATCATTCTAATGCATCCGAAAACTCGCTCCCCACTTTTCCTAGGACAACGCCGTGGTAAAAGTAATGCATTTTAGAATGTGAAAACGGCTGTTTTACTGATTATTTTTTTCGATTACTATACATTACATTTTCCTACTGGGATTAATTGTGGTCAGAGTTTTGAGTTAAATAGAACGATTCCTTCGACGTTTTAATACCCTTCACATCCGTTCTTGTTTCAGCGGTCAAATTCAATGTTTCAATGGCTTCAAGGTATCACTTAAGTACAGCAAGATGAGCTGGGAAAGGTACTACGCAATCAACTCTAGCATACCAAAGAGTTTAGAGCATACTAAATTTATTTTTCATGTTTATGCTGGCGATCCATAACTTCCATCCGTTTACCTTTAAAATCTTAGTCACCATAGACCTCCACCCCACATCCGTAATACCGGAAACTTGAACGGGCGTTTAGTCATTTCAGCAAAGGCATTCAGTAGCCATAAAATATTTTAATTCATTCTAAGGCTGATGACCCTATTCCCAAAAGAATATCCTCTTTAAAAAATGTGAAAGCGTGACTGTTACCAACAATGCAGTAAGCATAACAATAATTGCTCTCAAGTGGATTAGGGCGTTAAATATTAACTTTAGGAAACCGCAATTGCGATTAATGGAAATAATGGTTTTATTGCTAATTTAACAAGCGGCGGAATCGTTTTTAGGATTTTGTTACACACAACCAAATGTATGTTTGAATGTATGCATTTTTGTGCATATATATACTACACTAGCTTCAGTAGCTGCAGTTCATGCAATAAAAAAATATTGCGTGACAAATTTTGTAAAATTTCCGCTTGCTGCACGCCGTGAAGTTTAAGTGTTATAATGATTGTGTGTACATACAAATGTGCATGCCATATATTTATTTAGTATATTAGCTTCAAATATTACTTTTTTTTAAGAAAACCATTACTGGTGCGTAAATTTTTCTAACTATAATCCATTTTTTACGCTGATTCATTTCAAGCAGATGGCTTAGAAATAAATTGTTGTGGGAGTAGAAAAAATATCTATGTATAAATTAAAAAATTGTACTGCATATAAGCATTTACATTGTTACATACTTATACATTCACAAACTTGTGCAAATAAATAAAATGCAACCATTTCTCAGATATATTTGTCATAGCCAATGTTTTTCAGGTTCGTATATATGTATGCATGTAAGCACTAGGAATGTTAATCCCGGGATCCCGGCCTTTTTAAGGTCCCAAAAATCCCGGGATTCTTGGCAAATAATCGCGAGATTTTCGGGATTTGTAATTAACGCTGATGGCAATAATAGAAACTCCTTTTCTTTAAAAATTTAGAGAAATGTGCTTAGAGAAGAAGAATGGGTATCAAATTAAAGAGAAAATCCTGTAGAATTTAAACAGATTCAAGTTTTTGGTGCATAAGGACTGGTAAGTATTGAAAATGTCCTTTTAAAATTTTATCCTTGAAATTTCGTTTTGAAAAAATTATTTGTTTCTGAAAAAATTATATGTTAATGACTTATATAAACTCGATAACATCCTCAAATTTCGTCCTCCTAACTTTATCAGCTTAAAAATTAACTAATCGTCCTTTTGAATCCAAAATTTTTAAATTTTTTTTTTTTCTAAAAAAAAAATCCAGTTGCTTTTGGTACCCATAGCTTTATTCTATGTTGCATTGAATTTTTTAAATAATTTTTGGAACTAATCATATATTTGAAATTACAAAGTTCTTTAAAATAAATCCTGACATCAGAGAGAAAAAATAAAAACGCCACTTTAAATAAAAAAAGTAGGTTTCAAACCCATTTATTTATTATTTACATATTTTATGGTAGCAGAGCTTTTCAAACGATATAGAAGCAATTTTTTCGATTTAAGTTGTTGAAAAGTTAAAAATATCTAAATCCCGGGATTGTGATAACGACATTTCGAAAATCCCGGGATCGGAAAAAGCTGAAAAATTAACATCCCTAGTAAGTACGTACCTTGTAGGAAAAGCAATTAGTGTGCGAACTCGGTATCAGTATAATATTTATTTTCTCCTCAAATAGTTATTTCGCAAATGCCTTTATTCACATTGCATTGAGTTTACTCGAGCAGCATTTACAAAGAATCTATCTACTTTCAGCATTTTCTTTTAAGCTCCACCGAAATTGAAAGACGAGCTCCTTTCAGCCAGACCATCAAGAAAGTAGTGATGGAATGAATGTCGACGGGACTTCGCCCATGCGGGGCAGTGACATAGATAATGCCCTGAGTTCTCATTTTCCTCAACATCGTGGCAACTAGTACAACAGATTCATTCGAAATGCGTCCCCATCAAGCAGTGATCCGTGATTATCCCAATTACATATCGGAGCTCAAATCGGAAGAGTTGGCTAGAACTTCTCCTATCCAATTAAGGCCACATGCGTCGTGCCAACCTACATGTGGCGTCCACGTGACCATTATTAGCCTCTTCGATAAAGTTATTCTCCAACCAATATTTGTACGATGATATCCTTGATGTGGATTTGTCATAGAACTAAATGGGGCGTACAACCATTGTGTATGTACAGTGAAAAATGTCGGACTTTAATTGCAATTTCGCCGCCCTCTCCCTCCATACAGATGATTTACAGGTATACGGACTCAATATTGTAGAGCAGTTATTAACTTCCTAGATCGCTGAGGCAGATTAGTACAAAACAAAAATGTGTTCCATTAGTTCAATTTTCCTGCAGGGCATTTTAAGAAAAACCGTCATATGCCCAGACAATTATTAAAATTGAAGTAAATAATAATTTTATTGGCATTATGTAAGGTTAGACGGATGTTATGATGCCAACTCATTATATTTGATAGCCATCAAACTAATTTGAAATAAGGTTTTTGTGACAATTTCACACGCTTACTGCGCTGCGGAATTGAAGATGAAACGGAAGCGTGTTGTAAAGGCCAAATACGGAAGAAGGAAGACAAAAGAGAGACAGTAGTTTGTGGTGGTAGTCAATAAGTTTGTTTATTAGCGACCTACATATAAGAAAGCGACTTGAAGAAAAACTAGACAAACTACATACATACAATTGTTGTAGTTGTAGTTGTATGTAGTTAAGTCTTTAGTCTCATAGCCATTGAACTTCGTCAAATAGCCAAAGGTAACCCATCATGTATTGCATAATAGTTTGAATAGTTTAAAAATGATGTTGCACAGCTGATGGCGATAATAATTTTATGTTATTTCAAATGATAAAACAAAAACACGCAACCTACGTTGGTTGCCATGCCGAAATGTAGGCGTTCGGCGCCGAGTAACTGCGAGTGCACAGTAAAATGCTGTCTTATTTTTTAAGGCCAATGCGGAACTATTGTTTTCCATTTTAGCCACAACTTGCTGCGCCAGCAATCAATGCAGCCGTGTGAACGCTATGCAACTGGGTGTAGGTGCCGAGAAAATGCACACCACAAGAAGAAAAAAGGTTTAAGAGTAATTATTGTTATAAACATATACATTTTTTTCGCTAAAATTTTTATTGAAGAGGAAGGGGAAGGGGGAGACCCTCTTTGCATTGGAATTAGCATTTTTTAATTCAAAATATACGTATATATGTACATATGTAAGTATGGGTGGAATGCACTCACTCTGACGTCAGTAATTCAAAAACGATTTAAAAAATTAAGTTAAGTTAAGTTAGAGAAGAAGTATGGGTATCAAATTAAAGAGGAAATTCTGTAAAATTTAAACAGATTTAATTTTTTTGTGCATAAGGACTGGTAAGTATTGAAAATTTTATCCTTGAAATTTCGCTTTGAAAAAATTATTTGTTTTTGAAAAAATTATATGTTAGAGACTTATATAAACTCGACAACATCCTCAAATTTCATCCCTCTAACTTTATGAGCTTAAAAAATTAACTATTCGTCCGTGTGAACCCAAAATTCTAAAAAAATTTCCTCCTGCATTTGGTACCCATAGTTTTATTCTATATTGCATTGAATTTTTTAAATAATTCTTGGAATTAATCATATATTTGAAATTACAAAGTCCTTTAAAATAAATCCTGACGTCAGAGAGAAAAAATAAAAACACCACTTTGAATAAAAAAGTAGGTTTTAAATCCATTTATTTATTATTTATTTTATGGTAGGAGAGCTTCTCAAACAATATAGAAGCAATTTTTTCGATTTAAGATATTGAAAAGTAATGAATAACTAAGTCCTGGGATCCCGGGATTGTGATAATGACAACCCGAAAATCCCGGGATCGCAGAAAGCGGAAAAATTAACATCCCTAATATGTATGTACCATACATATATGCAAATAAGTGACGTACATACCTAATTCCTGTAAGGTTAACCTCACTTTACATACATTTTCATGCATACATAGTCACACACATGCATCCAAATGTATATTCGAATATGCAAATAATAAATTTATGAACGGCCCATTTTATATTCCGTTTATATGCCCATTGTCATAAAAACTTCGACACGTCCTGCCATCAAAAATCAATAGGCGCTGCAAATAGCGCTTGCAATAAATACAGATATGCTTAATGCTATAGCAATGAAATGACGTAAATCAATGCATTGTAGTCGTACGTCAGCATCTTCATTGATGAACCTTCAAAAGCTATTCAAATTGTTTAATAGGAGATATACAAAGAATAAGTAATATATGTACATATGTATGTATGGATATACTATATTTACATTACTCACATGAGCAGAAGTATACAAAGAGAAATATGTATTTGAAATTGGTTATAAAAATTTACACCTTTAAATACAATTATAGCGCTTATTTATTTGAGAAAAGAGGCCGCCAAACAAAAGACTCAAGCAACGAACCTGCAGAAAAGAATATGAATTGCTTACACTATATATTTGGCAAATTATTATTTTTTAACACATTACATTTTTAATATAAAGTGCTAAAAAGCTACGAAGCATCATTTTAAGAGTACAACAACTCTATACTTGGACTGTTCACAAGTGCATACATACATACGCACATGCATACATATATCCATGCCGCTAAGACTGCTTCATTTTTGATTATCTTCAAAGCTTTTAATTAGCTATTATTGCTGAGTTTGGAAATTAATTGAGTTGGGCAGGGATGAGATTTGATAGATAGTCATGCTGATGCTAAGTCAAGTTGACTTTCCTTTTTCGACAATAAAATCTCGAGAACGAGAAAAGCTAGGGGAAAAAATTCTATAGAGAATTTAGGAAAAACAGTTTCGTTGGATAAAAATATTTCCTTGACTTTTTAAATGCCCTTCAAAGGGAGGCGGTTTTCAATTCTGTCCTTTTTTCAACTGAAAACAGTACGCGGTAAACTTTTTAAAAAGTTTTAACCACATATTGTTGCTGTTCTTGCGTGAAGGAATCCATTTTCATGATTGCGGGGACCGAGAAACGCCATTTAAAATTTTTTTTTATGGATTCATTACATGTTGTTTTTAGGTCAAAAAGACAGAAAATCAAAATGTTTACTTTTGAACGAGAAGTTAGTTTTTTATTCAATGTGACCTTCAAAAGTTAAATTTCTGATAAGTTATATATTTTTTTGCCTAAAAAAGAATGTATTCGAATAATTTTCACTGAACTTCTTTTCCGTACCACGGTTATTAAGTATGTTATTAAGTGTGTAAGTTTGGTGAAAATTGATAGATCGTTTACCGAGATACGCCCGATTTTAAAGATTTTCAACAGGTTCTTTAGTTTGGTAAGGATTGATGAATCGGCTACTGAGATACAGCATTTCATCAAAAGTGGGCGGGGTCACGCCAATTTTCCAAAAATTTCATAATAATATTAATTTTTAACAAAATTCACGTACTCATTTTCAACAATTTCGATGCAATACATATTTACTGAAATATCGTAGTTCTTGCATTTTTCGAAATTATTCAGCCCTATTCTGCATTTCGATTACGTTCCCGCATTCCGCTCCGCTGGAATCGAACTCAGGTATTCTGCGTTACGATTGAAACGAAAGAAGAAGAGGAAGAGAAAAAACATCTTTCGAAATCAGCTGTTTGCCTAGGAATATGTGAAATCGAAACAAAACAAAGAAATATTTGCCACCAAACTATAGCAGCATATGAAGTTAAAGTTTGTAAATATTTTGAAATAACTAAATATACCTAGCATCACTGTAATTTAAAAATAAAATTTAACTGGATACATAATTATAAGAATGAAATCCATAGCCGCGGCGTTATTGCTTAAAGAGAAGAACGAGTCCCAGATTGCTGATGCGGAAGTTGAAAGGCGGAGATTTATGGACATGTTTGATCTTTTTCAGATGAGTGAAGAGTCATAAGGAATTCATCTTGAACTGTATTGCTCATCGCTTAAAGTCTGTGAAATTATAAACGTTGTTGGAGCACTCCACAACATTTGTATTTACTACAGAGTGGAAGATTTGAACACAAATGAATCCCATTTTGAAAGCCGTCAGGAGGAGGGGAAGAACAAAGCTTATCTTTCCATAGCAAATCGAATTCGAGACAACATACGCACCTCGTTTTAAAAAGTTATTAAAAACGAGTGCAATAATAAAAGCATCTTTTTTATGTAACTTCACATTTTATGTATGTATGTATGTATGTATGTACATACATCTATTAACTTTATATAAAAAGAATAAATTGTATTCAGTGCATTTCACAGTCTTATTTATTATAGATAATGAATACAAAAACGCCTGGACTTCCTCTTTGAGAACCTCGCGCAATATCCCTTTTGGTTGTCATTATTTGAGCCAGTTTTTCGATTGCCCGTATTACCGCTCGCAAAAGCACAGAAATCGAGAAAATTCATTTATGATGACTTTTACAATCATGCACAATATATTTTACTTAAATTTTTTATAAAATTTTATTATTTAAACCCACGAAAATAACAATTTCAACGTTCTCCGTCAACAAATTTGCAACTTAGAAAAACGGAACTACGATCGAAATGTATAATAGGTATAATCGTAAATTTCGAAGATTGATCGAAAGGAAACGGAACGCAGAATACCAAAGTTGCCAAACGGAGAAAATTTCGATTCGAGTCGAAATGCAGAATAGGGCTTATTATTCAAAATTTCCTCCTACAGCATCTAGATGAACTTATGCTGCGCATAGAAAATTTTTAAAAACATGTTGGCAATCCGCGAAAAAAAGAATTTGACAGGGGTCATTTAATTCGGGGTTCTTTTAGACAGATTGTTCGTGTTAAAAAGTTCGTAAAAATCTGTTAAAATCTTTGATGAAATTACAAGATAGAAAGAACCGGAAACGCCATCTATATAAAAATAATAATAAAACTAAAATTATCTCTCGGCTGTAAAATGTCAAAATTTAAACGTCAACTTGGCAACGCTGGTACTAACCTATTTTCTTTAACACTTTTCTACTCCGATCTGCTTAGCTCTGGTGGAAGTGTTTGTTGAACATCCCTCTTAAGTGCTGTCCATTGCTGTTGAAGGAAACAAATTTTAGAATTAAAAAAAAAACGTGCTAAATTTAAAACAAAATACGCATATGAAAGAGTGCCAATACAGCTCGTTTTAAATTACGTTACGAGTATGTACGTTATAAAATATGTCATTGTGAAGTGCACAGATGCTTTTTCGTAATTAAGAAGGAAAACAAAAAATTAATTTTATGTTCCGTCTGATGATAATTGAACCCGGACCCTCTTTGCACACTCAGATACAGCCACACATATAAATGTGTTTTCAAATGTTGAGTTTGAATCAACATCACAGCGCACGATTATTGCATTATGTCATACCATGTATGTGTGTATGTGTGTATGTTTTGTCACTGCTGTGCATATTTTGTATACATATACTTTCTAAATTACATATGAAAAAGCATCCGAGACGTTCAAAACGCCATGCGTGCAGTGAAAAATGCTTCATTTCAATACGGGCGTATTTGAATTGAATATTTCCATTTTTTTTAATACTTTTCACTTGATTTAAATACGAACATTTTTAAACGGTAATTAAATAAAACATTTTCATTTTTACAACGCTTTATTTTTCTCAGTGAAGCAATTAATCTGCTTCTGTACTGCTAATTCTTTATATTCTATTTACATTCTCCATTTTTTTTGCCAGTAGCAATCCAGTTTGTACTTAAACAATTTTTTACGCGTTGACCGCGGGATTCCCACATCAAAAAAATGTAAACAAAAAGAAATTGACATAAACAGGTTCTATCTAGTCTTCTGCGCAGTACTTTTGAATTTTTTAGCTATACATTTGGAAGGAATTATTTACTTTAATTCACATAGATATTCATCCGGTAAATTTGGTATGTACTCGCACATACATATGTAATATGTATAATACAGAAGTCAAATACATATGGGCAAATCTAAAAAATAGGTACACTTTCCAAAAAAGAAATAATAATTTTTAAATTTGTAAGCACACCTATGTTTTATATATCATTTTATTAGCAATCTCTTAGTAAATCGAATAATTTAAATGTAATTCATATTAAGCGAGTACTTCAAAAGTTAGATGAGGAATAAGCATGAAATAGAAAGCAAAATTATAAGCTGGGTTCACATTATATGTAAATTTTGAACAAATATTTTGAAAGTTTAACTCTCTTAATTGGAATGTTCTAAATTCAATGGCATACCCGGTTTTACCATACCGAACAGATTTCGATGATTTTAAGAGACAGTGAAGGAAATATTAAAATACAAGCGTGTGCAAAATTTTAGTACAATATCTTCAAAGCTGTGGGAGTTTTTCTTTTATATAATAGTTAAAATTTAAGCAAAGTTTCAAGTACTGCTATCACCAAAAGTGGAGCCAATCGGGCAAAACTGGGGACGCCATTGAATTGAGAAGTCTGCTATTAAGTAAGAGCAACTATCAGAACCTTTGTCGAAAAAAAAAATTTATTTGATATCACGCTCGAAGTATTCTAACTACAGGAAGGAGCATAACTAAAAGTACTAAATCAGGGTTTTACACACTTCTAGAGAAAAAAATTTTTTGAAGCATTTTACAGGTATATGTAACATTATAAGGACTAGTAGTTATAAAAATATTTAGATCGTTTCGACGTAGTTTCCAAATGTGCCTTCAATTAAGATATTTTTGGAATAAAAGTTACGCTCAAGATCGCAGAATATTTTATCGTCAAAAGTTGATTTATTCTGAAAGCACACCTCTTGCTAAGGCATCAAATTATTCGTAATTGTTTTTAGCATACAATACATGCTCAAAAAATTCTTAAAATTTAGTAATAATTCAAAATTTATTTATGATCCAAATTTTTTTTTTAAGCTTCAAGTATACGTCAATGAATTATATCCAAAAGCAACAAGCTTAATATAGTTTACAACAGTATAAATAAAGCTAAATACCACCAGGGTTACCTGGTTTTTAGATTTGCCCATATGAACAAAAAGTCATGCATCCAGACTTTTTGAAAAATGAGTACATATATTATATATTAAAGGATGAGAAATTGTGTTAAAAATCAAACGAAAAAGAGCATTTTTCATATGTTGAAAAAAAATCTATGGAGCGCACCACGTCAACCGAATTATAACTACATATGCATGACCAACAAGTGAAGTAACCAAAAATTCAAGTTTCGAATATTATGCACACAATTTTTACGAAATTTCAACAGCCTCTCATTATAAATGTATTTTAGCTGTATGAAGTTGTCACAGCAAAGATATGGGGAAATTGTTATATGTATAATGTACATATTTTTCGTATTATCTTATCCTACCAACAGCTGTAGTCGTCGTAATTACTTATTTCCCATTTAGCCAAAGCAACAGCAGTAGAGATTATAAAAATAGATCAAACAACGATTTTGTATAACACCTTAGCCTACACATAAACAATAGCGCCTCCAACCGCCGATAAAAGCCCACACAGTGCTGCATATAACAAAAGTGGCTAAAAGTGTACACTCCAGTTGTGGTGAAAGTTTCGCATGCAAATTGCAAAGAAAAAGGAAGAAGATGGTAAAAAAACAATAACAACAACAAAAAGTTGCAATTGTTTTTCTGCAGCTTCTGGCTTTGTCGCAATTTCATACGCCAAGTTGAGCGTTAATTTTTGTTTTTTTTTTGTGTATTATTCAAATAGACACTCCATAACAGCTCATCTTTACTCATTTGAGTTTGGCTTTGCTCAGTTTGGTGATTTATAGCGGCTACAAGACACGATGGGTTGCAATGAGACATGGCACGATCTGGCGGCACCTGACGCACTGAACTATCATGAAATTTCGTGCAATCGCAAAAAACAAGTGCAAGTAGATGATAATAGCGAAAACGTTATATCGGAATCTGATGTGGTTTTTTGTTATTTTCTTATAGATGTAGTTTAATTGCAGTTGCTTGGTTTTTTGTATATGCCACCAGAAAATGTGAAATGCAATTTGGTGCTAGTAGAGTGTTTACATGTATGTATATACTAGTTGTGGCGAGTTTGTTTCAGTTTCTAAGCTCCCAGCTAAAAGTGCAAACATATGTATGTACATTACCGCAATTTGTTTAATATCAGTATATACATACATATGTATAGTTATATACACCTACGTTTAGACATGTATTTGGGCATTATTTAATCTAGACATTGTATATGTGTTAGATAGCGGCTCTTATCGATGCAAAACATCAAATGTTTCTTTCAAAATTTAGTCATTGATAAAAATTAGAAAAGTTTTTGACTATTCAAAATTTAATAGAACAATATCGAGCCCTAACAGCCAAATTAAGGTAAGCGACATTTTTTCAAAAATGTCTTTTTGATGCAGAAATAAAAAAATGTAGATGCATCAATATATCGTCAACTGAAATTCAAAAAGACGTAACAACATCGTAACGGAAATGGAAAATGTCGTGACTAATATATTTTTCTTTCATAAAATGATGTAGGAGTTGTAATTCGATGAAATCCATCATATCAATCAAAAACTGAATTTTGAATTTTTTATTAAATAGTTACGACTTTTTGTATTTCAGTGACGATGTTTGTTACGTCTTTTTGCAATTCAGTTGATACTGTCCAAAAAACCGGAGTGACTACAATTTTTTAAATCCTTAAAGGTCTTTGTAGGACTTTCGCAGTACTTATTGGACTTGACTTAAAAATGTATATATCTCGACATAAATCGATAACTTGATAACATTTGGATACCTCAATAAATTGCGATAACTCGGTTTATTTTGATAGCTCCATATTTTTCAAAAGCTATCGACAAATTTCAATAACTCGTTACACTCTGGTTACACGATACAATTCGATAAGCAGTGATAGATCGATAAACTTATATAACCTTGAAATTTCGATAACTCGATATATTTTAAAAATTCCAAAAACAACGATTCGATAAATCGACAAATTTCAGTAAATCAATAAATATCGATAAATTTCGTTAGTTCTATAAATAATGATAATTCAATAAATATCGATAACTTGGTAAACTTGATATACTTGATTAACTTGACAAATTTCGATAATCCCATACATTTTTATATCTCGATAACTATGCGTAAATTTCGATAACTCAATAAACATTAGTCAATTTGAATGATTCGACACGTTGCGATAACTCAATAAACATGGAAAACTCCATAAATTTCGATAACTACAAACTTCGATGATTCGATAAACTTCAGTGACTTAATAACTTTCGATAACTAAATTTTTTATTACTGAATTTATTTAGATTCCCATCGAAAAATTTCAATAAATTTTCTTAACCTTTCAGTTACCCCTACTCTTATGTATTTTTCATTGTTTTCATTTTTGTCTTTATCCTAAATGCCTTCACTTTTTTCAAATGCAAAATCAAAACAAAATGCAAAACCAACTCAAATTGAATAACAACTATTCACAAATACAGAAATTTTTAGACTACGATTTTGACCGTAATTTTCAACCACTTTTGAAACCATGAAAATTCTCCTCATCTACAAAAAAATACCTTTCAAATGGTGGTCTTGATTTCGAAAATGGTTTGGTAAAATCGCCAAACGAAGGCGGACAAAATTTATATTAGCGTATTAATATATAGATAAGGCGGTATTACTCTACTCCCAACAGTATTAGGGCATAATATTTAGTAAATCTGCATTTTTAGTTTTTTACCAGCTAGTCATAATCTTTTCCAAAGGATAATAAATTATAATTTGTATCCAAAAGTTTACACAAAATATGGATATGTGTATGAGTATCAATTAAAAGAACAATTCAAAACAAGATTAATTAGAACTTTTGTTTTCAATTATCCTTTTTGGAATATGTCAAAAATGTCCTTTAAAAGTATTATCCTTCAAGATTTTTAATTTTGAATGCGTTATGAAGAATCTTAGTTTAATTAAAATTTTATAAACAAATATAAGGATATGGAAGCATAAAAATTGCAAAGGTTATTTTCAATTAATGACTTTTTTCGATGTCCTTGGGAAAAATCCTGCCGTCCTATTAAAAATTTAAAGATGTAGATTTAATAGAAATGCATTCAAATAGGGGAAAAATTTCAAATTTTTTTGCATTTCCAACATTTACATGAAGGATTAATTATTAACTAAAACGTCAACTAAAAGTCGGCACGGGCTATCGTTATCCTACGGCCATAAAACTTCATATACATATATGCTATTTATGCTAAAAAGCGCAAACAAATTTTTCCATATATTCTTGGAACAGTCTAATGTACATATACTGATATAATATAGTAATCTAAATCTAAACAGGCGAGTGTTCACATGGTAAATTACATACGAGTTCGTTGCTTAAATCTTTTGTTTTGACTGAAATAACCAGAGGCTAGAAAAGTAAAACTACTACGTGTCGTTTTCTTTTAGAAAGTAGTACTTAAGTGCAAAATAATGAATTGGTAACCATAAATTTTACTAAATAATTCAGCTCTGCACATTAAACTTGTATCCACATACTCACATACGTAGTACTACTTATTTATAATCACATTAGAAACATTTCGCTGAGCTAGGGATCGATATACAAGACATTTTCTTGTCGAGTTAGCACTTCCTCAATCTTCAGAGTGGAGATTACAGTGAAAGTTATTGATAAGATTAAAAAAACCTTGCTATTGATTTGAACAATGAAGTATGTCGGTGATTTAAGAAAAGTAAAGTGCTGTTGGCTGTCGATGAGTAAATTAAAAAAGTAAGTGCATTTGATTAGTTTAACTAATCCAAAAAAATTAAGCTTTTTTAGTAATTTTTTTTTAATAATTTTTTGAACTTATTATAAATTAATTAAAATTTAAAAGTCATTTTAAGCGAAATCCTCACGTCACGTCATACATATGTATATTAGGATGCATCACTCTTCATACAAAAAATCGGTACTGTTTTTTTTGGAATTATAAAATTTATTATATTATAAAATGTCTGCCAAAATATTTCGGAAAAATATTAAGACGCAAGCTCCACCGATTTGCAATTGCCTATTTATAAATAAAAATATTTTTAAAAACGAGTTCTATGTAAAAAAACTCAATTTTTGGATCGATCCAGCTCACGAAAATCTCAGTATTTTTCCGAAATATTTTGGCGTAAGTCTTAAAAGATAATAAAATTTATAATTCATGTACAAAAACCACAACTTGTTTTGGTGGGGCATCCTAATGCTCATACTTTTATCCATATTGCTGTACATTCAAAAAAGCATACTTTACCTAAAACACATCAAAACGAATTTAATAAAAGTAAATTATTTTTAGTATACAATAAATAATGACTTAAAATATTAAAATTTTTCAAAGTATTGTAACGTTCAAAATATTTTAATTCTTTTGTAACTGCACTAAAATGTTTTAAAACTGATAAAAAATTATCCCTTCGAATCGTCTAAAACTTTTTCAAGCCGTTTTTTTTTTTGTATACTACAAATTTTAAGACATTACGACAAAAAAAATAATAGCTTAAATGGCAATGAAAAGTCTACTTATAAAATGTAAGCGACAACGTGTGCTATATAAGTATAAACATATTTATAACAACAGTCAACCTTTTGAACAAACATAAATATGTATTTGCTAAATGGCTAAAGTGATGTGCTAATAGTGTCACTCCCTTAATCATTTATGCCACTATGCCTGCTAGTATGTCAAATAAAAAAAATATGTTGAAAATAAGTACATACATACAATACATAAACACTCACATACATACACAATCTCGTATGCAACATAACTCACCTCAAATGATTGCCCTTTTCCTTGTACTCGTATCTACTCATTGCAGCTAGCTTATAACTTTCTTCCTCCAAGTAACCGTGCATTTCTTTAACGCTTTGTCTTTACGGAAGCGGAAATGTGCATAACCTATTAAATTATAAATGAATTACTTCCACTTTTACTTACTTTTGCATCATGCGTTGGTTTGTGCGCTCAGCCACAGGCATAATCATCGTCATTATTTGCCTATTTATCGAGGTAATTAGTGTGGTAGTTGGAGTACTTTATGATAAATTGAACAAAAGACTGGTGCCGTTACTTACATACATACATACAATGTGCAAGTACTTACACATGTTAAATTAATTTTGATGTTAATTTATAGATGTCTGTTAAAGGTAAGCATGGGGTGCGCATATATTACATAACACACACTGCATACTGGGAAATAGAAAACAAAAAAAAAAAAAAATAAGGAAGACTTACATGCTTAGTTGAAGTGCAAGCTGACGAAGGCACACACCTTTTTTGAGAGGTGTGTTTGATTTTCATTTGCAACGGCAAATTGGTTGGAGAAAAACAAAAGAGTTACAAAAGTTAGTATACATACATACATACCTATGTAAGTATGAGTACATACACATTAAACAGCATATTTTCGAAAAAACGATTAATAATGCTTTATGAGACGCGACTTAATGCAGGGATAATTATTTCCTTATTTGCATTCAACTTTTTTAAGGGGGGCTTTGTAATTTTTATACCCGAGCGCACTTGTGCACAAGGGTATATTAATTTTGTTCACATAACGGTTGTTTGTAACAGCCAAAACGAATCGAGATAGATATAGACAAATGTATACATAAATGATCAGGATGAAAAAAGAAATCGATTAAGCCATGTCTGTCTGTCCGTCCGTCTGTCCGTCTGTCCGTCTGTCCGTCTGTCCGTCTGTCCGTCTGTCCGTGTACACGATAACTCGAGCAAAAATTGAGATATCTTAACGAAATTTGGTATGTAGGTTTCCCTTAATCCAAGGTAGGTTGGTATTGAAAATGGGCGAAATCGGACTTTAACCACGCCCACTTCCCATATAACGGTAATTTCCAGAAATACGAAAACTGCGATATTTTAGTAACTACTAAAGATAATTCACTCAAAATTGATATTTATAATAAGTTTTAGACGAAAAATAAGAATATTATAAATTTTTGGAAAATGGGCGTAGCCACGCCCACTTATGGTTATATGTATATATCTTGGTAACCACTGCACCAATTTCTTCCAAACTTGGCACAGTTGTTGGCCTTCGCACAACATACTAAATGGCCGAAAATTTTTAAAATCGCTCAATAACCACGCCTACTTCCCATATAACGGTAATTTTCAGAAATACGAAAACTGCGATATTTTAGTAACTACTGGAGATTATTCGCTCAAAATTGATATTTACAATAATTTTTCGACGAAAAATAAGAATATTATAAATTTTTGGAAAATGGGCGTAGCCACGCCCACTTATGGTTACATGTGTATATCTTGGTAACCGCTGCACCAATTTCTTCCAAACTTGGCACAGTTGTTGGCCCTGGTACAGCATAAAAAATCGCCGAAACTTTTTAAAATCGGACAATAACCACGCCCACATCCCATATAACGGTAATTTAGAGAAATACAAAATCTTCGATAAATCAGTAAATATTGAAGCTAATTTATTCAAAATTGATACTTGCAACAATTCTTTACCAAGAAATACGTTTATGGTAAAATTTTGGAAAATGGGCATGGCACCGCCCACTTATGATCACATATATGTATATCGGTAACCGTTCTACCAATTTGTACCAAACTCGGTGTGGTTATTGTGCTTACCACATATAAGCAAAACGTTGAAAATTATTGAAATCGGACTAAAATAACGGCCGCTTCTCATATAACGGTAAATTTCAGAAATGCTTGAAACTTCAATATTTCGAAATTGAAGGACGCTAATTTACTCAAAATTGATACACCCCGGCTTACCATGTAGCGGTAGCTTTCGGAAAGGTGAAAAACATATATTTAATATTTGCGCCGGGTATTTAATGTTCGGCTCCGCCCGAACTTAGACTTTCTTACTTGTTTTTATTCTTTTTACTATGTAATTTTGTTATATTTAAGTATAATACTTGATATATATGTATATGTACATATTTATGTCCAATTTATTTTCTAATTTTTTTTTTTTTTAATCTCATACAATTTTTCAAAGCGTAATAATTGAAGCTGTTTATGTCGTAAAACTTTCAATTTGAAATAATTTCTGTCGGCATTTATTGTATTTTTAATGACCACAACTTTTACGAATAAACAGTTGTAAGTACTATTTACTATTGTTTACAACATTCAGATTTTACGAGTATTTACTATAGACAAATAACAAACAGCTATAAAATTACAATGTGCCACACTGAGGTTATTCAATGCTGGAAGCGCGCAGTTGTAATTAGCAGGGACGTAAGCCGGTTTTGAGTCGAATCGGTTTTGAACCGGGTTAACTGTTCTTCTGTTTTCTAAACAAATCTTTGATCCAAACCGAAAACCGAACCACGTTTTATAAAGACTTAATGTTAGTTTCGACCAATTTTTAATATACGAACTTTCCCACTTTTTTATTTTTTCTTTTGTTAAATATGGAAATAGTTTATGATATAATTATATAAGATTTAACTTTTTTTGTATTTTTTATAACTGCTTAAAAATAACTCAAATAATAAAGTCTTTTTTCTTAATTCCCGAACCATAACCCCCGTACAAAAACAAGAAAATCGTTTTGACCAACCCATCTAAAGGTGGAAAAACTTTCCGAACCTCTGAAGCGAACAGTGCAAATTTTTCATCCGGTCCACATCCCTAGTAAATACATATATAAGTATGTAGTATCCACTCCCCAGCCAATCAGCGGATTCCGAAAGGTGCACAACTAGGATTCCAGTAGAGCAAAAATAAATTTTTTTTTTCAGTTTTTCCTTTATTGAAAAAAAACATCAAACTAAAAACATCGATTATATCAACAAACATCTGCAAAGTTTCAGCAACTTTTTAATACGAATTTCCAAAAGGAATTCTGGTATGCAGTTTTATAGCCCATTAAATTTTAGTTTAATAATGTGCAAAGTTCAAATGTCTAAAAATTCTCGTTGATTTTTGAAAACTTTTTCATATAAAAAAATCTGAAAATTTTTTATATGGAAAAGAATGTCTTTAAATTCGCGTTGATTTTTGAGAACGCACGTTTTTTTTTTCATATAAAAAAAATCTGAAATGCGTAGACATTTAGCAAAAAAAATCTCAAAAATCAGGGCGATTTTTCAGAGATTTGAAATTTGCACATTATTATAAAATTTAATGGGCTATAAAACTGCATACCTGAATTCTTTTTAGAAATGCGTATTAAAAAGTTCGCGATTTTGCTGAACTTTTGCAGATTTTTCTTCACTTTTGTACACAGTATCATTGTTGGTTTTAAATGAAGTTTGCTAAAATATAAGCCATATTTTAATACAAAATTAACAAAAAAATTTTTGCATGCGAAACATTGCGAATATTAACAAAAAAGAGCTGTACGCTCAATTTTGGAAGTAACTGTACTTATTTTTTTTTTTTTTAATAAATGCTACTTAATTCAATATTTTTCAGTCTATGGCATTAACAATCTTACAGTCAACTTACGAAGGAAAAAAAACCTTAAAAAGCGATAACAAAAATACATTTTGAGTCCCTTTCCACTCCATATTCGGAGCTCTACAGATACTCTCCAGCGATATGTTACTGTGGGAGTCCCTTTCCACTCCATATTCGAAGCGCGCCGCATTTGGCTGGCTGGGTAGTATTCGCTAATCCTATTTCACTTTTTCTGTAGCAAGTGAGCTAAGCCAGACATTTATCAAAACAAACGATCGCCACAGAAATAGAATAACCAATTACCGCTCGGTGATTTGGAATAACCCAAATGTGTCTACTTGGCAAAATGTGCTCATTTTTATTTGAGTGTGTTTTTTATTGGTGCATTAATGATTTTAATTAACAAATACGACTTGATGAAAACGTAATTCAATTAATCTAGGCAAACAATTTAATTAACATCTGTAAAAACTGTCTAGCATATATCAATCAAGGCAATTCAAATATAATTACACAGATAAAAGTGTTGATAGTTTTGTAAGCTGCTAAATATGCAGCATTAATTTGTTTCTGTGTTTAATTTATTAAAATAATATAGCTTTTCTAAATAAGTTAAATTAGTATAATGATACTTTATTTTTAATAGAAATAATAAACTTTTTTATTGAGTAGCGAAGCTAAACTAACCCAAATACTTGTATGCACTGTGGGTAATTTGATCAATTTTTGTGTGGCAAAAAGTCGTTTTTCTCTGTTGCTTTGTTTTTTAGTTATTTTTGAACAACCATACTTAAATTAATAGTTATCTAAAAAATTAACAAAAATTTATAAAATAAAGAAAAAAATAATGCTTTTAAGCTCTATAACTAGCAATATGCCATTTCTTCATTTTATGTAATTTTTTTTTTAAATTTCCTCCACATTCAAAACAAATGATCCATCTGCTATAATAAGTGTATTTTTATTTATTTTACATAACGTTCTGTTACGAGATCTAAGGATTTATATGGTAGACCCTCGAGCAAATTTCTCAAATTCAGATATCTTTAGCAAAGAAAGCTATATACCTATAGGAACTTTTTTAGGATTAACCTACATTCGTAATAAGTTATATAACGTTAAGATATATATAGGGTGTTCCATACCAAAACGGGCGGGGTTCACATTTCATGTGTTTGATTTGTTTCAAATTTTTAGGGTTGATGCATAAACTTGAGTAAAATGAGTACATTACAAAATTAAAAAATTTTTTAATTTTTTTTAGAACTTTTTTGAGTATGCAGTTTTGTAGCTCAATAAATTTTAGTAAAACAAAGTGCATGTTTTAACCGATAGCAAAACCGGCGTTATTTTTTTTTGAATTTCTTTGAAAACGGCTTTGCTCATTTTCTTCCACAAGAAAAAAGTGCAAAAAGCCGTCAGCATAAAAAATATTAAAAATCAACGCAATTTTACAGTAGCTTAAAACTTGCATCTACAGAACTGCATACTCAAAAAAATTCTAAAATAAAAATTAAAAAATTTTTAAACTCGTAATGTAAAATGATTACATTACTCAACTTGTGCTAAAAAAAAAATCATAACTCAAATTATTGTAAAGTGCACCCCATAATAATATACTTAAATATTGCGCAATACTCTCAGCTACAAATGTGATTTTTTTTCAAGCATCGGTCGTCAAAGGTTAAGATTTTTTGTTCATGTTCATGTTTTTCTTATAAATAATCTACTTCTTTGGTCATAATTAATTTTTGCCACAAAACTGGATCAAATTACCCATAGTGGTATGGCCAGATGCAAAACTTCAAAACTAGTATTTACTCAACATTTATGATAGCAATTCAAATTCGAATCACCTTAATATTCATTCGCACATACATACATATGTACAACTTGTGAGGCTTTTAGCAAAACACAATAGCGTACTGCATACTAAATTGCACTGCTGAAATTCGTGCATTTGCATTATTTGGCTGACATTTCATTTTCAAAGCAAAGATTACAAGTCATTTAGATATTCGAAAACGAAAAATGGAAAATGAAGCTCAGAGTGAAGCTGCGTGCAGTGAATGGCACTTCGAGGTGTTAATTTTTCATGTCTGTCAACTTTTGTAAAAGTGTGTATGAGATTGCAAGTTGTTGTACAATGGCATTTCACTGTCCTTTATGACAGTCAAAATTACCAACATAAAACCGCGACACCCAAACATACAAACATACTAGCATTGAAATGTGAAATTTCAATCATTGTATTTTTAATTAAGTAATTTCATATGTTTTTCATTACTTAAAATGTGCATTTAATTACTTGCATTCAAAATTTTTCATATGTATCTACTGGCGTCACCAAACTCATAAAAGTTGTTGCCTTGAATTGAGTTGCAAATTTAATTAAATTTTTGGATTTAATTTTTTTTTTAATAAATCTTATTTGCACATTATTATATATTTTTTTAGTTACGTAGTGTTCGTATTGCAGCTGGGGTATACATACCCTTAATGGGGGACGGTGCCTCACTCTACCTGGCTTGTTGCTATCCTCAGGAAGACTAAAGTTGACAAGGTAGACAAGCAATGGAAGCTTGCGCCGTCTACTGTAGCTGTACTGTGAAGACATGCAACATCATTGTCGGATTTGTGGTGGGAGGTAGACTTCGTCGTCAAGCATTGTCGTTCACCCTCGTGCGTCTCGCCGCAATGCGCGCCAAAGCTATGTATGTATGTATATTTTTCAACACCTTGCTCTTCTGTGCCCCCGACCCGACGGAAGAGAAGAATAAAGCGGTATTTGAACGCTTGGAAGACACTTCGGAGTGCCTTCTCTACCGCGATTTTAAAAATCTAAAAAGGGTCCTCACGTCGGAAAATTCAATTTTCATGGTAAAACATGCGATGACGGTCTATGCATATGACAACTATGTATGTAGCCCAGATATGCACACGCCTCTGTGCAGCATAAAAATGTGCGAAGAAGGACGTCAATAAGTTGCAATCACAACAGACCAATATATACGGGAAGAGGAATGACATGTCGCTGAAGAGCAAAAGAATGCCACCTACAGCACCACGCTGCGAACTTTGAGGGATAAAGAGAAGATAAATAAAAATAGAAATGCCAAAATATGTGATAGCGAACAGTTTGCGGTACAGGCCGACAAAAAAACACCCGAAAGTTCAAAAAAGTTGGAAGGTTTTAAGACCAGAGCAAAAACTTGATGTCGGCTACACTCAAAAGAATGACAAAATTAAACCAGTAGAAAATGGTTGGTTCTACTGGTTTAATTTTGTCATTCTTTTCCGTGTAGCCGACATCAAGTTTTTGCTCTGGTCTTAAAACCTTCCAACTTTTTTTGAGTAGAAAATATGAACCCGAGCTCGTTCCCACGACAGTCGGGTCTACGTAACCGGAACGACCCAGATAGATATATATCTGGCCAAGGACTGCCACCACTCCAGCAACACTCCCCAAAATCTCTTTGGGGAATTTGTATGCTGTTACAACAACATGAACCCGAGCTCCATTCCAAGGCGACGAAGTCGATGTCCCACCGCCTGACTATGGCGGAGTTAACGGTCTGCCAGCTGAGCTGTTTTAGTACCTACACGCCGCCAAAATGATCTTCAGCAATACCATCAGCTCCGTTGGAGTTAAAAAGGATCTTTTCAATCCGTTTGAAATCAAATTAGGTTACATCGTGTGAACTGAATTGTTCAGGTAAAATTGTTTACAATGAACAATAATAATATCCGATTCTGCGGAAGTGTTACGGGTCTTTACGCGTTAAAGACGTATTCATAATACCGCAGACGATAGACCGATGAGCTGTGCGAGCTCTACAACGAAATGGACCTAAATATGTAGTGCAGCGAATTAAAATACAGCGACTCTGTGTGCGGATACCGAGAAGATCAGGTACATAAGGCATTGGCTTCTTTGGACATTCACATATAATTTTCGTCAGCTGGCACGGAAGAGAAATTACTGAAGTTACAGGTTATTGGGCCAAACAAGCAAAATAATATTTTGGCCGAGGTGTACCACTATATTCGGCAGCAGCCACTAAAATCAAACATTAACAGTTCAGGCGTATCGCGGCCGAGTGGCCTTTTTTTAAAAAATACATTAGAAAGCTTTTCTGAAAAGAAGTCGTTAATATTTTCTTAATCAGAGCAAGATCGCCTTAAGCAGTAATTGAATTAACCACAAATAAGCCAATAAGATAAAGCTTTCAAATGGTTTCTTTTTTTTAAATATTGTTATTGCCTCCACGTGCATTATAAACGATTTTCAGTTATCTTAACCCCATACAATAATTAATTTTTTTTGTACAGCAGTTTGCGTGAAATGACAAAGCAATACAGATCAACTAAAATATAATTTTTAACATGCTCAAAAACAATGTTTGTATATACATATGTATGTATGTATATTAGGACGCATCGGTACTGTTTATTCATCGGAAATATAAAATATATTATTTTTTTAAGAAAAACATTAAGATTTACGTGAGCTGGACCTATTTGAAAATATTACCAAGAATCGATTTTTTCATGACTAAAAAACTAATTTTTCTTTTTAAATCATCCCAGTTGTTAGAAGATTTTAGCTGAAAAGGTTTGAACAAAAATTGTGTCAGCGGGATCGAAATAAAGAGATTTTCGGATTGAAGTCGGTCTGGGTAACGTAAATTTTAATATTTTTAAAATAGTCATTTTCACGGAAGTCTTACAACCAAGTTCATAAAAAATTAAGACTTTAAGGATAAAAAATAAAAAGAAGCGGTAATTTTTGTCTTTGGAAACTTTTAGTTCATACATATGTATGTAATTACTTTACACCAGTCACAAGGTCCTATCCCGCCAGTCACAACTTTAAATATTTTTTAATATTTCTATGAAGATTATATCAGCCTAATTTATTGAAAACGATAGCGTATAGTTTATATTTAATTTTTTTTTTTAAATAAGTGTTTTTTGCAAAAATTTATCTTTGCGAGCACAAAGGTAAAATAGAGTTATTTTCAGTGTACCACCAGTCACATTCATTCAAATAATAGTTACATAGAACTAAGAAATCGTTTTTTTAAAGGAATTTTATACATTAGTTATCATTCTATGTTAAAAAATTTCTTACGCGGTTGTATAAGTTCCGATGACATAGTTATAATTCACAATTGATCACATTCTGGAGTAAAATGTTCCACCAGTCACAGTGGAATGGCCCTCAACTGCTTTATAAAACGAAAATTTTTATGAAAATCTGAGCTACTTTATTAAAATGTAATAAATTTTATAATTCCAGTGGAAATCGGAATTTTTATTTTTTTGGTGATGCACCCTAAGGTATGTATGTATGCATAAATTGATGACTTGAGACATTTTGCTTTTTTTTGTTTACGTCATCGAA
This sequence comes from Rhagoletis pomonella, assembly GCF_013731165.1. Classification (NCBI taxonomy): domain Eukaryota; kingdom Metazoa; phylum Arthropoda; class Insecta; order Diptera; family Tephritidae; genus Rhagoletis; species Rhagoletis pomonella. Next base: position 14,894,656 of record NW_023458565.1, read on the forward strand.
GAAAGCGAAAGTTGTGCATGCGCGCATATGCTTTGGCTCTCGAGTTAAGAGTGCGCAGCTGCCAGTCGTAGTTAGTTGACGGGGCCTAGTCAGCAGATTGGTGTTGTATGCATTGCAATTCCTCTCCGCTCTATGCTAACCTCAATGGCATTTATTGCACACGTACTTAAATACACACTAATGGCACGTATTTGTTTTGTGTTGTTATTCTTTTATTTTATTTTAATTTTTTATAGCCGGTGTGTCGCACTTCATTGTCATAAAACCTCTTTAAAAACACATTTACGAGATTTTCTTGCAACAGTCTTGTTTGTGTCAGCTTTGCACCTCAAACGGTATTACAGGTATTGTGACAGACGTATATACATACATACATACATACATCTCATTTGATTATATTTTGTTTGAGATTTGGGTGGCTGAAACAAATTTCTGTATGTATTTATAAATGTGTGTGATACATTTTGTAAGCATTAACAAAGCAGACAACACGCATTGCGTCGCATTAGCAGAAAATTTTAAAATGAAAAAAATAATTAACTTTGGCCAGTTCATTGCCCCCTTCTGATTGTTTATAATTAGGTTATCGTTCACGCCCTACGCTCTTAACCCATTATACTTATATAATTTTTTTTTACTCTCGTAAACATATCGACCCCTAACCCCGAAAAAAAACGTAAGCGACATTTTTTTTTCAAAATTTTCTTTTTGATGCATAAATGTTGGTACTAAGAGTATTTCTGCACCAAAAAGAAAATTTTGAAAACATTTTGCTCAAGTTTTTTACGGTTAGGGCTCAATATGTATGCATGTGAATATGGGAAGCTCATTTCGTCACTGATCATTCGGTTTGTCCCGGTTTCAAGGGCATCTGGTCACATAAAATATTAATATATAAAAAGGGTTTATTTTTCCGATAAATCAGTAGTGATACATTATTTTTCTTTTTTCTCGCTGCAACCCTCTATTCGTTTTTTACGATTTCAAGAAAGCACGCCAGTCGTATCTCTTCTGTGCCGACTGATGTCAATAATTGGAAATGCCATGTGAAACCACGTTCTTCTCCATCTTGTAATTCCAACGATTCCTTATGCTCTGCTACCTCCAGCGTGGACCGCGCTGAATACATGACCGAGCCAAAGGAGCCGCTGTATTTTAATTTGCTGAACTATATCTGTTCTGTGTATACAACTCAACGTTTCATCGTCTGCGAAATTCGCCGTCGTGAGAGACGTATAAAGTGTGAATATAAAGTGTGTGTTTGGGGAGAGATGACTTCGCTCTTCAATTGCTTACTCAGTCCAAAGTAGCACTTGTGTACAGATGTTTACGCTGCTTTCCAAATAAATGAAGTTCTCAACATTTTCGTAATTATAACTGTTACCTAGTGACATGAGTTCAGAGGCGCGACTTCACCGTTTGTTTGCTTAATGATAAAAGACCAGACCCATTTGCTTTGCGTCTCCATTTAATTTCGAGGATACTAAGCTAACGGTGATACGGTTGCGGTCGATGTCAGGGCTCTTGTAAAGAAATCACACCATAGAGAGTCGCGCCGTCTGAAACCTCATTAGATATCAAAAAGCTCGGAGAAGCCCTTCCCAACTCTGCCGAAGCTGGTAGGGATTAAAATTCAGACTTCGAGGCGTGTTGGCGTATAGAGTCTGCTTTCTTTTAAATTGCTCAGAGCACAATTATTCTGCAAAGAGCTAATGCATGCACCTTATCGGCGCTAAGCTGGAAGGCCGTTAGCTCCAGCAGGTTTGTTGTTTTTCAGCAGCGAAATTGGTATTCGTACCTCGTCATAGGTGGGGGTCATGTTACATCGTCTACGACGTCGACTGGGTCATCTTCTCTATTGGTGTTCACAACATAATTTTAGCAAGCTCTAGGCATTTGTCACAAGTTAGCCGTGTTTGTTCTTAGAAGATTTTGCCTTGGTCTTGAGCCACCTAAATTTTTGATAAAATTTTCGGGCATTATTTCACTCTTCCTGCTCGCATATGTATTTCGGGCTCTCTCTTTTCTTTTTATAGAAATAGCGTCTATTCTCCCTCCACAACTCGCTCTAAAGATCCCAAATAGCCCGAGCTACACTCGGTCGGAGCTTAGCCTTATAGACGGCATAGTTTTTCTCTTCAGCAGGGTGACGTTATTCATCATACAAGCTGTTAGCTCGGCCACGCTGAAGTTTGACTATTCCTTCGGCGGTGGTAAGAAATGAGGGGCAAATGTTGTTCCACTGCTCGCATATGTACATATGTCGGTTTGTTGAAGTGTGGTCTCTGAGAGCCGGTGTGATAGTCGAATGGCGACTATGCGGTAATCTGTTGTGAATGCAATTTATCGACATTGAGCTTTCCTTGTATTGCTCTGGGCGCACATTTTTGCTGCACAGAGACGTGTATGCGCATCTCGACTGCAACAAAATAGTAGTGATCCGTACGTGAATTTTACGTACATCTAGAACATTGAAAATGTGCTTTACGTTTTTCACAATATTATTGATTTGGTTTCTCGTATTCCGGTCAGGAGACAGCCTTAAGGCTTGATGGATCTTCTTATGCTGGAACCTAGTGCCTCAGACTACCATGTTTCGAGACCAGCAGGAGCCTAGATATACCTTCCTTGTCCACCCTGGTATTGAAAGTGCAACGCAGAATTTTTATGTCAAGATGGTCCTTTTCTTTTGGCAGGGCATGAAAGAAGCTCGCTTTGATTCGGATTGTGGCGGGTTCCTTTCTTCAATTTATTTTATTAATTGTTTTCCATTTGTGTGTATTTAGTGGACTTTCTGCAAATGTTTCCGATTCAATCCATTTGTTTTGGTTTTGAGAATTAATAAAACAAGATATTTTAAATTTTTTCTGTAGAAATTGACCTGTGGATAGAAAAAAAAAATGTTTTAGAATGTAATTTTATTTTTTAAAGATATACTTTCTACATACTTTTAAGGTCACTTCAATCTATTTATTTTTTTCAAAATTAAGCACGGAAAAATTGTGAGTTGCATAACTTTGCCAACAAGCAGAAATTAAAATAAATGAATGAATAACTAATATAGGAACTTTATATTGAATTTATGCATTAATGTGTGTATATTCATTCACAACCACTACAATCATGCAGCTTTATTTGAAACTGTCACAAAAATGATATAAGATGCACTACGAACGTTATTTTAATTTTTAAGCCACTTTAAACCTTCATTCATGTCTGCGATTTTTAATTGTATTTCCCCCACTAAAACTACAAAAAACTTTTTAATACATTGTTTATAATTTATTTCTTCTTTTGTGTTCATTAATTCAAGCGCGCTGAATATCCGTTTCGAATAAATTATAAATATTACTTAAATGCATTTTCGCATAGATAAATTTGTCGCTAGCCTCTCTTTTTACCCAATTCAATTTGCTATAATGCGATGTACATATGTGCATACATACATACTAGGGATGTTGCGAATGTGGAATTTAGACATCCGCGGATGCGAATGCGCATGCGGATGTTTAAAAGCTAACATCCGCGGATACGGATTCCAAGTATTTTTGAGAAATAATTTAGGTGATTTAGTCAAATAAAAATGGAAAGGTTAGTAATTTGTAATAATGCTTTTTAGTACTCGAATTTAAAAATTGGTACATTGTATTTAATAAAAAGTTGTTAAAGGGTTGTAAATCAAACCTCCGCCACTAAATAACTACTCGCTCGAGGCGACAAACTTGAAAAACTTGAAACTTGACAAGATTGCAAATTCTTTTCGATTGACGCTGCACCAATCGACAGACTTTCAGTTATATTTTTTTTTGTGGTGCAACAATTCTTTTTTCTTAAATACTTCTTCACAATCATGGCAAGATCGTTGTTTAAACGCCATTGTTTTCCAAAGAATTCTTCATTCTCATTCTTTTTGGTTGTTTCTGAATTTGGCGTTCTTCGATTTTAGTTTTTGTAATTCATTTTTAATTTTTTCTTCTGTAACAGTTATTTTTTTACGAGTTAAACTTGGCCAAATATTTTTTAGCAAGGAATGAAACCGATTCAAAATAACGTTCCGGTTTGGGTTTCGGTTTCGCCAAGTGTTTCGGTTTCGGTTTTGGTTTCGTTCTTCAAAGTTTATTGCGGTTTTGGTTTCGGTTTCGTTCCGGTTTCGGATTTTCACAGAAATTTTGTTGATATTATTTAAATCACAATGTCTTAAACGTTGAGGAAGGAAAATCGAAAATTACAGTTCACTGATAATATCAACACTAGGTTCTTTCCCTAACAATCCGGACAGGATTTGGTAATTAGAGATTAAGAGAAACATTTTCTTTCAAAAATGGAACAAAGTTGAGAAGTACGGAAACGCAAAGACCCACATTTCGTGCCCACAAGTCGAGAAACAGCTGATTCACGTTGTTCTTGTTTTTGTCACTTATACCATGTTCTGACCGACATCGGAAACATGTTTTCGTCGCTAAAACTGGTTTTCGACCTAAAACTTGTGTTTTCGTCCACATAAAATCTGTTAAACGAAAACCAGTTTTCGCTGAAAACTACTTGAAAACTCACTTTCCACTCATTCCAATCGGTGTCTTCACTAGTTTTTTTCGATTATTTATCGAAGTGGAAGTCATATTTTATCATCTTTAATACGCCATTTCGGATTTATTGTTAATTGCCTGGCCAAAGCAAAATAAGAATGAAAGTTAAAAGTTGTAAATGAAAAGAAAAAGAAGGAAAAATGTTTTGGTTGTCGGTCAGAACATGGTATTAAATGCAAACACTTGGAAATTGAATTTTGGTTTCACAAATTTGATTTTAAGTACATAGATTGAAAATACATCAACAGGTCATTCACTTTTCCTTAAAAGCACCAAGTAAATGCAGGCAACATGTAAACACAATACAGCTGATATGCACTTTGACACTTTATCCATTTTTACTCGGAGAAAATCGGGCTGTTTCGGGCAGGAAGAAGAATACACTTACGATCGAATACGCTCGAATTTTCGCTCTCTATTACCCATTTTGTTGAGCACAGGCATGATTTCTGGGCTATTTTGGGCACACGCGGGATCTCGCATTGCGTACGGGAAAGAAACTACTTAAATAAAATTAATCGATTATCGATTCACAACAACAAAGTCATCAGCAGATTTTTGCGAAAAGTTACCTTGCCATACTTATTTACTACTTAACAAGAATTTTAGCAAAATTTTGCTGATTTTGGTTAAATAAATCATTTATTTCAAAGAAATTTTTATTTATTATTTTTGTAAATTTCTGGAAACCGATTGAAACCTGTGATCGAAATGGTTTCGGTATCGTTCCTTTTCAGGTCAAGATAACGGTTACGGTTTCGGTTTCGGTTTTGAAAAACGAAACGGTTTCATTCCTTGTTTTTTATTCCGAAATAAAAGTCCTTTCCAGATAATAAACAAACAGCTTATCAAAATTAAACGAATTTGGTATCATAGAAAGGGGACTGAAATAGCTTTTAAACACAAATAACGATCGAAGGTTACCACCTCTATTTATACTTTTTTTATATCATTTTCTACTAAAGAAATTCATACACCTGACCCAAGGATTGTTCTATGGTAATTAATTAACATTTTTATATTGAAATATTTTTCAGTAGGTGGCTTTGCTGGTTTAGACATTTAAGTGTAAAGCTATTTAAGTCCTCTTTCATTTAATACCAAACTTCTATTAATTATTGCGAATGCGAAAGCGAATGCGAATTTTAAAATTAATGCGGACGCTCCGCGGTTGCGAATGCGAATGTAAATGCGAATGCAAATATTCGCAACAACCCTGATACATACATGTACACTAGACCGTACATACCACCTTATAAGTAAACAAAAAAAATGTGGCCGTACCACTGCTTAGCCTAAAGTATTTTTGGAACGCAATTTGGGAAAAAAAATTTCGCTGAACTTAGCGGTCGCCTTCTTAAATTTTTCGGTGCCAATTACATTCGACAATAGTGATGTGCTTTATTTTCGGTACCCAATACTTCCTTTTCGGTTGTCGCATACCGATTCAATACATCAAACTTTCGTCATAATAGGTCTTCGCTTTGGTGAATAGCACAATTATTTTTCTCGTGCTGCTCAAACATTCGCAATGGCTGAGTGAGCATAGCGCGGGCGTGCTGTTCGAGAGATCCGAGGTTCAAATCCTCTGGCGACGGAATTTTTTTCTTTGTTTTTTTAGTTTTTAGACTTTATTGTTTTCAGTATAAAATATATAAATATTTTTATTCTATTTAATTTTTGAAACTTAAATATTTTATGTAGATTGTATATTTAACCGACTTCAAAAACGGGGCGGTTAAGGTTATCAATTCAGCGGAATATCTTTTTGTTTGTATGTTACTGCATAACTCCTCAACAGACTTCTTTCTGTGAACTTAAACAGGGATCGATCGAACCCTCAAATTTTTTTTTTTTTTGATTTTTGATTTTTTTTGTATCTTTAGATTTTATTGCCTTAAAACGATAAGTACTTTTTAATGTCATTTAATTTTCAGAAACTATTTTTTTTCCTTTACTTAATTTCTTTTTCTTTTGGTTTTTGATTTTATTGCTTTAAAAATAATAATATGTTTTTTTTTAATTTCATTAAATTCTTAGAAACGTATTTTATTCGATGTTTTTTTTATTATTTTTTTTTTGTCTTTTCAATCAAATTTTTTTAATTTTTAGTTTTTTATTTTTTCTAGACTCAGGCGTATACGGTGAACTTTTCCGGTACGGTCTAATGTACGTATGTATGTATGTATATATGAATATACATGAAGTCAAATTAGAAATAAAGTATAATAACATCATTGTAATAAGTAAAGTCCGCAAGATGAGCCTAATTACCATTATTCATGCGCAACCAAGGCGATTGGGAAGCGCAACGTCGGTGCACGAGTTTGAATGTGCAATCACCTATTGTGTACAATATACTACTCATGTATGTGTGTATTTATGTACAAATGTATATACATAAGTATGTATATACACATGAAAGCATTGTAGTTGTTGCTTTTGATTACTTTAAAGTTTGCGTGTTGGCCTCTGGAGAGGACAGTGACTGATAGGTTCACAATCACCTTGTTTATAAATAAACTATATACTCACATATGTACATACATACATATGTACATATGTATGTAAATAAAAAATAAGAAAGTTTGAGCAATTACATAAAAAAATATATCGAATTATAAATTATTATTATTTATATTTAGAGCCATAAAAACCGCGCGTGGCCCTCCGCTCTATGAGGAGCATATCCAAGGGCTTTTTGTTCTAAATATCAAACGGACAAACACATGGCGATTCTGGCAATTGTCTTTCAGCCCACTACAGTCTTTCGAAAGAAAAACGTCTATCGTAAGGCATTTATCAATTCTCGCAACTATATTGAAAGCTCTGCTAAGTAGGAGGTCTTAGCGTTATGATGCCTTTTACTTAGCAATAAGTTTTCTAACAATAAACTAAAATTGAAAATTATATAAATTTTTCTTTTTAAAACAATAAAAACTAATAAATAAATAAAAAAAATATATTAAAAAATAAAAGGAAAATAAAGTAAAAAAAATATTTTTAAAAATTAAATGGCATTATTATTTTTTATTTTTTTTATTAAAGCTTATACAATGTTATTAACATATGTACAACCTAATCATGCAGCACTAGCATCAGAGGCTATCAGCTGTCCGTTGAATAAATATTTAGTTTTAAATTCTCCTCAGTAAATGGAAAAAAAAAAAATTTTATTAAAAAAGTATTTTTTCTTTTGAAAACAGTAAAATGTAAAATTTAAACTAGAAAAAGAAAAAAATTTTATGTATTTATATTTTTAAAACAAAATCTGAAAATTTAATTAATTAAGAGAAAAATTTTATTTAAATAAAACCAATATATTTTTCCTTTTAAAACAATAAGAATTAACAAAGAAAAGCAAATTAAATTAAAAAAGGGAAAATAACTTTCAAAAAATAAATGAAATTTAAAAAAAATCATTCTTTTAAACTCTAAATTTAGAAAATAAAAAAAGAAAAAAAATTTATTAAAAAGTAAATAAAAAATTGGTTTCTAAAAATCAAACTAAATTAAAAAAAATATTTTTATTTTTAAAACAATAAGATCTAAACATTAAAAGAAAATAAAATTAAGAAAGAAAAAATTTAAATAAAAAAGAAAAAATACATAGAATAAGTTTCAAAATTTTAAATTAAATTATAAAACCATATATTTGTCTTCTTAGAACATAAAATCTAAAAATTAAGCGAAAATTAAAATAGAAAAGGAAAGAAATTTAAATTAAAACACATAAAAAAGTATAAGTTCGGATGAAACCTATACCCGGCATAGGTATGTAACTTTCTCTAAACTGCCTTTGCATGATAAGCAGGGGTGTTTTTCCCGATTTCAAACGTTTTCGATAATATGCTGAGTTAGACGTAATGATATAATTGAACCAAGTTTGTTAGAAATCGATAAAGTGGTTATCGAGAACATGCACCTTTGTAGCCATAAGTGGGCGGTGCCACGCCCAGTTACTAAAAGTCTATAGCAGTCTTATTTATTGTTAAGTGATTTTTGTAACTATTAACTTGGAGTAAATTAGCGACCTCAGTTATTAAAATATCGGAGTTCTCGTATTTCTGAAATTTACCGTTATACGGGAGGCGGGTATAATCTTAGTCCGATTTGAATAATTTTCAACGAATTGCTTTTCTGTACCAAGGTTATTAAAAGCAGCGAGTTTGGTAGAAATTGATAAATCGGTTACCGAAATACACATTTGTGGTCATAAGGGGGCGGCGCCACACCCACTATCAAACAATTTATAATAACCAAATTTTCTGCTTAATGGTTATTGCAATAATCGATTCTAAGGAAATTAAATTCAGTAGTTACCGATTTATCGTAGTACCGTTATATGGTGGCAAGTCTTGTACCGAGTTTGGTAAGGATTGGTGAAACGGCTACTGAGATACAGCATTTCATCATAAGTGGGCGCGGCCACGCCAATTTTCCAAAAATTTCATTTCATTCATTAATTTGTACCAAAATTATATTATCGTAGTTTTTGCATTTTTCGAAAATACCGTTATATGGGATGTGGGCGTGGTTACAGCCCCTTGGATAAAGGACAACCTACATACTAAATTTCGTTGAAAGATCTCAACTTGTTGCTCGAGTTATCGTGTATACGGACGGACGGACGGGCAGGCACACATGGCCTAATCAGCTTCTCTATTCTCATAGATTTGCTGGAAATAAAAATGGATGAAAACATTGCCAAACTTGTGAGAATTATAAAAATCTCAATCACCGTGCTGGGCAGTTAAAATAAATAATAAATAAATTAAAATCAACCGAAAAACGTATACGGTGAAAACGCTGCCGCCGCAATTATAAGCCATTCCATATGCCTTTGTATGTTTTAATTTTGACAGCGGTTAACCGACGACCGCTTTAGCGCCGAGAGAAAGAGCAGTCTGTCGAAGGTAACTTCGTGCATTTTGGAGTTGTTTACAATCTGATCTCTTTCGTCCAGGTGCAACGGGTTTTCGAGGATTTCGCAGGGGAGAGAGTTAGGCTCCTTGTCGTGAAAAAGCGATAGATAGTTCGGAGAGGTAACTGTTTGTTTTCGAACACAGGTCATCAATTCTTACTTATATACTTAGAGTTGTTATGCCAGGCGAGCTGCTGCAAATGCCCATAATCCTGCTGCCACACCGAACAAAATGTGTGAAGAACTAGGAGCTGTTGGCTTGTCCTCGCTCGTGGGTAGCGTGTTGGTGGAGTTGTGGTTGTGTTATGTTGGAAGGTGGTCGTGTCGGGGTAGCGTTGTTTAGGTGAACTCCAGTGAGCCGTGGAAGCAGCCTGGGTATTTTGTGGGACCTGTAGGTGGTGTGTGTTGTGTTTCACTGAGGCAGTCGTGTCAGGGGGTCACAAAAGTCGTTGTCTACTGTCAGTGACTTCTAAGGCCTGATCAGGTTCTAAGGTAACTCCATCCGTTGCAGGTAATGCCGCTGACTGAAGTGGAGTTTTGGTGTAATCGTCTCTGTAGGTTTCTGGTCGAGGGATTGACCCGATGCCAGCCTTAAGCAGAAGAATGCGGAGCAGTTGTTGCCCCACTTGGTCGGGTATAACCCGAGTCATTTCGATGTGTAGAAACGGCTTTCGTGGGAACGACTTTCAAGTTGATCACACATACTGCTTGTCAAAATTCATTTGAATTGACAGCTGTGACGTAAGCTGCACCCAACTTCATAGTCAATTTTAGTTTCAAAATGCCGTCGTCAAGGAAAGAACTTAAACTTCTCCCCTCGCTCCACCTCGCTCCAGAACTTGAATTTACAATCAGCCTCTTCGCCCAAAAAAAAATGGCTCGAATCTTTCCATACACCCATAGTGAATACACGGAAGCGAAAAAAACGATTTAGGGCGAAAATGATTATTTCTGAATAAAACCTAGAGTACTGGAACAAACGAAAAATAAACCAAATGTACTAATAGTTGCAACTCTGATGTTTGGAAGTTCCCAACACAAAGCAACCCTAATAAAGACCGGCAATAAAACGCAAAACGCGAAAAATCCGGTTTTTGTGTTTACGTCTGTTTATTTCCTCTTTCTGAGTCAAATAAATCAACAAGAGCTGCAATTGTTTAATAAGCGGGAGCTATTTGAATCATTGGCTATTATCGCTATTTTTACGTTCCCACGACAGCCTGGTCTACGTAACCGGAACAACCCAAATTTATATTCGGCAAAGGACTCCAGCACCACTTCCCATAAACTCTTTGGGGAACTTGTATGCTGCTACAACAACAACAACCGCTAATTTTAGTAATAGCAAGTAGAATCTAAACAAAATAATACGATTAAAATAGTAATATTTAATTTTTGCAGTTGGTGGCAAAACTTGCCAAAGGTGTCTATGCGGAGCGTGTAGCATTGGCGAAACCCGATGGTGCTAACTTGCACAGCAATTTGAACAGGAAAAATTTCGGTTCTGCATAATACTGATTAATTTGTGGATAAGCACTTCAAACATTGACCAAAGTCCAACCTAGGAGAACGAGTTGCAGTTTGACCAAAATGGTTGCCCAATCTAAGTTGAGCCAAGTATTTAATTACCGATCTTGGGTACACGCCGTGTCAGGAGCTGCGGTAGGTGTTTATTTTTATAGTCAGGAAGAAGATAAGATGACTTTTTATTCTATACCTGTATTTTAATTCTAGGGCGGTTGCATTGCTATGAGCACATTTTACCCACTTGACACGGTGCGCTCCCGACTACAGCGTAAGTTAAATTGATTAATGAGATGATGGACTTTGCTCTATTGTGTGAGCGTTATATAAAAAAAATAAGCGGTATAAATTTGCATGCGAAATTTTTTAAATTTCTTTTGTTTGCTTTTTTATATGTACAAATGTACATACATATATTTAGGTGTGTATGCATTTATGTAATTTCAAAATTCCTTTCTACATATAAAAATCAGTATAAAATTTCGTTGAATGATTTCAGTGGAAGATCCGGACAAAATTGGTGCGGCGCGAAGCCCCACACAAGTTATTAAGGAGATAGTACTCGGCGAGGGCTTTCAAGCATTGTATCGCGGTTTGGGCCCGGTGCTCCAAAGTTTGTGCATTTCTAACTTTGTATATTTCTATACATTTCACAGGTGTGTTTTTTTTTATTTATAACCAGATCTTTTAACAATTAAACATATTTTTCCATTCGCAGTTTGAAGGCCCTATCTGCCGATGGCAAGCAGCAATCTGCATTAAGAGATCTTTTCTTGGGTTCAATTGCCGGCATTCTAAACGTGTTATGCACCACTCCATTTTGGGTTGTAAACACGCGCGTTCGAATGCGTAATGTAGCTGGTACATCAGATGATGTTAACAAATATTATAAAAGCTTGATCGGTGGACTAATTTATGTTGCTAAAACTGAAGGAATTCGTGGTTTATGGTCTGGTACTATACCGTCGCTAATACTCGTCTCTAATCCTGCATTGCAATTTATGATGTATGAACTGTTGAAACGAAATCTGATGAAGTTCACAGCCACTGATATTTCGAGTTTAGGTTTCTTTGGGATTGGTGCCCTTGCCAAAGCATTTGCTACAGTTCTTACTTATCCGCTACAGTTAGTACAGACAAAACAACGCCATCGCACAAATCAATCGTCTACAACAAAGCATACGTCAAGTGATGCCAGCATGGTGGAAATAATGTTAAGCATATTGAAGCATCAAGGATTTAAGGGACTTTTCCGTGGTTTGGAAGCAAAAATATTACAAACAGTGCTGACTGCAGCCCTTATGTTTATGGCCTATGAGAAAATTGTATCTACTGTTGGTGTTTTGTTGAAGAAACCGCCAACTACTGTGCTCAAGTAGATTTTTTGATTTATAATATGGGTGTCCTATTATACAGATCCATTTCCAAAATAGTTTTATCTGGGTGTGATTAGTAAATATAATTTTTGTTATCTAATAAAGTTTGATCCTAAAATATGGTAATAATTTGTGTACGTATGAATACGTTTTATAATGTACTTCTGTTGAGTTAAAAGGGTTTGAGACTCACAGACACTAGATTTCACAAATCAATATATTAGCCTAGCTGGAAAAAATATATACTATATGTAGGTACATATGTATATCTTAAGACATTTAATTTAATGTAATTCATTCGGGCGCTGCCTCTTTGTCTTCCTGTGTTTCCTCCGCCAGGATACCGTTTTTACCATTTTCATTGTCTTCATTTACTTCAACAACATCTGAAACTGCTTGGTCTGTTTCTTCCCCGTTTTTAACGTCAGTAGTATCATTTTCTTTAACATTTGCCAACTCCACTAAGTTATATTTTTTATACTTCAAGTAGCCATCCAAAACGCTAAGGCAGCATAATCCCTTAATCACCTCAACTACTATAGTTTTTTCCGCTTGTTTCAAGTCCACACGATTTTTTATATTCTTCGATTGCACCAACGCTGCCAGCTCATGAATAACATCTTCACGTTTTACATCATTGTTGTAACGCTTATTAAAGACAATTGCAAATGTAGTTCCATCTTTGAGAAAATACTTATCAAAAAGTTCACCGCCGGTGCTAGTGATATCTGCTAAATTGGCGCGGCAGACCATTTCCACAGGTACAAGCCTTAGCAAAAAGCGTGTTTTTTGTTCACGTGTGTCTGCAATATCGTTGATAATACGTGCTCCCAGTTCTACCGGATCGGGCAGTGTGGTGCGAATAAATAGACAATTTGTGGCTCCAGTATCTACTGCTTGGAAACGTTGTTTAACAGCACCCTTGGCATTTTGCTTGGATGCTTTTGAGGCGTCGATTTCTTTCTGTAGGTCATCTGCTATATCACCAACTTCCTCTGACTCCACATCCTTGTCCAAGGCGGACGTTGGAATTCCTTCCTTTGCATTTGGACCATATAGCTCGTCCGCATATTGGTTAAGTACGTTATAAGCTTCACGTACACAGTCCCTCTCGCGGAAGTTACAGGTGGCTAAAAACCCACGCTGCCCTACTTCTAGGAACTGTCGCTTGCTTGGCTTAAAATAGTTCTTTTGCTTGTAATGCGAGAACTTTTGTTTCTTTAACGAAGGAGCACTCATTTTGTGAATTATTTGAAATTAGCAAAAATAAGATGATTGTTTTTGTTTTGGAATGAAAGCGGCATGCCGTTGACAGGGCTGCCAGCTATACCTAGCAATGAAGTGCGATATTGAGTATAAAAAAGTGTTAAAATGTGCCAAATAGAAGAATAAAGGTGCCAAAAAGGTGTAGATAGTTTTAGATGAGAAAAGAAATTCCCGCAAAGGATTTAACAAACATTTTTTGCAATATTACAATTTTTTAAAAGTGCCGTTTTGGCACTTTATGCCAAATTGTAAAATTAAGTGCCATTTGAAGTAAAATAGGGCCAAAAAACCGCACGGTTTGAGTGAAGATGGCAGCCCTGGCCGTTGAAGAAGAACCGTTTCGTAGATGCAGTGTTGCATTTTTTTGAATTAACCCAAAAAATCGGCAGCTAACGCCAAAATATTTCAGTAAAACACAATTTTACACAATTTTAGTTTTTATGAATTCCTTTATAATAGACCACAAATAAAAATAAAACACTGGAGAAAAACAGGTTTAAAGTTTTGAATGTACATATACTGCCATAGTAAAAATAAAAACATATTTTATTCTAGTGACCTACTGGTAATCGGTCTAGCTATGAAATTTGTATACGCAACAGACGCGACGGATTTGTATACGAACATGTGGCGGTCATTTTGGCATACTTAAATCTATTTTTTATTATTATTTTTTTTTATTGTGACACTCTTGCAACAAATGTACGAAGTGTACTTTCAGAAATTCCACGCACAAATCTCAGAGAACAAATCCACAACAAGCTTTTCAGGCATTCAACGCAGAATGATTGAACACAGAATTGGCGGCGATGACATTTATTATTATGGCGTATTTAACAAGGTGTTGATAGCCGTATATAAGTAAAAAATTACACTAACAAATTATACGCAGATATCCATACTGTCATTGGTAGGAGTTACAGCAATCACATAATTTTGACGTAATGCCCTCCAACTCGTTTTAATTGTGCTAAATCGTAAAAATATATATTTACAGCAAGAATTAATAATGAAAATGTGAAAAAATGTGATTTGTGTGAAAGTGTTAAGGCCCGTTTACATAGAACTTTGGCGTTGCGTTGGCGTTGGCGTCGCTTCAACAGCTGACTATGAATACATGAATTCAAATGCAGCCGTCCACATAGCCAAAATTCGACAACGCTCACGCCAACACAAAGCAAAAAGATGGCCAACTCTCAACTTTTCGCGTGCGTCGCTCGTCAGCTGTTGCGAATAAATAAAATTATGTGAAATATTTTTCCTTTTTAATCAAGTGCGGGCAAGAAATATCGTTTTTAATGCAATTATTGATATGAAATATTAATTTATCTGTCGTTAATATGTTAATTTAGTGGCCCAAGGATTCGCCGCCAAGCGTTCATTGTAGCAAGCATACTTTTAACGTGCGTTCTGTCAAACCAACGCCAACGCCAACGCAACGCCAAAGTTGTATGTAAACGGGCCTTTAGTGAATTTCAGAGCATTTGAAGTTTCTGAGGCGTCGTTTTTTATTGGAGACCGAAATTGTCAAAATCGGTAAAACCAAATTAGTGGTATGTCGGACGGCGCCACCTTTGTTCGCTGCCTCGTGGCATTCAGCTACACAATTCAGTTATTGTGAAAGCCTGTAAAGTGCCAAGCGCCCGAAATGCTCGTCGTGGAATTGTACCAGAACCAAAAAATCTTGTGTCTTTCGTTCAAGGAGTTGTACTCTCAGGATTGACGCAAATACAACCCTAATTAAAATTTTATTTCGTTGTAGGCAACTCTAAAAATAGCAGCCAACTTCATAATCATCCTTTTCATTGTCCTCTTTGGCCGGTTTTTCGTTCATTTCAATTTCGTCCGTCAATGGAGAAGGTCTGTTTCTGTGCTTTCGGAATTTCTTCCGTGTAAAATTTAACAAGATGGCCATTAGCTGGCTGTACTCCAGATAAATCTTTTCACATCCATATCAAAACGATGAACAATTTTGGGAATAAGAACGAAAGGTAATATATTAGTAAGCGATCTAAGCGAATGATCCAGTATTTTAGCAAAGTTAATTTTTTGCACGATGTATCTCCAGAGACACGGAAACGTCCGCGCTTTGGTCGCAATTTTTAACGTGCTAAATTAAAAAAAATTGCTACTCATTTGCATCGTTAGGTTACACCGAATTCTCATACTGTAACCATGGTATTCCAGAGTAGGACAATTGAAACAACTAGGACCGTATAGTGAGGAATTCTTGCATGTTGTCCTAACCTCAAATTTTTCTTTTGCTTGTAGGTGAATTGATACAAAATGTATTTATACAATTTGACCTTACAAAAAAGCACTGGCATTACACATGCCGTGCATGGAAACTTCTCTGGTGGAAAGCAGCAGGAGGTAATACTTTCACGTGGCAAATCACTTGAGTTAGTACGTCCAGATTCAAATACGGGCAAAGTGCACACTGTTTTGTCCGTGGAGGTCTTTGGGTGCATACGTGCTTTGATGTCTTTCAGACTGACTGGTGGCACTAAGGGTAAGTCCGAAACTATTTTAAATACAATTATGTAGCACAAATCCCTATCGAAGATTCACACATAATTGAATACTTCAATAAGACTTTAATAACCGTCTAAGTGCAAAAGCAAATAACTCGGCGTCGCATTTGATATGGCTCTGTGCCATATTGAACTGAAACTCTGAGAAACAACTAAAAATTGTTAATGAATATCTTATTAACAAGCAATATTTTTGTCAAATAGATTATATAGTCGTTGGCTCTGATTCTGGTCGTATTGTGATTCTTGAGTACAATCCAACCAAAAATTCTCTTGAAAAAGTCCATCAAGAAACATTTGGCAAATCAGGCTGTCGACGAATTGTACCAGGCCAATATTTTGCCATCGATCCTAAAGGCCGTGCAGTAATGATTGGTGCTGTTGAGAAACAAAAGTTGGCTTACATACTTAATCGTGACACACAGGCGCGTCTCACAATATCTTCTCCTTTAGAAGCACATAAATCCAATACGCTCACTTATCATATGGTTGGAGTTGATGTCGGTTTTGATAACCCATTATTCGCATGTTTGGAAATCGATTACGAAGAAGCAGATAATGATCCAACAGGTTAGTATTATTTAATTCTAGGAATAATTTTATTTGATACTGCACTTTTTAGACATGCCAGCTGAGAAGATTAAATACGTCTCAATTGGCCAGGCAAAGTGCTAAAAAAAATATGGCTTCTGAACCATTGGTATTTGTATCATATTTTTTTGCAAATACTTCACTGATATGTCGTCAACAGTTTTAATAAAAATTATTTTCTATGTAAATCAAATCCCCACTAGTATGTTGTCCGCACTTTTAAGACATGCCAGCTAAGTGAGATCAACAAAACTTAACTGGCTTGGCAAAGTGCTATAAAAATAATTAGCATCTGAACCATTGGTACTTGCATAAAATTAAACGCAATTACTTCACTGATATGATGTTTACAAGAAGCCATTATTATAATTGTTATGAAAAGTAATTTGGTGAATATATTTCTAAAGTGTGATTAAATTGTTTTAATTACAGGCGAAGCTGCACAACGCACGCAACAAACATTGACATTCTATGAACTAGATCTCGGTCTCAATCACGTGGTGCGCAAGTATTCGGAACCACTTGAGGAACATGCAAACTTTTTGATTTCTGTACCTGGAGGCAATGATGGTCCCTCTGGTGTTTTGATTTGCTCAGAAAATTATCTTACATATAAAAATTTGGGTGATCAGCATGATATTCGTTGTCCCATACCACGTCGTCGTAACGATTTGGATGATCCTGATCGTGGCATGATATTCATTTGTTCGGCCACACATCGCACAAAGAGCATGTATTTCTTCTTGGTACAGACCGAACAGGGTGACATATTTAAAGTTACGCTTGAGACAGATGACGATGTTGTATCTGAGATCAAACTCAAATATTTTGATACGGTACCACCCGCTATTTCAATGTGTGTTTTGAAGACGGGTTTCCTCTTTGTAGCATGTGAATTTGGCAACCAGTAAGTAAAAAAAAAAAACCGTTTTGAGGTTTGAAATTTATTTCAAGTGCCCATTCTTGTATTTGTAGTTATCTCTATCAAATTGCGCATCTCGGCGATGATGACGACGAGCCAGAATTCAGCTCGGCTATGCCACTCGAAGAAGGCGAAACTTTCTTTTTTGCCCCACGACCCCTTAAAAATCTCGTTATGGTCGATGAAATGCCTTCTTTTGCTCCTATAATTTCATCGCAAGTTGCCGATTTGGCCAACGAGGATACGCCACAACTTTATGTGCTATGCGGCAGAGGTCCACGCTCATCGTTGCGTGTCTTGCGACATGGCTTAGAAGTTAGTGAAATGGCTGTATCGGAATTGCCGGGCAATCCTAACGCTGTATGGACTGTTAAGAAACGTATTGACGGTTAGTGCGAATGCATATTTATTATATTATACTGTACCTTAAGGAATGTGACTTAAAAATGCAAGTTAAATGCGCGTACGCTGTGCGTATTGCTTGTATTTTGCCTATATTTGTCAGTATTTTTAATGTAAACTGGTGTCTTTGATGCTTATGTACGTGTAAACTGTCATATCCTTTCCCTAATTCACACATCCCTATCCTTTATATCATAACCAGAACCTAAAAAGCTTTAGTCCTAAATGCAAAGGAACCTAATTAGAAGAACATAAAAATCAAACACCAGTTCTCTTCTATTTCAGGCGGTTAACTCTTGCATTGTTTTGTGCCGGTCGGCGTGATTGTCGAGTTACTTGTGCATAAAATTTAACTGAAATGATTTAATTATATACACATGTCAAATATATTACTGAGCATGTGTACAATTAGTTAAATTGTAGTAAATAGCAACACAAATATAGGTAAGGCAACATTTTTCAAAACAACTGATCTCGAATCAGTGTAAGCTTGAAGCTGATACGAAAATACAACAGATACTAAACAAAGCGATAATAAAAGAAATTGTTGGCAATGAATACATGATGTTACTTTTCCGTGTTTCAACTGAATTACTTTGATTAAACTTTTAAGATTATCTGATTATTCATTGTCGACAAATAGTATATTCTTATCTATTTTAAAGTTAAATATTCCTATGTATGGCACACAAATTCTCAGTATGCGTTTCGAATTTTTCGAATTATCTCTTGCAGACGAATTTGACGCTTATATCATAGTCTCATTTGTGAATGCTACATTGGTTTTGAGCATTGGGGAGACCGTGGAGGAAGTAACAGATAGCGGTTTCCTTGGTACCACTCCAACTTTGAGCTGTTCCTCTTTGGGTGATGATGCGTTGGTTCAAGTATATCCCGATGGTATTCGTCATATACGCTCCGATAAGCGTGTGAATGAATGGAAAGCCCCTGGCAAGAAATCAATTACAAAATGTGCGGTAAATCAGCGCCAAGTAGTGATCACGCTTTCGGGAAGAGAACTCGTTTACTTCGAAATGGATGCGGTAAGTGAATAACGCACGGGTTAAAAATTTTGACTAAAAAAAATATATATATGTACATATGCATATAAAAAAAAAATAAAAGAAATTGGATGATGACAAAAACACGATAAAGAACAATCATGTTGAGACACTTTGTGTCCTGCAGTGCTGACTATAAATAAAAAAAAAAAAATGTTTCCCTCAAGTGTTCCGTAAAAACAGTACTAACCTTGATCTTTCCTACTTTCAGACTGGTGAACTCAACGAATATACTGAGCGATCAGAAATGCCCAACGAAATCATGTGCATGGCACTCGGACAAGTGCCAGAGGGCGAGCAGCGGTCATGGTTTTTGGCTGTTGGTTTGGCTGACAACACTGTACGCATTATCTCGCTGGATCCAAATGATTGTCTTTCACCCTGTTCAATGCAAGCTTTGCCATCACCTGCCGAATCGCTTTGCATTGTCGAAATGGGACACACGGAGAGCACAACGAGTGCCGCAAATGAGGAGCCAGGCGAACGCAATACCAATACCTCAACAAAGGGTACAATTTATCTTAATATTGGTCTTAGCAATGGTGTGCTGTTGCGTACTGTCTTAGATCCAGTATCTGGCGACTTGGTCGATTCCCGTACACGTTATCTTGGCTCACGTCCCGTGAAGCTCTTTCGCATACGTATGCAAGGCTCTGAAGCCGTACTTGCAATGTCTAGTCGCACTTGGCTTTCATACTATCATCAGAATCGTTTCCATCTAACACCCTTATCATATGAAACGCTGGAATACGCTTCGGGATTCTCTAGTGAACAGTGTAGTGAAGGTATCGTCGCCATCTCAACGAATACGTTGCGTATTTTGGCCTTGGAAAAATTGGGTGCAGTATTTAACCAGGTTTCTTTCCCTCTCGAATACACGCCACGCGCTTTTGCTATTCACCCAGATACCGGACGCATGATTATTGCTGAGACTGATCACAATGCTTACACAGATGAGACAAAGAATGCACGTAAACAGCAAATGGCAGAAGAAATGCGCATGGCCGCCGGTGATGAGGAACGCGAGTTGGCCAACGAGATGGCAAATGCATTTATTAGCGAAGTTTTGCCTGAGGAAACTTTTTCGTCACCCAAGGCGGGTCTGGGTTTGTGGGCCTCGCAAATACGTGGTTTGGATCCTATTCATGGTCAAACGTTATTCAAAATCCCACTTGTCCAAAATGAATCAATCATGTCCATGTGCGTTCTCAAGTTTAATATCGCCGCCGATGGTCGCTATTATTTGGTAGTTGGTGTGGCGAAAGAATTGCAGTTGAATCCACGCATAACAAACGGTGGTTGCATTGACGTTTACAAGATCGATCCTACCTGCTCTAATTTAGAGTTTATGCATCGCACTGAAATCGAAGAAATACCTGGAGCTTTGGCAGGTTTTCAAGGTCGATTATTGGCTGGCTGTGGTCGTATTTTGCGTATCTACGATTTGGGAAAGAAGAAGATGCTGCGAAAATGTGAGAATAAACACATTCCATACCAGATTGTTAATATACAAGCTATGGGACATCGTGTTTATGTGTCCGATGTGCAGGAATCTGTATTCTTTGTACGTTATAAACGCGCTGAAAATCAGCTTATAATATTCGCTGACGATACACATCCACGCTGGGTGACCGCCACCACATTGCTGGACTACGATACCATTGCAATCGCTGATAAATTCGGCAACATGAGTATACAGCGGCTACCACACTCTGTGACTGATGACGTAGACGAAGATCCAACCGGCACTAAATCGCTGTGGGACCGTGGATTACTCTCGGGTGCCTCACAAAAGTCTGAGAACATTTCCTCATTCCATGTGGGTGAAGTCATTATGTCACTGCAGAAGGCAACTTTAATACCTGGTGGCTCCGAAGCATTAATTTATGCGACTCTCAGCGGAACTGTGGGTGCTTTTGTGCCTTTTACTAGTCGCGAAGACTTCGACTTCTTTCAACATTTGGAGATGCATATGCGCAATGAAAATCCGCCATTATGTGGGCGCGATCATTTAAGCTACCGAAGTTCATACTATACTGTAAAAAATGTGCTGGATGGCGATTTGTGCGAGCAGTACTTGTCCATTGATCCGGCTAAGCAGAAAACCATCGCAAGCGATATGTTCCGCACGCCCAATCAGATATGCAAAAAGCTGGAAGATATACGCACGCGCTACGCTTTCTAAGGTGAGTTTATTTTGAATATTAACAATTCGATGATTTATTTCTCCAATTGACATGATGACCTCGTTCTAAAGACACATATGTTAGAACCTGAAATCGAATGATTACACCAATCCGAACTTACGAACTGATTTTTTCCTTTTAATTTTATTTGGTTCTAAATTTTTCTTTTTTCCATGAACTAATAAAACTATTTTCTGTTTGCAGGTGTTTGATGGTGAGCGCTGCTGACTTGTAAATCCAGAAGCCTATCATTAATAATTTAGTTAGCGGTAAATTAAATTTTAACTTCAAAATGTATTACGTATATAGAGAAGTTTTGAAATGCAAATTTTAAATATTTGCGTGATGATTAGTGATTTACCTTGGGACACCTATGAAAAGCCTGTGATTAGTGTAAATTTGTTTTACTGAAATTTTCGAAACTTCTATGTATACTATACTTTGCTTTAAGTAAACTCAGCATTTACTAAAAATCTTTTTTTTTTTTCCTTTTTACAGTTAAGTGTATACCCTATGGAAGATCATCCCTCATGCATACTTTAATTGGCGTTTATTAGGTTAGTATAGAAATTAAATGGCATTTATATTTGTTGAATACTAGTGATGAGCAACGATTTACCTTGGGACACCTATGAAATCATTTGATTAGTGTAAATTTTTTAACTGATGCGCGCAGTACACATTTATCTAATATCTACTTAAAAAAAACTGTTCTCAATACGTTTTTTTTATATTTGCAGTTTAATTGGCTCTAATTTAATTTATAAATTTAAGGAAGCAGTTGAGTTCGTTAAAAGGTAATTTTTATATTTTATTTTTAACTTTCACTTTCAATTTCGTGAAGATTCAAATATGTTAGACTTATGAAATTATTTGATTAAAAATTGTCTCTGATATTGATATTACATGCAAACTATTTTAACCAAACGTATTTTTTTATTAATGAGTTTTTTCTCAATTTTTTTGCAGATCTCAACAGCAATTGTATATTTTTATTGAAAAAAACAACCACTCATGACTGCCCATTTCAAGATAAATATTTCAAACCGTATGGTTATTAGATATTAATTAAGCTACTTTCTATAACTATTGTAGTTACGCATTTAGATTTACTTCGATTAGTCAGCATTTGTAGTATTGAAGTGACTGAACAAACCTAAAATTAATTATTAAAGGTAAATAAATAAAAAGATAAAACTGTAAAAAATGCGTGTCCTTTTTCAAGTTAGAATTTAACCAAAATTGGCAATGAATTTGCGTAAAATAATTTGGTCTGAAGTTTCCGAAAAACGCTTAAATACCGCCACCCATAATACACACCAGGGGTTTGCCTTCCGCGCGACGAATCTGTTTTAGATAACCGGAACGACCAATATTTATGTATATCTATTCATGAATTGGAAAAATGTTTGTTTGCTACAATAACAATAATCGCAGAGTCCGGAGCATACCAGAGATATTTCCTCTAATTAGGCTGTGACGTTTTTAAATGCAGGGCTTGCGAATTCACATTACAAAAAGCAGTGTTGCGGCAGTACTGCGTATGTGTTCAGAAATGCATCAAGCCAAAGCACCAGTCTCTTATTTCTAAACTATTGAATTGATGGAAACATTTAACATGCGCAAACACGGTTAAATTCTAAATTGGGACTTAGTTGCGCAAATATGGCCCTTCCATTAAGCAGATGCTTTGGCTAGATGCATTTCTGAACACATACGCAGTACTGCCGCAACACTGCTTTTTGTAATTTGAATTCGCAAGTCCTGCATTTAAAAACGTTACAGCCTTATTAGAGGAAATATCTCTGGTATGCAGAACACCCCAGCTATCAAATTATGAAAAATGATTTTTTTATAGATTGGCACTGTTGCAATAAAATAATCTCTTCTGAGAAATCTTTTCGCAAAAATACAGTGGTTGTGTAGCGGGAGTTGGACTTACGAGCCAGATTTATAATCTGGCCAAAGGCTGTCTGTCACTTCAGCAACACTCCCAAAAACTCTGGGGAATTTGTATGTTATAACAACAACAACAACCATAAAAGGGCCGATTGTATAATGAAGCTTTGTTTAAAATGAAGTAATAGTTCCTAAAAATACTAATTTCATGGATATGAAATAAATGACACAAAAAAAATTTGCTTTTTTGGGTTAAAACAATCGTGGTCCACAATTTTGTGCAAAATTTATTTCGCTGCAAACAAATTTTCGACGTCCACATTTTTGTTTTAATTTTGCAGGGGCGTGCTTGCGAAAACACCCACCGTGTCTGTATTGACATTTCACTTCAAATCAGCTGTTGCTCTGCAATTGACGTAAGGAACCAACAGTTGCCAAAAATCGAAAATTTGTTTGCGGCTTGTTAAAAGCGCGCGCAGTTTTTGTTTCCAAATAAACCGAGCTTTGTGTATAATTCTCCAATATTTATTTGGTACTCAGTTTTTGACCAGTGTTTTGATTTAAATCGTCATTTTGGCAATTATTTTTCAGTCCGAAATTGCTATAACAACCCCGCAAAATTGTGGAACAGCAACGTGCAATTTTAATCCATTTTTGATGTATATAAATGCATTTTTAAAGCAACCTTATTTACGTTTGTTATTTTGTAAACGTGTGCTTTGTTATAGTTTTTTTTTTTTAATTTCCAATGGATCCAAATAATATGCTATTCCGTTTGGAAGACCTCACATATGACAGGGTATTGAGCGAGTACGGTATAACTGAAGAACTAAGAAATGAAAATCCCGGTTTATATAAACAATTTGTGGAGGATTTCGTGAGTACATCAACTTCATTGATTTTAATTATTTGATTCACTTGAACTTCCATCACCTTTCTACAGATTCCCACACGTGAAGATGTCGAGCGTCAAATTGATGAAGCAAGTCTAAAGGAGTTATGTACACGTTTGCCTTGTCGTGTTTTAATGCATCGTTGGAATCCAGTACATGACTTTATTGACCAGTTTACACGCCAAGGGCGTATACAACGTTGGACACCAGAGAAAACGGAAAAGCTTTTAGCAAAAGCAGTAAATCGCTATAAAAATGAATGCCTCTATAGTGATGATGAAATACGCAAGCAACGTGAAAGGGAATGGTGTGAAAGAAAAAAAGAAAATTTAATGCGTCTACAGGTTTGGGAATACGATCGAAATCAACAGGAGCAAAATCATGGACAACAACAACAGGGCAATTTAAGTCATTTAGAAGATGTCGAAGACGATAATACCATTCAAAGCGAAGAAATGGAAATGCTAACAGTAGAAGAAGAACCGATACAAATCGAAGAATCGGAGATTACATCAACACCTTCGGACTTACCAATACCGCCCTTAAGTCAAAGTAATCACTTCAACTCAGCAGACTTTAGGTTGAATCCACCAAATTCCTTACCAACTACTCAAAATACCGAAGAGCTTGCAGGCAGAGAATATATAGAGATGGTGCAAAAATTAAATACAAATTCTGGACCTTATTTAATTGATTATATCAATGTCAATACTGAGTCGATGCCATTTGACGAATCAACGACAGTTTCGGAAGATTTAATTGCCGAGGAGTGCACACCCCCGTATTATGAATTCAATACACACATATCTATGACTTCAACTCAATCGCCGACCGCCAAGTAAATTATTTATTATCCTGTACGCCACATATTGATGCGTCTGTTTAATTTAGATACATTTAAAGTTGAGTGCCAAACAAAAGTTGTGTTTATTGAGCTGCTCTAGGTTAAAGCATAAACAGACGGCAGCGTTGATCCGGATCAACTCGGGGAATTAACTGCGGTTGATCCGAATTAACCCGGATCAACGCTGCCGTCTGTTTGAGCTTTTACGCATCGTAAATGGGGAGCGAAAAAACCGCCTAAGGCAAAGAACATAGTGGTGCGACAAAGAGAGCGACAAGACATTTTCGGATAATAGGTTAATTCCTTATCTTTTCGGACTAAAATCTGAAAAGTGTCAAAATGCAAGAGCGTAAGCGAAATGCGCCCACTAAAAGAGAATAACAGGAAAAAGTAAAGGAACGCAAAAAACCAAAATTTGTAGTCCAAAGAATGGCAACAACAAAACTAACGACAAATAAGAATAGAAATGTATGTACAAAACACATTCACATAAGCACAAGCACAATAAACACTAGCTATATCAATTTGTCTCCTACTTTTAATTCACTTTTTAGATTACTCTCACTTTTTGTGTATAGTATAAATTCGCCTTGGTCAAAATGTGTTTGTTGTAAACAAGGCGAATTCATATTACAACAAACACATCATTTTGACATTAAGTACCGCGGCGAAAATCTAAATTCGCCATTAACAACACCAATTTGCCTTGGAACAAACGTTTAAAATGGACGAACAATGAAGAACAATCGACGAACTATCGATTGCAATAATAATATACATCCTGATAGATCTCTCTAAGCTCCCTCCACCCGTAAATCTGCGATTACGTCATATTCACGTTACGCTCCCAAATTTTACATCAATCAGCGCAATTTTGTATTCCATCGGTCTTGTATTTAATTGAGGTGCTAACGTCGGTTGGGTAGCCTAGACTACTGTATTTAAAAGCAAGAAACTTGGCAGTACTAGAAGTACTCCGAATGTTCGGAGTTCACCGGCACTTTTTTTACACCTGCATTAGTTTAATGCAACCCTGGCAGCGATCAGATGTTTTTACCAACTGCGTAAATAATTGCTGTTATCGAATTTGTTTACTTGAAATCAGAGAAATTTTGATTTCCTACTTTTTAAAAGAACAAATAATGGACTGTGCTCCTCTGAATTTGGTAAGGATATAAAATCACTTCCCAAAGTTTACATTGATATTAAAATAACATGTTTACAGGCACACTTTCACGAAAGGCGCGCTAATCGCTTTCTCCAACGCCATCGATATGATGATGCATATAAGGCGGTAGAAACCTCGTTAATTTATTTACAAGATGCGTTTAAAGCAGCATTGATGCCCAAATCGGTTGAATTGTTAAATACACAAAAGTGGGAATATCAAAGGAAGTTGTGTCAAATACAAATGCACAAGCAACAGCACGAACGCCTCAAGCATAAAGAAATCGTACCATTGTCAGCTACAAATACGCCAGTAGTCTTGTTGAGAGCTGACAGCAATCTCAATGCGCAGTCGGTAGCCAAATCAATTGATAAAACTGTACGTGAATTCGATGTAAAACTTAATCTTTCGCCAATTAAGCGCACAAATAGTAGGGAAAGCAAAGAGTTTAGACAAAATTCGAATACTAGTTTGGAAGGTGCAACGGCCGCCAGAGACATAGCAGCACCAATTGAACAGCCACAAAATGAACGCGCTAAGAGCGCAGGAGATAAGCCAGCTTTTTATTTAAACGAGAACGACGAGATACCATCGCTGACACCACTCGAGCTACCTTCTTTCGAGTATCATTCCTTTACTGCTTCCACGCCAGCATTGACTGAATTAACTGCAAATTTCCATAAAGAATAAATTTGCTGGTGTTTTTGAATATAATTAGATCTCCATGCGCGCAGAAAATTGATTAACTGCAGTACGTGTATTAAATAAATTTATGTATAAGTTTCAGTGTAGTATACATATTACAATACAAAGTGTTTTTATTTTGCTAATAGCCCCTGCAGCAAATCCTCCATATCCGTTTCCGTTTCGACTTCTTTCAATAATATTAATACCTCTGCCTCCATTTCATTCAATAATGCTGGCTTACTATATGTTATAATTAAAGTGTTGTACTGATGGTGCGTAGAAATGTTTTCTTGAGAAGGTAGCAAGTTGCATCGATCCAGTTCGGGGACAGTGATTACTTTATAATACTTTTTGTTTATGGTCCGCACAATGATTGCCCGTTTTTCTGCATCTGCACTCACTTGATAAACCTCAATGGGATATGGCAAATTACGTATACGCCACTCTATATTTTTCTTTGTGATGCGTTTAGTTAACATTGGGGCAGAATTACTTTCCGTTAAGGTGAAATCATTAGCGATAGCAGAGTTGTCTGCATCGCCGCCACCTGCACATTGGTTAATTTGTCGCGGTGTTTCGCCCAATTCAATTTCCCATTCTGGTTCCCCCATAAGTTGTTTACACTTACGCCATGCTCTTCGCTGTACGATACCTGTATCCATGCTGTATTCTTCAGCCATTTGCTGGCCATCAGGGAATTTGTAGAAAACTTTGCGACATCGACCACTGATCATAGAATTCTTTTCAGCGCTCCGTAAATAGTTGAGCCAATTTTCGTACGACATGCTGATTTTTATAGGTATGAGGCGGTATAAGCCTGTGCTATGAACTCCGTAAAATATAGGAGAGGATTGGATTATAATGAAGATTGCTATTTTTTTTAGAACTTTTAAATTATTTGATCAATGAGCGTTGCTATCGGCGCACGTTTTGTTTTGAAGAATTTTATCGTGAATGTTGCCACATTGTTTGTTTCGCTGGAAAACTAATAGGGCATTCGCATGTGGCGATTTTACAGGCAACAAAAGTTGAATGCGAAGTTGAATGAGAAGTTGAAAGTGAAAAAGTTACCATCCCTATTCAGACGAGGCGATTTTCGATTCAACACGAATTGTTATTTACATTATTTAAAATGAATTTAAATCGCAAAATTTTATCAATTGGCGTAAATTTGGTAAGCCAAGCGTTGGTAAAAGTGCTTTTTTACCAAGTTTTAACAAACCACTCGCCAGAATACAATTTCAAAATGGTGGTATGTATACAGAATGTAAACAAACAGAGGGTTGCAAGGAAAAAAAGTTGAACGAGCTCAGAGTTGGCTGGCGACCAACTTTGTTGAAAGCGATTAGTTGCAAGGCCGTCCGGTCGAGGCGATTTTTGCTTTCAAATAAAAGTTGCCTGAAAAATCGCCTTGTGCGAAAGCCTTATAACGAAAAGTATAAAAAGCCAAGGCGAATTTATACAAGGTGGTGTTGATGGCGAATTGAGACTTTCGCCGCGGTACTTCTTAATGTCAAAATAGTGTGTTTGTTGTAATACGAATTCGCCTTGTTTACAACAAACACAATTTTGACCTTAATAAGTACCGCGGCGAAAATCTAAATTCGCCATCAACACCACCTCGTATAAATTCGCCTTGAACACCACCTTGTATAAATTCGCCTTGCAATGTGGTGTTGTTAGATCAGCTGATTTCTTCGCCTTACATGTATTTTATTTTCACATTTAGGCTGCGTTTCTTTATACATTCCGGATAATCCCATTTCACAGCCGGAATAAACAGAATGCGTTTGAAATATACGTTGACATATCATCAGGAACGTTCTAAAGAATAAGTAAACAAAAAAGTTTATTCCAAACGTTCAGAATGAATAAAGAAATGCAGCCTTACTGATTTGACAGCGCACCCATCAAAGCAAAAACAAAATACATGTAAACTTTGGGGCGAATAGAGATTTGAAATAACACCCGCGATACAAAAAACATGTGGTTGTTGTTGTTGTATTCTTGCTTCCACCTTGTATAAAATTTGTCATTGGAATGTATTATAACGTGTTTTCATCTTGAATTAACTCTTTTTTTTAATTAAACAAAGGTGTAAAATAGTGGTGCTTGTGATGTAAACAAAAGCTCGGTTGACAAAACCGCTTCCAAAAACTTTTTCTAAAAGCAGTTAAGGCGAAATTAGTCAACGACGTGGCGTAAACGTACGTGGACGCTGACACGATCTACCTTATGGGATTTGCGTGTTAACGAAAACTCTACCGCATGACGGTGACGTTGCCGTAGCTTCTCTCTCCCAGTTAAATGTACATTTGCTAAATGCGATAGCATGAACGCTCTTCGAAAACATATGTTCGAAACTGCTAAATGTTGCATTTTAAATGCAGCAAAAACGCTGCATAAAGCGAAGCGCACATTAGTGCGATTCCATCGTTGCGAATACGTTGCGAATTCGGCTGTTAACTTCGAATCCGCAAACGTGCGCACACTTGAGCGATTTTTTCGCGTCGATTTCCGATGTACAATTCACTCAATTTTCCCTTTATTTCGTGTATTTTCGCACTCGGCGTGCCCAAATCGTACAAAATACTATTATTACGAACGTTTTTATTAGTTTTTGTACATTACACGTTTTTTTTCTTTGCCTTTATTGCTGTGACACCTTTCTTCTTCTTCTTTGACGCCTTCAAAACGCTGCAAGCCGCGTTTCGAACGCGTCAATAAAGAGGAACATTGAATGTTCGAAAAATTCGCAGCGACGGAACGTGCAAGTGTGCGCTAGCGCATTAAAATGTATGGGTAGCATTGTTGTAATTTTTGGGCTTGCGGATTCGCAACGACAGAATCGCGCCAATGTGCGCTTCGCTTAACAGTAAATTTTATATGTTGCTACGTACTTCGTTGCCTAATTTCGCCATTACAAATACACGGTCGCGTTCTACGTGATCTTGCATATTTCGTTGATGTGCAACCCTGGCTCTAGCGAACAAGTGAAAATTTTGCCGGCAAATAGATAGTTCTCCTGTTCACCCTCATAGATTTGCGGTTATGGAGTTATGAGAAAATGAGAAAGCTATCTTCTTCGCGAAATTACCTGAAAAAACACATCATCGGCTGAACTTCACCCAAAGCAGAGGTAAAAGCAGCGGCGCAGTACTAAATTTTCACAAATATTTTAATCTATAAAAAGTAAGAATTTGAAATTACTAGGGTAATAAGCTAAAAATAGTACAAAACTAGACAAAGCAGAAATTATAGCGAAGGGATAAACACTATTGTTTTTTCTTCCCTTCAACGTTTTACAGCTCATCAATTGAAAAGAAAGTGCTCCAGTAACCCAAAAAAAGTATATTGCATCAAAATGAGTCTCGTCTGGACTTTGATTGCCTCCTTTTTGTACGCGGAAATTGCCGTAGTACTCTTGTTGGTTCTACCCATAGCAAGCCCGTACAAATGGAATCGTCTTTTCAAATCCAAATTCTTGGCGATGTTGGCCCAACAGGCACACCTATATTTCTTTCTTATAATGGGTGTGCTGATATTATTCCTCTTGGATGCCATACGTGAAATGAGGAAATACTCGACACATGAAGCTGGCGGTCATGAACACTTGAACGTTGAAATGCAACACAGCATGCGACTGTTCCGGGCTCAACGCAATTTCTACATATCTGGATTCGCCATATTTCTTGTATTGGTCATAAGGCGTTTGGTTACATTGATTTCGGCACAGGCAAATCTTTTGGCACAGAGTGAAGCTTCAATGAAACAAGCACAAAGCGCCACAGCAGCAGCGCGCACCTTGATGGCTGAAAAGAGTACTGAGAAAGGAAAGGAAGCCACTGAGGACAAGACATTGAATGAGGTAAGTTAATAGATTCTCATGTACATGTTGTTACTATCGATTAGATATATTCGTTTTGGCTTGCGGCTGTATAAAATGAGTTCTTGTACCGAAAGGTGTGGTTCCACACTTCTTTCGTCAGTTTTTGCTGAGTAATGATTTTTGTTTTTAACATTTACTCAGTTATGGTTCAAAAATCTTTTGGAAATTTGCTTGCTTGAATATATTGATAACTGCGCCATGGAAAGTATGCTTTGAGCATAAACTAATAATCTCGAAAAGTATTTTCCAATATAATAAAGTATAGCTTAATAACGCTTGTAAAAATGGCCTCGCATACTTATTTCTGATTTTCACGAAACTTATCTAGAATGATCCTTTCTCCGTTTACTCTTTCGGGCTAACTTGCACAGATTTTAAATTTGCGGAGACGTGTACAAGGACTCAGTGCCAGCCTGAGTTAAAGAGCAGTGTTGATTCTATAAACTACATTTAATCAGTAGATTCCAGAACCTTAAGAAATTCTTTAATGGCGTAGCTCTAGAATAAAAAGAACTCTTTTAAAAATATGTATCACTTTCAGCTCAATGAACTGCGTAAGAAAGTGCAAGAGCTTACATCTGACCTGAACCGCGAAAAGAAAGATAAGGAAGCATTGAAATCTCAAGCTGAAAGTTTGAACAAAGAATACGACAGACTGACTGAAGAGTATAGCAAGTTGCAAAAGAAGATCATTATCAGCGACCATAGTGGAAAGGGTGGCGAAAAAGACGATTAATAACACACCCTGTTTAATATAATATTAATTCCTTTCTTAGAAAGATGAATAATATGCACTTTAACCCTTTTCTAAAATTAACCTGCTACTCAATATGGCGGTAACTAATAAACAGCTTATCGTCTGATATAAAATTGGAGACTTATTATATGAATCGTTATGGAAAGATTAAATTGCGATGGAGCGTTGAGCGAATTAGATTTATGATACAAAGTTTTAAACTTATACATAACATATTATACTTCTATGTTCTTAAAAAAATAATTTTCTAGAAGAGCATAATGTAGTATTTCTTTATATTACTTTGTAGCTTACTTAAGCATTTTTAAACATGTTGGTTAATACAAATTTTTCTTGTAATAACTTATTTCTTTTTGTATGAATAAATTGTGAATTATAAATAAATTTTGGAGTTATTTTCTGCCTCAGAAAACCCATTGCTTATAATTGGGATCAACTTTACTACGCTATCATAATTATTGTATAATCAAACGTGGAAGAATCATAAACCCCCATTTTGCTATATATTTATTATGACTTGTACTTGTACCTTTGAAACCAGCTGAGATGATTTGGACGATGACTCATTGATTTCTTTTGTTTTCTATTTTAGTACACATCAGCCATTGTTTGCATGCATATGAACGAATACTTGTCTAGCAGAATGTATTCAAGTAAAAACCTGTTTATAAATAAAATTTTACGTTGTTTTCAGCTTAGAATTCATTATCTCTATATTTGCGCTGTCCAAGGGCTACCAATGCGCCGAGTCACAATTAAAAAATTAATTTAAGCGCACTAGGTTATGTGATAACGATCATATACCGTTATCATTGCACAGACAAAGTCATTATATGACTTCTCAACATTGATATTCAAAATATTGAACTTATTCAGCATTTGTTGTTTAATCACATTCTAATTTAACATATTTATACAAAATTATGACCACCAAAAGCTTACAGAGAAACTTTCACTCTCGGCACGTACATAATGCCACCACTTTGGTGGTATGTAAAGGCAATCGCCTACCTGTAAAGTTACATTATAAAACGCAACCTCTGCTGCTAACGGAAATCGCTCTAAGTCCAACCGAGTTGCATCCAATTTTGAGGTATTACAAAGCATTTCGGAATCATGAGGATACAACTTTGCAGTATCAGTCGGTGCTGCTAATATGACCTGCTTTCGGCCAAACACTTGACAGAGCAAATTGTGTTCGGGATCATAATGTAGTGGTGATATGGTATTTTTAGGTCCCAACCAAGCTTTAATTGAAACCTTTTCAGGATCGGAGCTATTACCGCTGGAGTGCAAAATACAGTAGTCGGGTATGCGTATGTCGGTTTTAAGTGCCGGTATTTGATCGAACAGTTCATGTTGTGCCAAATATTCAATTTGTGTGTTGCTTTGCACGAATTGTCTGCGCAGGAAATCGCGTATTTTGACTAGCTGCTGTGACCATTCATCTGTCGTGTAGTTGGCACCGATTTCAATTGGTACTGTTCGATTACCGGCTAGTTTATGTAGATAGTTAAGATCCCGCCATTTATGCATAGCAGGCCAATGTGCAATTGTGTTGAGCAGCAGCGCTGGTTGCTCGGAATTGAAACATATTTTGTGAAAGTTCTCAACTGAGGGACAATCCAAGACGGGTATATCACATTTATATTGTTGACGCTCAAGCTCAGCTATGATTGGCAGATACCTCTCTGCATTGTCCTCTAATAGGAGATATGTATATATATGTGCATTCATTTTTGTTTAATTAAAGTTTTTTGGCTTTGTTTTCTTACCTGAAACTTTGCTAATATAGCTAGTCAGTTGGGTTTGAAATTGGTCACTGCCTTTATATAATGATTGTGTGCATCCAATAAGTATGGCTTCATCGAGTATCTCGGAGCAACGCAATAACTGCGTTTTCGATAAACTTTCACAAAACAGATAGTATATCTTTTAAATATTTATAATATACAAAGTTTTAAATTAGATTTCGCAACTCACTTTATAATAACAAGCCAGCGCATAAATTTTTCGCACTTCTATTGGCACTGCACTGAAGTGACCTGTGTGTATGCGTTCCCAAAATTTGTCGGCTAAGCTGGAAACAAGGTAGAATATTTCATCGTTAAACTCGCGTTCTTCATTTGTTTTTCCAACATCTGCTGCTGCCTCCCGGATTATGTAATCCGCTTCTGGTTCACTTTGTAAAATGTTTTTAATTTCTTCATATTTTGGCAAATATTCAGCGATTTTTGTCCAGTCTTCCATGCGTTCCTTTTGACTTTGTGCATCTCTCCAATGTTTTGTCTCCAATTTCCAATTGTTTATTTTTGTGGAACAGCTGATCGCGAGATAACAACCCTGAGTCAGCTGGATTTTAATGTTGCCGGACTGCATGTTTACCATTAAGAGGGATACCAGACTAATGTTATAATAACAAAATAAAAAATCGAGTACGAGTACTAAAAGATGATTTAAAAAGATTTCTTAAAATAAACTAATAATATACACATACTTATAAATCAACTCGTTATTACGGTATCTAACGACATATCGACATAATTACCCTTGTAGTGCGAGTCTGCCGGGGCAACCAAGTCAGGTGGTTGCGTTCCCAAAACGGCATTCACAGGTCGAGAGTAAATGCAAGTCGAGGCCGACTCCCTGTGAATGCCGTTTATGGCCTGTCGGTATGCTGTCGGATCCAAAAGTTATTTTATGAACCTCTGAACTTCGTCCGTCATTTAGTATAGATGCCTCCTGACGTGCCTTGGCGAGGGCTCTGCTGCAAGCAGGTTTCTGTTCGTCTGTGACAACCTACTAGGAACTGCTTACAGAGCATTGCTTAATGCTCCTTGACGATCTCACATGATCCCAGTTCCGGTTAAGTCCACTAGCCAACTGTGTGTTTATGGCATTAAGTGCTGTAGGGGTTTTGTGCCCTCTACATATCAGGAATGATGCTAGTGTTCACGGAAAAATTGACGATCTTGGTGAGGTATTATACTTCCGTTCCTATCATTTTCTCAATGGCCATTCCAATTTCATCACTGGTACAGTCTTCAGGTCAAGCGACGTTTAGCACTTTCCCCTGGTGTGGACTGTCGCATAAAATAGCTCACGCATTTTTTCTGGTCCGAAGAGGTGCCATCCCAAACCGTCGCGCTTCTTCGGGTTGATCGAAGATTGCTAACACCAGCGTTCAAAATACAGCCCTCAGCTCATCACAACACCTCAGCTAGACCTACAAACTCTATAAATTTTAAAACAGATCCCGACGGTAGAGAGTGTATGTGCTCCCCTCTGGGTCATAGATGATCTATGCTCATCTCCATTCTCCAGGAAACGGCCTCGCACTCCCGCAGAAGGTGTAATGATGTCTCCTTGGCAGAGTCATAGAAGCGGCATATGTATGTCGCTTGACCAGATTCTTAGCTTATGCAAATGACTTCAAAGCCTACAATGGCCCATTAAATGCCTGTAATGATTCTTAGTTTCTCTTGGGCCTCGCGCACATGAGTAGACTGTGTCTTGTTGGATTGTACCCTCCTAGTAAGCATTTAGGTTGACGAAGACCCGTGGTGCAATGCCAGTGTAGTTCCCTTAGTTTCATATTTTCCTTTCTGATCGCTACCTTTATCATGTTGGGACCTAATGATAGGAAGGGCTCAGGCCCTATCGAGGGCGAGGCAGCTTCATCGTGCCCTGGTGCCCGTATCACCACTCTTGGGCACTTGAGGGTTTGACCTCGAAGGATAAGAGCCTTGATTTATTACATAAAATTTGGATTCTCTCACTGCGAAGGCGATCTCTGCACACATACTGATGGCATAGACTTCCGCTTGTAAGATGCTTTGAAAGTTTTCCAGGGGAACCTGCTCCAATACCCTAAGAAGTCTTAGAGCCGTTTGTGTACCACTGTAGCATGCTCGCCTCGACGTGTCTCTCCATAATAGAGGTAATCCAGATCACC
Organism: Rhagoletis pomonella; assembly: GCF_013731165.1. Taxonomy (NCBI): domain Eukaryota; kingdom Metazoa; phylum Arthropoda; class Insecta; order Diptera; family Tephritidae; genus Rhagoletis; species Rhagoletis pomonella. Next base: position 14,930,120 of record NW_023458565.1, read on the forward strand.
TTGCTGTATGTGTTAACCTTAAAGTTTCTTTCGAAAACTGCTACTCTCTACATATCATCTCTGTCGAGCCGCACTAATGGGAGCGTGGGAACCTAGCTTGTCCCTGTTCAAAGATGATAAGATCTTATTTCTGCCGAAATTTCTTTCTCGCGTAATTGAAGAGAGCTCGATTTCCAGCCTTTTCAACAGTAAGATGCAGAATTACTTCCAGTAGTGTCGTCGGCCATGTGCGAATTGCCTTCGTAGTGAAAGCACTACGACGTTGATTATTTGTGAGTGGTCCCGGAAGCCCAAGCCACTGCCTAATAGCTTACCATTGTTCGCACTATTATGGTTTACATTCATATTAGGATCCTTGGAGCGCACCGCTAGGATTTGACCGCTAGACGTTTGCACGCCATCAACGCCCTTGTAGCCTTGGAGGTGGGCGCATCAAGATGCGCTCTTCCACTGGACTTTGGTGCACAGGATAAGTCCCAGATATGTATTTCACTTCTTTGCCGACGCCGATTGCGACTCCTTCTTGAAAGTTCCCTATACCCTTTACAGTTCTTTTTTCTGGTGAACGGACGACGGCTTCTAAGAGTAATATTTAAACCTGCATCCGCATACCAGCTTTCTGCTAGGTTAAATTCGCTTTGAACGATGTAGGAGAGGGTACTTCCCTCTGGAGATAATCACTATGTCATCAGCGTATCCTCGACAGTGAACGGCCTTATCCGTGAGTATTTGTAGGAGTTAGTCCACAACTAAGTTCCGCAGGAAAGGAGATAAGACCTCTCCTTCAGAGCATCCTTTTGTCGTTCGTTGTTGAAATACGCTACACTTCGGTTTCATTAATACTGATTTGCAAGAGCCTAGCTATCCATCTGCGGATGGTTGACTGAACATTCCTAGCGTCTAAGTAACATAGCTTAAATTTCGTTGTGCTTTAAGCTCCTAGAATCTATTAGTCAAAGGGATCTTAAGTTAAATAGAAGACAATCCATTTCATAGGCAAATCCATCTGCACTGACCACTATTTCGCCTTCTCTGTTAGCATCTACCCAATGGAACGGCTACCGATATCCGCAATAGAAAATCAGCGCGAAAAGCACGCACTTGAAAGTTGCAACGCAAACGTGCAACACCGAAATCGGTGCTCACGGTATAGCGGACAGCTGCAGCAGCAGCAGCAGCAACGATGCAATTTTCACCTGCATGCCACGCACATACCGACCAGCGGATGCTGCTGCTACCCCAGCCACATGTCGGCGTTGCTGTCTGTGGCATGCCAAACATGCGACCAATCAAATGAAGAACTTAAAATAGTGTAACACAATTTCATACTCTTTTGTCGCGCATTTCATTCGTCTCTGCCTTGTCGGCTGCTGGCTGCTGGCTGCCGTGTGTCGACGCGCCGATCCGCCTTGCATGCGTTCAGATCACGATCGCGTTGCAAAGATAAGCGCAATCAACGCGGTCTGCCGCTTGGCACTGGCACTTATGGTACGGTTGTGCTGCTGCGGCTGTTTATTTTTTTTGTTAATTTTGTTGTATCTTAGTTGCTTTTGTTTTTGCCTTGTGTCAGCTACTTGCAACAGCTTATTGGCAACACGCCCGGCGCACATGACGCCAATGGCGCGTTAACTGCAGCAAATATGCCTTGCGCCGACATCGGTAACAACGAGCAACGGTGACGAACACTATAATATTGTATTTGTAGCAACATGACCATGTTGCCAGCAGCTGTTGTGTTGCTGTTACTATTGCAAATGCTGCCCGATTTGTGGGTTACTGTGCGTGCGCAGTTCAGCGTCTTCTACGAAAGTCAAGAGATCTTAACGACCGATAAGCGGGGTGATCGAGGCGCGGCATTCAATGTTGTTGTGGCAGATTAGTTGGCATGTCGATGGGTACAGTGAGGGATTTTCTTGCTACTGTGGGGGAAAAATTAAATGAACTCTTAATTCACTTTCTAAAAGGTTTATTTCGATTTTAAGCTTCAATCGATTGGTAGAGTATAGTTTTTGGGATGACTTTACAACACTACAGTTCGTTGGAATTTGGTAGATATTATAAAAGAGTTTGAGAATTATGTTCGACACCCAATGCGGCGTTAGAGACACTTCTGAATCGTTGCGTGCATCAAGGCTGCTAGAGTGAAGTGGGTTGGTGGATCTCTTCCAGCATTACCTCTTTAGTTTCGAGGAAAATAGGTCCGCAGTCGAGTCGAAGTTGGAAGATGTCGATAAGTTGATGGGAGAATTTGCAAAAGGTGCAAAGCCCTCGGCCGGGTCCAAGGCTATAACCAAGCTAGAGTGGTGTGTATCGAGGATCGAGCGTGCCGACCTGCAGGTGGCTATCGATAGGAAGCACGAACCAGAGCAGACAGTTAATCGGGCGCAAGTTACAACGCGGAAGTCGGAGGCAGCACTAGCAGAAGTGAACGGGGAGCGGACATACGAGCGTATCGAGCCAGTGACATCACAGAAGTCAGAGAATTTGTCAAATTGGACAAAAGTAATGTAATCGTTCTCCTAGTCGATAGGCATGCTTGCCAATGAGGAAGTGTCCTGTTATAACAGATACTAACAAACTGATATTACGCTTAGTTTGGCGCAGTAGTAAGCCAGTGCGTTTAGCGGTGAGCACCGGCTAAAATTTTTTGGCAAATTTGCAAGTGACTTCGTCATGCCATATGTATATATACTTTAGTAGGCTTCTCGGAAATAAGTATCTTGCAAGTTTGTATGGGTATTGCTATTTCATCTTTTGTTCTTAATAGCAAGTTTGGTGTCAAGTCGCCCCAGTTCATCGGCCTCACAATTTCCCTCCATGTCTCAATGTCTCGGAGCCCATATCACAATTGAGGCGAAATGAATCAGCAGCCATGGAGGTTGTCGACTGCTTCGTTGGGGATTTGATTGGCGCCTGGCTGTCCGTGAAGATGCAAATATCAGTTCTTAGATATCGCATCTTATTAGTCTTGTGGCCCTGTCGATTACCATCAGTTCCGTCCGAAAAACGCTACTGTGGTCTTTGCTTTGCGCACTCTATTTGCAATGTTAGACCCCCAGTTACTACAAGGGTCTTCCCGTCGATCGAGATCGGGTGTCTCGTGCATCTTAGTTAAGAGCACTACTGGAAGAAAACTTCCAGTTAGATTGCTGGTAATTTTTCAATGGCTTCGTTTAAAAAGGATCAATGGCGAATAGCCAAAATATTTTAACATCGATTTCGCCTGCCTAATCCCACTGCATGCTGCCGCCATAATATTTTTCTTACCGGTTCCCGTGCTTGTCTCATTTAATACCATCACATCTTAAGGATGCTCACAGTCAATAACAACAAGCGTTGGTGTCATTTTCGATCCGGTCGATTTGGAAATATGCACAGCTTCACATCATTCGCTTCGCTCCATCTAAATCCGGACTGATCATATTGTTTGACCAGCGGCAAATCGATTTGAATGCACGCCAGCTAGAAGCAGTGGTCCACAAAAAAAAGACAAGGAAAAAAAAAACACCAAAGCTTAATACGCAAATGCACTTTTACCAATCAACAAGCTGCTGCTGTGGCGAATAAAATCAGCCAGCGAGTAAAGTCGCATAAATTTCGCTATGCTCACGCACGCAGGCACGCATATCGCGTGGCGTTGGTGGCGCTCTGTGCAACTACGTTTTTGCTAATTTGTGGTGCGGGGCGAGTTGAAAGACCGGGAATATGCACGCCATATTGTGTACGAGGGAGGCGTGCACGATCGTCGCAAGATCGCACAGCTGATACGGCCACGACCGAGAATGACGTGCACGACTGGAACTTTCAACTCAACTGTGCGTTGATCAGTGAGTCCACATCTTGGTGTTTGCTGCTGCGATTGTTGGGTGATTGCATGGCAAAGATGCTTATCGCGAGCGGCTGGCTGGCTGGCTGGCTGACTTGCGTGCGATAGCAGTGCACAGCGCAGTCGGTCACTTTAGTGCGCAGTGAGCGGAGAGTGTCATGGAAATTCCATCGCTGATTGTTGTTGTTGTTGTTGTTGTTGTTACTAGTGATGGTTTGCTTTGCCCGTTGCATGCAAGAATTCGTTCTGTACAAAATCAAAATGTCCAGCATTCATAGGACCCATCGACTGAGTTACATACATACTCGTACATACTCGCATTTATCGATCGCAATCAATTGTGCTTGGCGCTGCTTGCTGCCGGCTGGTGAATGTGATTTGCGCGTTATCATGTGCACCGATCGTTAAGTGATACAAAGCGTTACACAAGCAAAAACAAAAAGTAAAAAAAAAACATTTGATACTCGTATCTTAAAATGACTTGCATGTTACTGTCTGCGCGCGTTTGTCGCGAAATTGGAGCAGCACATGCGCAAACGCCGAACGCTTCGCTTGCTTAATAGTGCTTTCACTGAGCTGCAATCTGCAGTTCGCGCATGCAGTCCACAATGCCTTCCGCGGCAGCTGTCATTAGCCTTGTTGGTCTTTAATGGTCACCAATTTATGTTGCAATATTTTGTCGGCTCACTAAGGTGCATAAAAGCCGATTTAAGTCGCTATTCACACGCAGCGTTGCTCTAATTTATTTTTATGTACATACGTGAGGTTCTTGGAAAGTGGGCAGCACCTTCACAGATTGCTTGGCACATTTTCACCGTCACCTAGAGCACAGTATGTACATACGAATGTATGTCTGACGATGTTTTTTTCTGCTGTCATAGCAGTTGTCATACTGCTTGTCAGGTTGTTTGCTTCATTACCATTGACGTTCACGTGTCCTGCTTCACTAACCACCACACTTAGCTGGCTATGGCTGTGCCATTGTTAGCTTGGTCTGGTTGTTGTGGTAAATGGTATTGGAATTGACGCCGCATTTTGTGACAGATAGACTAAATGGAAGACAAGCACAGTCAGTGATAATTCTCGCTGTTGCAAGCATGCATATAGGAAAACGAATACCTACTCATACTAATGCATATGAATGAAAGAAAATATGAATTCAAAAAGGACTCGATAAATATATATTTTCTAATTGACATTGATAAATGCTTTAATAAATCGATAACAGCATCGATAAATGTTTCGATCGATACTGAATTTATCAACATTGAAGCTCGGAACACTTTGACGACAGCAAGCGACAAGCAGCATCTGTCAAATTTTAAATACACACGTTCTTACGGACACAATTATTTTGGCGACAGCACGACATCTTGGCTGCAGGACTGCAATTGTCGACGTCGCCAAATTAAATCTATTTCTAATTTTGCCGACGACAATGAGTAGATGTAGTGCTGCAAAATTAAATTGTCGCAAAATTAATCACATATTCTTGATTGTTCATGTTTTTCTTATTTATTTAAATAAAAATACACAATTTGTGAAATAAATATACCAAAATGTCAAACTTTAGAATCAGCGGTTTGCTATGTCGCTGAGGTCTTCAAAATGTTTAAGAAGCTAGCTTCAAGGCGACATTTGTCGACAAAATGATGTCGCTGTCGTTACGTCGTGAAGTTGCAGTCGTCAAAGTGTTCCGAGCTTGATAGCGAATGGAATGGAATTCATAAATATCAATAGAAATAGCAAAGAAATATTGTTATCTATATCGATAACTTTACAGATTATTATCCGTAAATTTAGAGGTTTTGTGTTATCGAAAAAGTATCGGTAACAACTTGGAGGTGTAAACTAAAATCGAAAAATTCTCGGACTATACCCGCCGCGAGGGTTCCGACTGGAAATGGGTACTTCAGAGCAATTCCGTACGATGAGAGGGTGTCCAGTTAAGTACGACTGGGCATCAGTTCTGTGTACTTATGCGTACTTTTATCGCTACGCCATGCGGAAATGGGCCTTCATCGTGGTATAGCGGTAGGAGCTTGATCAAGGCATTACCAGCCAGGTTGGGAGCTCAGTCGCTGACGCATTCCTATGGAAACCAAGCCACATTCGGTTGTAGTTATGGCATCTCGTAGGACTATGAGCGAGTACAGGAACAAAGCAACAACAAAAATAACTTTAAAGAATGAGACCGGCACTCACAAAACGTCTGAATCGCAAATCCCCAGGCCAACTCCAGTGGTGGACGCCCTCTGCCGATGCTGAGGCACATCCACAAAAGCGGAAAGCAGCTGGAAAATCATCATGCCTCAAAACTGATGTGCAGACCGTCACACATCCTACTCACACAGCTTTCAAGAGATCCGACGATAGGCTACATATTACCCAAAGCAGTCTTTGCTAGGCATAGCAGGGCTAGGCTGGCATGAGCATCTTGAAGAGGTTCGAGTTGACGCCGGATTTGTATAGCAGCTGATATAAAATGGGAAACAACGTTGATGGCCGATTATAATGGTAATTACCAATTGCCGGTGCTCGGTGAGTCACAGGCTGGGGAAAAGCGCAATCGGACGAATGAGATTGCGCAAAATAATCCGAAGGGAACCAGAACGCAAAGCGCCCCCTTTGCTTAAGTACCGAAGAACCGGATTCTCCTGTGGGTCCTGGATGGAAACCAGGGTTAGGAACTGGAACTCAGAACCGATCGAATCGCCTTCATCGGGCCGGGATACAGTTTGGTTCCAAGGCGATATCAAGGTCATATCGTGTGACAACGAGAAGTCTACGGAACTCTGTAAGAGGGCAGTTGCCAAATTGGGTCAGGTCTACCCCGGAGCACTGCTTCGTGCCGTCGATTGTAAAGAGATCAAGGGCATGGATGTCGGTGACCGTCGGAACACGAGAAAGTGCTCGATATTATAGCTCTTTTTAATCCAGAGTTACCTTCTCACAACTGGAAGGTGATGCGGCTGGAACACAGCAACAAAGTAACGCGTCAGGTGGTATTGATGCTGAACGAGGAGTCCTTGGCACTCATAGAAAGAACCGGTGGCATTATGAAATATGGTGCGAGCGTACGAAAATGATTTAAATACAGCAAGAAGTATGGCCGAAGTTGAGCTGAAAGAGGCCAATAGTTAGGAAGACATATTCGAGGAATCCAACCAGGACAATCCAAAGGATGATCCGGCTGGTGGATGTGCCTCATCGACTTCTTTGCTGGAGGTCGACTTCACCTTCCGGCAATACACCAAGCAGAAGCTGATGCCAGGTGGTGCATTTCCTGCAGATAAAAACCTCCACCACAGACATGTGCATAGTTTCTTCGGACTGAGGACGACAGAGCAAGTCTACACTCCGGTAAGTGGAGCTAACAACGGCATGTATCCTTGCAAGTACCAAATTAAAGTTATTGTTTCTTCCTAATTTCATTGACGCGAACACCACTACGGTTAGCCTGGAGCCGAATAGGCGAATGGTTAGCCTGGCTTCTCTGTACCTGGCCGACAATAGGCCAATACCAACGTCAGCGGTACCACAGCTGGTGGAAAAGTGGGGCGGGGCTTTGGCCCTAGGATATAATGCGAGCGCACACCACCGTACCTGGGTCATCGAGGACAACAAAATTGCACGAAATTAAATACTAATTCACATGTTTTGTGATTTGCGATTTATCAACATCTTATGAAATATACGCTGGAGTATTAGCACGGGCCCCCTTGAGAACTCCGGGCCCGGGAGATGCAGCAAGAGTTTAAACCGGGTATACCCACGCACAGTTGGAGTGTAGTAGTGGATACGAAGCAAACGGTTCGAGCAACAGTTTAGGTGTTCTAGCTTTTCAACAAAGAATGCTAAGAAGGGGATGGAAAAGGCACCCAGTATGTAAAACTTAACGAAAGGCGTGGTAATTTCAGTATACATAACTTCTTAACCAGAAATTTAACTTATGCAGGTAGGTCGAAAGGGAAAGGACAGGGTATCGATATCAAATTTCTGGGACACCAAATGTTTTTAAGACCAAGCATATTAAATACACTAAATTTAAATTAACCGGGTTAATACTAAAGTTAAAATTAACCTCTCTCTTCATTAAAAAAATTATTCTGGAACGGTCTAACTAGCTCAATTCTATATGCACGTATGTATGTCGTTGGATTACATCAAGCTTTAGTGAATGGGTACGCGCAATTTTCGCTGTTGGTGCATTTTTAAACTGATTGTGCAAACACAGTAGTTTTTTTTTGTATTGTTTTGACCCACAACTCTTTCGCATATGCATATTTTTAAATTTGTATGTACTTAAGAGTATGATGGCGACCTCATACAATGTCAATAACTTAAACAAGGTTTTTTGCTAAGCTGCAATTCATTTAGCTGTTGTAAATGTATGCACTTGGAAATTTGTATGTATTTACAGGGGCATTGTAAGTACATAGTGTTTGCGGTTAAAAGTTAATGAGAAAAGGAAGTTATCGGCAATTTGTTGTCGATCATTGAACGAGGAAAATATAAATTCGTTTCGAAATTATCTGACTGAAAATATTTGTTAAGGTGCGAGGTACGGCCCTGACAAATAAGCGTTAAGTCTACACTGGTCAACAGTGGTTTTGGTGCAAACATTCTTTTTCGCGACTTCTGAGAATCACCCAGCAATAGTCAGCCCTCTTACGACGTTCTCATTAGCCTTGGTACCTCTATTCCATAGTTTTTAGGTACTGGTGTAAACGCTCTCCTTGTTCTTTACTATAGCAACCACGATTTTCTAGGAAATGTTCGAGATTACTGTGGAGGTACTGCACTATGTTGGACATATTACATTCAAAGGTTTTAAAGCTCCTCTCCAGCATACCGTTCACGATTTCGGAGTAGCTAATTGAATTATGTATAATTTCCCTGAAAGTTTTTAGTTAATGCAACAAACGAAGTCCACATGAGCACACTCCAAATCGTTCATTGAACTTAAGAAATCAAACAAGAAGAAGAAGAAAAAGAATATGGATATAGATGAGATCAAAACACACACTATGTATGCTCAAATTCAATTTATATTAATCAAGCCATTACTTGCCCAATGCTCTGCCCCAATATTTTACTTAAAATGGCTCTGTCATCCAATCGCTGTTGTTGAGGCTTCCGTTTCATGCCGGATGCTCCCAATCATCAACAAAAAAAAAAACAAAAGAGCCTCAAGTAAAATAAATTGTTATGAGTTGTAGTGTAATAACTCTTGCCTCCGCATAATTACTGTTCATTTACTTTCCTACCGACTGATCAATTGACAATTACTGCTGATCTTCGGCTTGATAAAAGTACCTATCTTTTTTTTTTTTTAATTTCTCGTTTATGCGACGCGCAGCAAGTTTTATGCAAGCAATGTTATCACGGCTGCGGTGGCAAATTGCTCGCAGTTAAGCCATCTGACAGTCCCACATACACGCATGCACAGTTGCACACACCGAGGAGGGGTGCAAGGCACGCCCTCAAGATCACAAGATATCTAGTAAATTTGTATGAACAGCGAACGAGTCAATCTGGGGGCATGGGTATGACAGTTGCCTTCAGCAACTTCACGCTTTCTGCCATTGTTGTTATCGCTTATTTAAATGTTGTTGGACTTGTTGCATTAATCATCAGAGATGCTGCAGCAGTGAGGGAAATATATGTAAACATACACGCAATAAAACAAAAACAAAACCAAACAACATCCGATCAGTTGCGCCAACTGCTGTAATCAGCAACCAGTAGCCAACAACACCCAGTAGTTGGGAAGGCAACCCCACTCACTGCTCCCCTGATTTTATTGCTCCGACGCGATTTGTTTTTTGATGCGTTGCGGAAGTTGTCACTGCCATCATACTCGTCGTACTCGTACAAATCAACATTCACTTCTGTATTCATTCACTTTTTGCTTAACTTTTCCACTCAAAAGAACTTTCAGATATACTTAGCTATATACATATTTACAATTAAATCAAGATGCCGTTGTGCTATCTACTATGTGTTAAAACTTGTGTAAGAATATAATAATAAACGCGTAATATGCTCTTCGCTACATAGTTAAGTACATAAGTACCCCGGTAGCAAAATTGCCAGAAATCTGTTAGATATACGTCAGACTCGTCGGCAAAAAAGTCAGAAATCTGTATGATTTTGGCCGATATCGGCCAGTGAAGCATATGGAGAGGTTGACCGGAAGTCTAACCGACACGACGTGGGAAGTTCTGACCGACGATTCTGACGGATATCTAACAGATGTCTCACCAAATAATCATGGAAAATAAGAATTATCAGACGTGTATGCCCGAAATCGGACATAATTCGATCAGACATATCGGATAAGGAAATAAATAAAATTCTCCAAACACTGCGCCGCAGAAATCTGCACGAAACCTGTAAGACTTTGTATAAATAGTCAACTTTTTATTCCGACTTGTCTGATATCAGAAATGGTCTGGCAAATGTGCTAGCTGGGTAAGCAAGAGAGGAAATTCACAATTTGACTCGTAGCAAGTACTTTCTATGAAATTATAACACACAAATATGTACTCGAAAACCAGATATGTGTACATAGGATGGTGCGAAATGCATGTGAAAAAGTAAAGTCGGAATTTTAATGCTCTCAACCCATAGGATTGTTCTATAAAGAAAAATCAAAAAATATTTTGAGTTCTCTCAAAGTTATATGGAAAAAACCCCTTTTCGTAGAAATGAAAATTAATATTTTTCGATCGGAGAAAATTGTGTGAAATTTTTGCATTTATGACTTTCACTTTT
>NW_023458565.1:14940825-14945332 GCF_013731165.1 Rhagoletis pomonella
CTGATCAATTGACAATTACTGCTGATCTTCGGCTTGATAAAAGTACCAATTTTTTTTTGTTTTTATTTTTCGTTTATGCGACGCACAGCAAGTTTTATGCAAGCAATGTTATCACGGCTGCGGTAGCAAATTGCTCGCCGTTAAATATCTGGCAGGCCCACATACACACATGCACAGTTGCACACTGAGGAGGGGTGCAAGGCACGCCCTCAAGATCACAAGATATCTAGTAAATTTGTATGAACAGCGAACGAGTCAATCTGGGTGCATGGGTATGACAGTTGCCTTCAGCAATTTCACGCTTTCTGCCATTGTTGTTATCGCTTATTTAAATGTTGTTGGACTTGTTGCATTAATCATCAGAGATGCTGCAGCAGTGAAGAAAATACATATATGTAAACATACACGCTATAAAAAAAAAACAAAACCAAACAACATCCGATCAGTTGCGCCAACTGCTGTAATCAACAACCAGTAGCCAACAACAGCCAGCAGTTAGGAAGGCAACCACTCACTGCTCCCCTGATTTTATTGCTCCGACGCAATTTGTTTTTTGATGCGTTGCGGAAGTTGTCACTGCCATCGTACTCGTCGTACTCGTACAAATCAACATTCACTTCTGTATTCATTCACTTCTTGCTTAACTTTTCCACTCAAAAGAACTTTCAGGTATACTTAGCTATATACATACATATTTACAATTAAATCAAGATGCCGTTGTGCTATCTACTATGTGTTAAAACTTGTGTAAGAATATAATAATAAACGCGTAATATGCTCTTCCCTACATAGTTAAGTAGATAAGTACCCCGGTAGCAAAATTGCCAGAAATCTGTTAGATATCCGTCAGACTCGTCGGCAAAAAAGTCAGAAATCTGTATGGTTTTTTGCCGCTATCGGTCAGTGAAGCGTATGGAGAGGTTGACCCGAAGTCTAACCGACACGACGTGGGAAATTCTGACCGACGATTCTGACGGATATCTAACAGATGTCTGACCAATTAATCATGGAAAATAGGAATTATCAGACATGTATGCCCGAAATCGGACATAATTCGATCAGACATATCGGATAAGGAAATAAATAAAATTCTCCAAACACTTCGCCGCAGAAATCTGCACGAAACCTGAAAGACTTTGTATAAACAGTCAACTTTTTATTCCGACTTGTCTGATATCAGAAATGGTCTGGCAAATGTGCTAGCTGGGTAAGCAAGGGAGGAAATTAACAAATTGACTCGTAGCATGTACTTTCTACGAAATTATGACACAGAAATATGTACTCGAAAACCAGATATGTGTACATTAGGGTGGTGCGAAATGCATGCAGAAAAGTAAAGTCGGAATTTTAATGCTCTCACCCCATAGGATTGTTCTATAAAGAAAAATCAAAAAATATTTAGAGGTCGCTCAAAGCGCTCAAAGTTCTTCATGTATTTTATTTGAAAAAAAAACACTTTTCGTAGAAATGGTATAGAATTTTCGAAAATTAATATTTTTCGGTTTTTGTAGCGATCACTTTGTAGAATATATTTTTGGTACACTTGTAGGCTGGTGTGATCTATTATTTAATGGTGCAAATAAAACACTTATTCCACCTTCGTTGCCCAACGTTTCGCTGAAATTTCCAGCATCATCAGGGGCCACTATGTTTATTAAATCCAACAAAGAAATACAACGAAAAAACAAAAGATGTTCAAATGAATAATAAAAGTTGGCATACATGTGTTTGTAAAAACAAAGACAACAATTATGGACTAATACAAAGAACATATACTCACAATAATATTAAACATTTACTTTAAACTTAATATTAATATATATACACGTAATCAGTACCACTCTCTATGGTAGTCTTGTCATAACTAAATTGTTTATTTTGATATGCATAACATGTAGGCGGCCGCGATGTTGTCCGTATCTTCTTTTTTGTTGATCGTATTCTCCCTTTTTTCTAATATTCTTAAGCTTTCCAAAGTGTATCTCGTCATTTCCCTCTTTTCCTTGTCAATAATCCTAGTGTTAGTGAAATCAGCTGTGTGGCCGCTGTTTAATATGTGCTGTGATAGGGCTGTGCTGTGTTTTTGTTTCCTTATATCTGTTTTATGTTCGGCTATACGAACACCTAATGCGCGTTTTGTTGTCCCTATGTACACTTTACCACAGTTTTCGTTCTCTTTGCCCTTACATTGTATTTCATAAACAACGTTGTTTTGTTGCTGTATGTCTAGTGGGCTTTTTGTTCTTGTGTAGATTCTAGCTAACGTGTTATTTGTTTTGTAGGCGAGAGTTATGTTTTGTTCCTTTAATGTGCTGTGATCAAAGTTTTCGCTTAGCTTGGGGATGTAAGTGACGCTGTAGTACTTCTTTGGTGTATTTGCTGTTGCTGTGGTCGGCGTTTTATTTTGCTGATTTCCTATTCGCATTGTTTCTTGTTTTATTAGTTCGCGTATCAGGTGATTGGGATAATTGTTGCTTTTCAAAATGCTGTGTATTTTCTCTATGTTGGCTTCGTGAAATTTTTGGTCGCTTATCGTCAGTATTTTGTGTATAAGATTTTTCGCGGTGTTGATTTTATATTTTCTTGGTTGGGAGGAGAGATAATTGATCAGGCGTCCAGACGACGTTGGTTTCGAGTACCAGTTTAGAACAATATTGTTGTTGTTTTTGTGTATACGGACATCAAGGAAAGGAATGCTCGCGTTTTCTTCCATTTCCATGGTAAACTGAAGTTTTGGGTGGTATTTGTTTAGCGTCTCTAGAATTGTATTCACGTCGTTGCGGTTTGTTATTGCAAAAATATCGTCTACATATTTGTTGATAAACTTGATGTCAATGTTGAAGTGTTGTTTCAGCTCCGAGATGGTGTTGTCCAGAAGGTCGTCCATAATGATGTCGGCAATTGTCGGTGAGAGGGGGTTGCCCATTGGCATTCCAAATGTTTGGGTGTATAGTTTGTTATTGCACATGAAGTAGTTATTATCTTTAAGGCAGAAGTCAAGAATTTGTTGGAATTTGTGTTTTGGAATGCTGGTTGTCCGTTGTATCTGGTCCCACTTTTTCATAATAATTTTTGTGGCTAACATTGTCGGTATATTCGTAAACAAGGAGATGACATCGAACGACACTAAAACATCTTCATCACATACACTTATATTCGTTAATCTCTCTTTCAAATTAAACGCATTCTTCACATTGTATCTCTCTGAAATCAATGGCTTGAGTATTTCTCCGACATATTTGGATAACTTGTAACAGGGGACCATGACTGACGAAGCAATGGGGCGTAAAGGAACTTGCGGTTTGTGAATTTTCGGCAGCCCATATAGCCTTGGCGCTGCAGCTGCGGTGCTGGTGAGAAGCTGCTTTTCCCTTTTGTTTATGTGTTTGGCTTTGTAGAGCTCATCAACTATTTTATTGTTTTTTCTCTGCAGAGTGCTCGTTGGGTCTGTTCTTGAAGTTTTGTATGTGTTTTTGTCTTCTAGTAATTTGTTTATCTTTTCAATGTATTCCGATTCGTACATTGCTACTGTCTTATTGCCCTTGTCAGCATCTGTTATAACAATGTTTTTGTGGGATCTCAGAAACGCCTTTGTTTGGTTAAATGCAGCTAAAATGAATTTTTCGGCAGAGTTGTGTTTAATATTCCGCTTGAACAGTAGAATTCTGTTGCTCAACTTATTTCTCGCTGTTTCTTTCTCCTTTTCGTTTTTTATCCCCATGATTATTTGTTCCATTTCTGCTATAGTGAGTATTGGTGAGAAACTTGTCCTTGTTGTTGGTAATGTGAACTTTTTCCCCAGTGATAGTAGCCACCTTACCTCTTCGGGAAATTTGACGTTCGTTTTGTTCACGAACCAATTGTTGTTCTTTTGTATTCCCAGCTTCCGCATCTGTTCGTGTTTAAGACTCTCAATTTTTGATGTGAGTATTGATTCTTTTTCCTTCGCAGTTTTTTGGCTTTGGGCGTTCTGCTTGCTGATGAACGCGTCGAATTCTGAGCTACTTAAAGTGACTTTTAGTTGTTGTTGTGCATGCAATAATAGATCTTTTGTTATTTTAATGTTTATATTTGTTTGTGTTATCTCGATGTTTAATATTTTTGTGAGACATAGTCGTTTTGAATTTTCCACCTGTTTCCTTATTTTCTCTGAAGTTGTATTGATTTTTAGATTTTTGATCGAGTTTGTCAGATAATTTGGCATTAGCCCGTATTGTTTGCATCGCAATAGAAATTTAAGCTGCTCCATCTGTTTTGCTAATTTGTGTTTTTGTTTACTGTAGTGTTTCAGTGTGATGCATGTATGCTCGCCGTGTTTATACTTCATATGTTTGTAATAGTCCTTCATCTTGTACTAGTGTTGCTGTTTTTGTTGGTAAAATAAACGATGTTCAATATATCGGCAGGCCTTCCGAGATTAATGTTTTTTGGTTTTTGTAGCGATCACTTTGTAGAATATATTTTTGGTACACTTGTAGGCTGGTGTGATCTATTATTTAATGGTGCA
>NW_023458565.1:14945432-14947058 GCF_013731165.1 Rhagoletis pomonella
TATTTGCGCTGTCCAAGGGCTACCAATGCGCCGAGTCACAATTAAAATATTTTAAGCGCACTAGGTTATGTGATAACGATCATATACCGTTATCATTGCACAGACAAAGTCATTATATGACTTCTCAACATTGATATTCAAAATATTGAACTTATTCAGCATTTGTTGTTTAATCACATTCCAATTTAACATATTTATACAAAATTATGACCACCAAAAGCTTACAGAGAAACTTTCACTCTCGGCACGTACATAATGCCACCACTTTGGTGGTATGTAAAGGCAATCGCCTGCCTGTAAAGTTACATTATAAAAAGCAACCTCTGCTGCTAACGGAAATCGCTCTAAGTCCAACCGAGTTGCATCCAATTGTGAGGTATTACAAAGCATTTCGGAATCATGAGGATACAACTTTGCAGTATCAGTCGGTGCTGCTAATATGACCTGCTTTCGGCCAAACACTTGACAGAGCAAGTTGTGTTCGGGATCATAATGCAGTGGTGATATGGTATTTTTAGGTCCCAACCAAGCTTTAATTGAAACCTTTTCAGGATCGGAGCTATTATCGATGGAGTGCAAAATACAGTAGTCGGGTATGCGTATGTCTGTTCTAAGTGCCGGTATTTGATCGAACAGTTCATGTTGTGCCAAATATTCGATTTGTGTGTTGTCTTGCACAAATTGTCTGCGCAGGAAATCGCGTATTTTGACTAGCTGCTGTGACCATTCATCTGTCGTGTAGTTGGCACCGATTTCAATTGGCACTGTTCGATTACCGGCTAGTTTATGTAGATAGTTAAGATCCCGCCATTTATGCATAGCAGGCCAATGTGCAATTGTGTTGAGCAGCAGCGCTGGTTGCTCGGAACTGAAACATATTTTGCGAAAGTTCTCAACTGAGGGACAATCCAAGACGGGTATATCACATTTATATTGTTGACGTTCAAGCTCAGCTATGATTGGCAGATCACTCTCTGCATTGTCCTCTAATAGGAGATATGTACATATATGTGCATTCATTTTTGTTTAATTAAAGTTTTGGCAGTGTCTACACACACGCGCCACGGTAAATTTTACCGTAGATCCACGGTAAAAATTACCGTGGATCTACGGTAAAATTACCGTGGATCTACGGTAAAATTGCCGTGGATCTACGGTAAAATTACCGTGGATCCACGGTAAAAATTGGATCTACGGTAAAATTACCGTGTATCTACGGTAAAATTACCGTGTATCTACGGTAAAATTACCGTGGATCTACGGTAAATTACCGTGGATCCACGGTAAAAATTGTCGTGGATCTACGGTAAAAAATACCGTGGATCTACGGTAAAAAATTACCGTCGATCCACGGTGTATTTACCGCGAATCCGCGGAAAAAAAATTACCGTGGATTCACAGTGATTTTCGAAGCGTGCGAATAACTGTATTTTTTAACAGTAGATCTACGACAAAAATTAGTGTGGCCCCGAGGTTATCTATTTTTCCAACGTGAATGAACAATCCTAATTTCTCATATAGATGTATCACGAGAGATGTATGTAAATACCTAAGTTACTGCCATTCATTCAAAAATCAGTTCGTTAATTAGTTGATAAAAATCGTGCAATAATAATAACCTTTGAG
>NW_023458565.1:14947158-14951845 GCF_013731165.1 Rhagoletis pomonella
CATCTTCATCTTCATCTTCATCTTCATCTTCATCTTCATCTTCATCTGCATCTTCATCTTCATCGTCATCTTCATCTTCATCTTCATCTTCATCATCTTCAGATGCAGATTTTATGACTTGGTGTTAAATATTAAACGCAAGAATCTCCGAACTCGTAGAAGAAATTTCACTTCAAAAATCCTGCAATGCGACCAGAACCTAACTAAGATTTTAGTATTCGGTATAGTAATGATCCTCCATGAATCTCCCCTCTCAACGATAATTCTAAGAGTTCGCGCATGGAGAGTTTATATTTCCCATAGGAATAACACGTATGAAAATGATTTCTTCTCTTTTGAGGTCAATACAATTTTCTAGGATCAATGCAAACGTCTGAAACTGTAATAAAACATTGAGTATAAGCCATTTAAGTGTTATACTGGCTCAGATTATGCTGGTCATTGATCAAAGAACAGTATTGCAAAGTAAAACAAATATAATGGAAGTTTAATTAGCGTGGTTGTTTTCGATAGCAAATATAAAAAAAAAAAATAAAAAATAAAAAACATTTAAGTAAAATTATTAACTGTAAATTTTTCTTTAAGGAGCTAAGGAGCTAATTAATTTTTTTAGTCCTCTGATCCAGCTAAAATCCTTTGCTCCGCTGCGCTCCGAAGCCCTGGACTCGCCCGCGGTTTACCCACCCCACTTTTGTACATATGTAGTTGTTTAAGCGGAATTCTCTGTCCTTCTCTACTGTTTCGTTCTTAAACCAGGGCTCAATAATTAACCTTAGATATGTATATCGATGTTCTTGTCACTGAGTAGCATATTTACCTAGGGTTTGAGTATCTGAAGGAGTGAGGAATTCCAAGGCCATTGAATTCAAATTTATTTGTATACTTTTTCGAATTTTAATATATGTATATTTTGAGTTAGAAAGTCATGCTTCTTATCTGGTATAAATTTTTATATTTGAGAAATGAAGTAATTCTAAAAATTCAAATGGCATGCTGTCATAATACTAAGTACATATATATATACTATTTAACATACGGAAGTCTACGCTTTTATCCATACTTAAACCAAATCATGCAAACATACATACATACATACTTACGTATGTATGCCTAGGCATTCCGTGAGTATCTTTACTCCTATAATGGCATGTAAAAATCCATATCTAAATACATCTGCCTCTCAGCTGTTTTCAATTAAGAAACAATTTCTTATTTATATGCGCATTTACATACAAACATATTCACTCTATAGAAGCACATATGTATATACATACATATGACGGTACGTATTTATATTCATTTATGCACTCGCCTATAGTAAAAGTATTTTTAAGTCGCGCACACGTGTTAGGTGTGTGGCGGCATGCAGCTTAACATGCCACAGGAAAAGCTAAGGCAACAGCTGATGTGCACATTTGCGTATCGCCGCTGCCACCGGCTCTCGCTGATGCATTGCAAAGAATGCAGCTCGGGCATTAAATTGAAACAAATTTCCAATAAAAGTTGCAAACAATTCTATGCCAGATATGTAGAAGTTTAATGCAGGCATATGCACATACATACTTACATATGTATGTATGTACGCTTGCGCTTCCACACTGTATGTGTATATACAAACCTAGGTATTTACAATACATACAGACGTCGGAAGCCAATAAAATTCTTTGCCAGTGAATGTTTTTGTACTTTCCTATGATTGTGGTGTGTACATTTGTTAATATCATTGATAATTGATGGCGCAAATGATCTTCAGGTGTTGCACAGCTGATGTCCATAAAGTACACATCAAAGAGCACATCAGGTACATAGTGTGCCGTTATTCTTGTTAATAATTATTGCTGTTGCTGTTGATGTCAGTTTTTATTAAGATCGTCATGTATTCATGCATAGATATCTACAAACATACCTACATACTTCTGTACATATGTACAATAGGCATAGGACTTTTTTCTAAAATTAAATATGTATGTTCTACCCATGAGGAGAGCATAAGGAATGATGAAAAACCAACAAAAATTTTGTAAAAAAAATTTACACAGGGAGCTCCGAGAAATAAAATACATATTTGTATGTAGATGGAAAATGAATTTTAGATATAAAAGTCATATGCCTAATGTAGTACATGTGGAGGTGTAAATTGTATCGCTATAGTCTCATAAAAGCATGGCATTTATAATTGCTCTTGCGTGGAACAAAAATGTTAAATTGACCAATACAATGTGAGTTCCTTTTATTTCAGAAATTACACTGTGGGGAAAAGCTTAAGTCTTGAAATTACAAAAAAACGCCGAAACAAGTAAACTTATCTTTGAGCCGTAGATTACGAATCTGTATTCTATGTTTTTCTAGATCAGTCCATTTTCCTAAGATATTTTCGTTTTTATTATGAAAGCTCAAATTTAAGAGGGAAAAATTAAAAAGAAAAATAACAGAATTTTCGTACATTTTCTGTTCATTTGTGTTAAATAATATTCTTTTATAAAAAAAAATTAAGTGACTAACGAAGAAAATCTATGGATAAATAAAGAAATTGTGAATGGTAAAATAAAAATGCGTAATGATTTTTTTTTATTAAATATGAGCAGGAAAGAATGTTAGGGCCGTGTAAATGGCCATACTCGCACATGGCGTATGCGTAACATTTTCCATGTTAATATTTGAATTCGTTTTCATTCAAAATGCAAACTTAAAATTAAAATGCATTATATATATATTTAGAAAAACCCCGTAATCTAAGTAGACCCAAATTATTTAAGTTTATGTGTCTTGGCGTTCTTATAGCGTTATCTATGAAATTTTTTAAACAATTCGCTCAATATTTGTACATACTTTTTTTCATGTCAAATCACTTTATTTGCATCAGAGACTGTAATCAAAAAATTTTTAAATCAAAAGGACTTAGCGAAAAAGTTAGGAACCGTTTGATTTCGAAGATACCATTATTCTTATTTTATAATATGATTCCTTCATGTCTTTTCAATTTTTTTAAGCATAAAATTGTTTAGTCTTTTTATTTTTTAATTATTGATATTAAAATAAAATCCCTTCTGGTTTTTTCCGACATTCATGAAGAAACGGAAAAACGTATTAGGGCTGTTCAGGATGTTGTGAAAATAGTCTTGGAGTTGCAGTTGGAATTGCATTTGCAAATTTTATGCTTGCTGCCATGGTAACCATGTGCATTTTATTGTTGTGAACTTACAAATGCAACAAATATGCCATTGCAAGAGCATATGCGCAAGATCCCGAATAGCCCTAGCCCTATTTATTCTGCCAAGTCGCTGTAAAGTAAAACGCGCAATAGTTCTGGTAAATGTGTCAACGAAAAGTTATTTAAGCATTGACCTACACAACACAATCATGATGTCTCTGAATGGCACTTTGGCGCAATATAATACTGGCAATTCGGACCCATGGCGCCAATCGTAACACACGGTAACTTGGTTTGCGCTAGTTCAGCGGCTGCGTGTCCTTTTCATTCTTCCTGAGTTCGTTCTGCACGAATCGCTAATGGCGACTATGTTAGCCAATGTTTGATATTCTGTTAGCGGCATAATGTCCCTCGAACACTACAGTAGAACATCAAATAATTCGAGTTGTCATATTCGAAGCAATCGAGCCATAGCCGCGAAAGAAACGTAAGCACCAAATGATTTTATTTTGTGTTTTTTTTTTTTAATCAAGGTCCATAATTTTTCCACAGACAAATAACTTCTTCATATTCACCAACTGTAAATGATACAACAAAAAAAAAAAAGCTCAAAGTGAACAATACATTCTCGAGCTATGCGCTTTCTGACGTAAGCAACTTTGGCATATACTATACGTACAAATATTTATTTTTAATATCAATCAGGGCTTATATCCGATGTAAATTCATTTTTGTTTTAAAGCATTACCTACTGCGAACTTTTTTTGGAATTTAGCTACCTTTTTCGAAGTTCCACCTGCTTCCAAAAAATATCCCTGTGGGTGGGAGTGTCAAATTTTAGAAAAACCTACTTACAAAACCTTTAAAAATTGCATTAGGGTGCGTTCACACAGAACGCGGAGCCGAACCAGGCGAAGCCGTTCCGAGCAAAGTGAAGCTTTCAAATTGGTGTAGCTATATGAAAGTGTTCATACAACAAATTTTTTCATAAGCGTTCTGGAGCTGAAAGCAAAGCTTTTTTTAATTTTGAATTTTCTACTTAATTTTTCAGCTTCATGACGCTGCTGCAAACAAAATAGAAAAATATGTATTCAAATAAAACCGAATTCTGCAACTAATCTTTTAAATAAAATTGAGCAAATATTTTTGCCGCTTTTCATTGACGGTAATTTTTATGGTATCTTTGCAGCCGAGTGCATGAGAAAAGCTGCGCTTCGCTTCGTTCAGTGTGAACACCAGCAGCTTCGCTTTGTTCCGCCTTGTTTCGCTCCTCGCCGCTGGACTTTCTGTATGAACGCGCCTTTATGGGGTACGCAGTTCTAGAGCTCATTCAATTCTAGTTAGTACAGTAAAGTGCAAGTTTTAAGTGACTACAAAATACTGTAGATTTTTGGCTTTTTTTTTTGTTGACGGTGTTTCGATATGGAGGCAGGTGGTAAAAAGTCATGGTGGTAGTTGATAGAAAAAAAACTGATGGGCTTGGAAAGGGAAAAGTGAAAGTCATAAATGCAAAAATTTCACACAATTTTCTCCGAT
>NW_023458565.1:14951945-14953193 GCF_013731165.1 Rhagoletis pomonella
GAAGCGGATTACATAATCCGGGAGGCAGCAGCAGATGTTGGAAAAACGAATGAAGAACGCGAGTTTAACGATGAAATATTCTACCTTGTTTCCAGCTTAGCCGACAAATATTGGGAACGCATACACACAGGTCACTTCAGTGCAGTGCCAATAGAAGTGCGAAAAATTTATGCGCTGGCTTGTTATTATAAAGTGAGTTGCAAAAACTAATTTAAAACTTTGTATATTATAAATATTTAAAAGATATACTATCTGTTTTGTGAAAGTTTATCGAAAACGCAGTTACTGCGTTGCTCCGAGATACTCGATGAAGCCATACTTATTGGATGCACACAATCATTATATAAAGGCAGTGACCAATTTCAAACCCAACTGACCAGCTATATTAGCAAAGTTTCAGGTAAGAAAACAAAGCCAAAAAACTTTAGGGAGTGTCTATTTACACGCGCCACGGTAAAAAATACCGTGGATCTACGGTAAAAATACCGTGGATCTAGGGTAAAATTACCGTGGATCTACGGTAAAAATTACCGTGGATCCACGGTAAAAATTGCCGTGTATCTACGGTAACAATTACCGTGGATCCACGGTAAAAATTGCCGTGTATCTACGGTAAAAATTACCGTGGATCTACGGTAAAATTACCGTGTATCTACGGTAAAAATTACCGTGGATCTACGGTAAAAATTTCCGTGTATCTACGGTAAAAATTTCCGTGGATCTACGGTAAAAATTACCGTGGATCCACGGTAAAAAATTACCGTGTATCCACGGTAAAAAAATTACCGTGTATCCACGGTAAAAATTACCGTGTATCCAAGGTAAAAAAATTACCGTAGAACCACGGTAAAAATTTACTGTGGATCCACGGCAATTTCTGAAAATTTTTGCTTGACGAAGAAGATGTTTGATTTCCGAGGTGCGCGAAGAACAACCTTTTTAATGTAGATGTGTGTAGATGTGTTATAACAAGGCACAGACCTCTGTCTACTTTAACTGAGCCAACCCAGAACCCAGAGATACCGATCGATTTAACTCGCCAATTCCCGAATAGCAGCACTGATTCAGCTCATAACCGTTTGCCGGAAAAGGTCGTCCTGGAAGAAGAAAATCCCAAAACCCCACCTTCCGCTACTGACCACAAAGAAACGCCTTTGGTGATGCCATCTTTACAGCTTCAAACTTGTAGCAAGATTAACGGGGCGACAATTGAAACTCTTTTTGGAATAAAAGATGTTTGTAAAGTCG
>NW_023458565.1:14953293-14958459 GCF_013731165.1 Rhagoletis pomonella
ATTTTTGCAAACTTCTAAAAAGGATAAACCATCATCGATAACGACATGAAAGCGATTATCTTGTTTTAACTCGAAATATTGCTCAGCAACTTCCAGCATAATGGGATCTATTTCCACGGCAGTAAGGCGTACATTGCTAAAAATTTATTAGTATAGAAAAAATATTAATCAGTATATAAAATAAACTCAAACTTACGGTACTGCCGCATGTAAAAAACTGCAAAGTCCACCACCGCCCAAACCCACCACTACGACATCTCTAAACTCATTGGCGTTGTTTTTCAAGCCTGTGACCAACTGCACACCTGCGGACATATATAAATGATGTTGGCAGGCCAAGTAACCAAAGTCAATTTTCTTGCGTTCCTTTTTCCCTTTCAATTTTACTGCAAAAATAGAGGAAATAGTAAGTGAAAGAACTCTTGCTTAAAAATTTTTAAAAATACTTGTTTTCACTAACGCTTCCGATTGTACTACAAATTGATTACTCAAGAAAATCAAACGCCGAAATATTTTGCCATCATTTCCCTCCACTTCTTCAATGCGGAATTCGCCAGATATTTTCGAAAACCCGCTTACTAAGGTTTCACGCCTGCCAACATCGGCACCCAGCGAAAGGAAAGGTATCTGAAATTCAGATGCATAAGTTTACATTCAATTGTTTTACTGAATATTTATATTCCACCTGTTCCGTTAGGCCCAAAGGAGCAAGGCACTTAATGCTGTCCGCCAATTCACCTTTAACACTATCCAATGAGCTATATTCCTGATCGCGATGAAGTGCTACAACAGCTGAGCGTTGAAATTTCGCTGATTTTTGTAATTTTTTACGTCCCTGAGGTGTAGCAAAAAGCCATTCGATTTCTCTGTAAGTATGTGCATGACACATTAAAAATACATTACGATACTTAAATAAGGAAACGCCCGCAGTCCACATACATATGTATGCACATATTCCACATTTGCTGCAAGAGTGCCATAATCCAAATCCGTGTTAAGTAGGTAGTAGTTAGTTAGGGTTAGTAGGTAGTAGGTAGTAGTAGTAGTGTTAAGTATCGTTACTTTTTCTTCTATGTTGTGTAAAAATTTCATAGCTCTACCGATAAGCAGTAGAACAATATATATGCGTTCATTTTTTACTATGGGAGCATGATTCAATAAAAGAAAGATTTTGTAATAAAACAGTATTCTCGCTCCCACACATAAAATCGGCTCCTTTACTTGTGCGGAATGTTGCTGACTATAGTTTTTAGTCATATTGGTAGTAAAACCTAAAGTTCTTCATACTAAATATTCGTTGGCATTACCTTTGTTTGCGTAATTTTCTAGAACGAGTGTAGAATAGGGACCGTTTAGCTATAAAATAACCAAAAATGCCGATAGATAGAATTGATTACAACGATACCAAAATTATTTGGCGCAGGCAAAAAATATCGAAGATATAAGAGGTTTATTTGCTTTGTTTATTTGTATTTCTTATTATCACTAAATTGTAGAAACCCCAAAGTACATCATGATAAAATATGTAATATCGAATTAAAGATAATAACTTGTACTTTCTAAATAATATAAATTTCTTTACCATTAATTATGCAAATAATTTTGGCATGGTTGAAATGAGCATAAAAAGTTCTATTGATCTGCAGTTTTCGTTTTTGCATAGATGAACGGTCGGTTCCAGGAAATGATGAATAACTTAAATCAAAAATGCACATATTTATGTATTGTTTAGTATTTTCATTAAAACACCAAATATATTGCAAAATCGCATAGAATAAATAATACACATTTTACTTCTAATTGTATACTTTGCGTACTTTTTGTAGTACCTTTCTACTACCGATTTCTTGTGCCAAATAATTTTAATTTATCTAGATTTGTATTTTGGAAGTGGTTGAATTTATTTTTGTATGACAGAGAACGTAACCATCGAGTTTTCCTAGTATTTTTACAAAGTTTATGGTTTTTATTGTACTGTGAACTAAATTTTTATAAAAGAAAAAATTATTTAAATAATTTTCTTTTTTTATAGTAGCCATTTCGATTGGCAGCAATTGCCTCAAGTTGATATTAGCTGCGAAATGTTATATAGCGTTTATTCACTGCTCTATGCGTAATATATATATATGTGTGTAAACGCCCTCAAAGGCAACTTTCATATTAACTTTCTTATATAAATGAGTGTTAGCTTCAATTTAAAATTTAAATTCCTTATACTTCTTTGTTGTTTTACTGGTTGTATCTGCTTGCTGTCGTTTACGTTTTGACTTCTGGCGTGCCACATGTTCTGCCAACATATCGGAGAGATCCTCCTTCTGCAGATGACTTTGTTGTTCTCGCATTTGCTGCTCGTAGCGTTGTGCCATTGCGTCATTATCCAAATCCAATTCAGATGGATCTAATGCCAATTCGACGGTACCCTCACGATCTACTGTAACAGCAGCACGTGTTGGGGGTTTGCTAACGCCACTTATATCGTATACGTGTGTTGAGCCCATCATAGAAGCACCAAAACGGTCAGTGCGTTTTTCGGGTAGTACTTGATATAAAACAGGTGTGTCGTTGCTGAAATGAAAGATATTGAAAGTAATTATTTTCAGTGCAAAGAGAGGGAATTAATATTTTTTCTTTAACATATACAACTTACCATGATAAAAATATAGTTTATATGTTTTTATCATGCAACTTACTCCTCGATTTCGGCCTCAATTTTCTTTTTGCGCAACTCAATCGTTTCAGGCGTCTCCATACCAGCTGGTACACTTGTTAGACCAGATGGTGTTACCAGACCTTCTGCTGGTGTCACAAGTCCACTCTCGTCTGGTTGGTTAGCCAGATCTTCACCATCTTCCTCTTCTTCTTCTGAAGATTCTTCGGACTCAGACTCCAGCTCACCCCATTGATTACGTTCAATATCGCCTTCATCTATGCCGCTCTGTAACAAAGAAAATCCTCGATAAATATGTAGTTATTCAAGAAATACAATTACTTACATCTAAATCCATTATGTTGGTGCCAAATACATCACCGTACAGTGGCTTGCCAGTTTCATCTACAGGCGGTTTGCCCCAGCCACCAGCATGATAGCCAAACGAAGTGCCGTCAGGAATAGGTGCATTCAAACCGGGTATTTTCAAATTTGGATATGATGGCGGCGGCCCATAACGTTGTTGTGCAATAAGCCATGGTGGTGGAATTTTATGCGAATTTGGTCCCACCGGCATACCCAGTGCAATGCGTAGTTCCTCTGACAAATCACCTGGTTTCTTCTCTCTCAAACGCGTCTCGTATTCCTTACCTTCGTAGTAAAGGTCACCGTGTATAGTCATACGCGGCTTTGTTTGCCACTTGAAGAAGGCGTCATGTAATTTTTGGTAATCAATATCGATTTTACCCATTTTAGGACGTACACGCTCGCGCATTTTTGATTTGAGCGATTTGGCATCATCCTTTTCCTGCAAAGCTTCACGCATTTCCATGATACCCGTTTTCTTGATAAATGCTGGCAAATCGAATGGTGATTTTTCAATACCACGCTTGCCCTGTAAATATTTGCGCTTAAAACACCAGTGACGTGGCACTTGCACAGTGTTGCGGTAGGCTTTCAATTGCACAAGTAATTTCGGATCTCGAGCGGTGACATCGTGCATTTCTACAACATCAGGACGTGAAACCAATTGCTTCAACTCGGCGACACTAAGGCGTGTAAGTTTTTTGAGTTTTCGTTTCGACAATTTTTCTTTGTCCTCTTTGGGTTCCTAAATAACAGTGAAAAAAATATGTATATTTATTAATGAAGTCACAAAGTAACGTTTAAGATACAGTACCTCATTCTCCTCATCATCGTCTTCGTCTTGCATCTTATCGACTGGTTTCTTTGGAGCTGCTGCTCTTTCATTTTCAGTAGCGGTTTTGTCTTTTTCAGCCGGTTTTGGTTTATTTTCTAGTTTAAAAATTTCGAAAACTCTGTAAAACTGCCGGTACATTGGGGCTAAGTCAGCGATTGTTATGCGTTCCGGAACATATTCGATAGTAACATCATCATCCTCAGTTTCTACAGATTTTCCTTTCTTTTCTGCTTTGCTTTCTTTACTCTTTTCCTTTTCCTTTGATTTTTCTCTTTGCCTATCCTTGTTCCTGCTCTTTCTGTCCCTGCTGTCCCTATTTTTGTCTCTCCTGTCTTTCTCTTTATACCTTGTATTCTTTCCGTCTCCTTCATCTCCAGAATCCCTTTCATTTGTTGCCTTTTTCGCCTCAGCAGTTTTGTGTTCTTGTTCTACTTTATTTTCATCTTCTTCAGCGTGTTCATTTTCCCCATCATCAAGTGCTCCATTTGTTCTCTTCTGTTCTCGTTGCTGTCTTAACTTACGATTCTGCTTCTTCCTACGCTTTTTCTTCTTATTTTTCTCTGCACGACTTTGCTTGGCCGCTTTTCCACCTACTCCACCGTTCTTTTGAGTCTCGGCCTCGTCATCAGAATCGTCGCCTGCGTCACCATAATCATTGCTAATAACACCACCGCCAGCTGCAATACCTTGGTTTATGTCACTTGAAGTGAAGTCTTCCGAATTTATATGGAATTCTGCTGCGCGTTGATCTTTTAATGCCAAAACGTCTTCTAAAGCCTTCGGTAGCACCACTTCGGTTGGCTTCTTGTTTTTATCTTCGCCGTCATCGTTTTCATCAGATTCACTGCCATCGCCAGCATTCTCGTGTGCAGCAGAGGTGCCTCCAGTAGCGTTGCCACCATTACCACCCACAGGTTTTTTTAAAGGCGTCGACATAACTGGCATGGGGTGGGAACCTTGTTCAACGCCGGTTACATCTCCACGCGGCGGCGGCCCTTGATTCCATGGCTGAGGTGGAGGTATTTGTTGATGTGTTGGTGGTGGTCTCTGTTGTGGCGGCATTGATGACATTGGTGGCATCTGCTGAGGCGGCATTTGCTGTTGTGGCATCTGCTTGGGCGGCATTTGCTGGGGTGGTGGTTGAAGTATGTGTTGCCGCGGCAACTGCTGTGTTGGCGACTGCATTTGTTGTTGGGGTGGTGGCTGCAAATGTTGTTGTGGGGGCTGCATATGTTGTTGAGGTGGTGGCTGCCTATGTTGTTGAGGCGGCTGCATTTGTTGTGGTGGTGGCTGCATTTGCTGTGGTGGTGGCTGCATA
>NW_023458565.1:14958469-14964130 GCF_013731165.1 Rhagoletis pomonella
GGCGGTTGCATTTGTTGGGGAGGTGGCGGCATTTGTTGCAATTGTTGGTGTGGATTCATACTCAGCCCGGGGGGAAACATTGGCGGAGCCGGTGGTCCCGGTAACAAACCTGGTGGTGGCCGCATGCCAAGCAATGGTGGTGGCGGACTGCCCTGCATGGGCCCCGCGCCAGGTGGCATAGGCATTTTTGGAGGCTGAAAAAGTATAATATAAAAAATATCTGTTCTATTTAATATATTCGCATTTTAATAAATACTTGATCACCCATTTTTATCAACGTTTTTCTTTAATTATTCCGTTTTTTTTTTTTTATAATTTAACGTTGCTTCCGTGCTTATATACAAATATAAGGAAAGAAGACTAATTTGGCCAGCTCAAGAGCTACAACGCCATCGCCAATTATAGTTGTGGTTTAAAAGTTTTTACTACCCGTTTTACCAAGGCGTATTTAACAAGGTGGTGTTGGCCGTATATAAGTAAAAAATTACACTTACAAATTATACGCTGATGTCCATACTGTCATTGGTATGAGTTACAACAAACACATCGTTTTGAAGTAATGGCCTCCACGGCGAAAAACTCAGCTGTCGCCCCAACACCACCTTGTTTTATACACCTTGCGTTTTACAAATTCATTTGGATCTCGTTCAGAAATTTAGTGATGGTAATGTATTCATTAGTAGTAGCGTTTCGATGAAAATCGATAAATGATGCATTATTTCTTAATAATGGATATTGGTTTCTTGAATGTGAATATTTGTTGCAATGAAAAATTAAGTGGTTTGAATTTTCCGTCGTATTACATGTTTCGCATTTGTCGTCAGTGAAAATATTCATTCTGGCTAAAGTTTCTTTACAAAATGTATGGTTGGACATAATTCTATTGAATTGTTTTATTTCTTCTGGTTGCATTCGGGTGTCTTTTTTGTGGAACCAAGGCTTCTTCAATAATTCCGGATACATGTGCCCATAATCCCGTCCCTTGTTTATAATTTTTCCTTGGTAATCTTGTTTCCATTCTTCACGTATTTGGTGCTCTATTTCCTTTATAGCATCTTTGATAGTCCACGGAATTCTAATTGGATCACCTGAATGAATTGCAGCTTTTGCCGCTTTGTCTACTTTTTCATTCGATGTAATGTTACTGTGGGCTGGTATATGATGTATTTCTACAATGTCTATTGTTGATGTGTTTATTATTCTTATTATGTTTTGCGCTATATAATTATTGGGGTCATTGTTTTTCAATGTCAAAATACTGCTTAAACTATCAGTAAGGATGGCTATTTTAAGAAACTGATTCTCTATCGCAAACTCGATGGCTTTTTCTATTGCTATTAATTCAGCAGTCATAGATGCCACTTTCCTATTACCGCAGAAGGTTTGAATTGTATTAGATTTTTCATGTACATATGCAGCTCCCGTTTTATTATCTTTTATTGACCCATCTGTGAATATTATTTCAAACTGATTTGCTTCCAGACGGTTAATTTTTTCTTTATATATATTATTAATAACTGTTTGATTGGCTTCTTTTTTATTTTTGATTATATTTTTGAAAAAAGTATCGTCCATATATAGTTTGTTTGAACAAGTTGTATTATTTTGTATTGGGGCAATATTGTAAAAAATAGATTTATATTTTTGATAAACTGTATGGTAACTAGTTCTTTTGTTGATTTTATCTGTTAGAATCATTTTTTTGGCCGGCAGATTGTATGCGATACACTTAATCATTTCTTTAGCTGTTGCCATCTCAAACCTATACTTGGGTGGCATCTCTGCAGCCATGTGGTAAATGACATGTATTGGTGTGGATCTTATCAACCCTAAAGGTATTGGCCCAATGCACGCTTGCTTTGCTTACTTTAGTTTGCTTTGCTTTACTTTGAAGGAAGTGAAGTAAAGCTGCCACTAGGCCAACTTTCATACATTTTAGTAGATTTTAAAAATTGTTTGACAGTTCTCAAAGCCAAGCAAGCAAAGCAAGCGTGCATTGGGCCAATACCTTAAACACCTTCTGATGTTGGCATTGCAGCATGTCGATAATTTTTGTAAAGCTGAATTTGATATATTTGCAAATGTGGAAGCGGCATAATCAATTTTGGCACGAACAAAGGCTTTATAAAGATGGATGGCTCTGCTTGGTGATATCCCGAACTTACAACCACTGATGATGTTGAGGAAGCGACACGTCTTGTTTGTTTTTTCTACTATTTGTTGTACATGTTGTGCACATGAATTATTGACACTTACATATCTCCCAAGGTATTTGATGTGCCGCACTTGTTCCAAACGAACATTATTTATTTGGATATTTAACTGGGCGCTCCTTTGGTTGAAGTATATAATTTTGCTTTTATTAAGGTTTATTTTTAGATGTAGATTGTTACATTTATTAATATTAAGGTTTATTTTTAGATGTAGATTGTTACATTTATTAATAAATTGAATTATTTTTTCTTCCAGGATTTGCTGAGCTTGTTCCTTTTTACTATGATAACATACCAGAAAAAAATCGTCGGCAAACTGGAAGAGTTCGCACCCTCGGCCAACTAACTCATGGATCTTCGCTGTGTAGATGTTAAAGAGGGTAGGACTAAGTCCACTACCTTGTGCTAATCCGTTTCCTGTTACAATTTTTTGCTGCTCCAGTATAAGGTAACGACATTTTAGAAAGGAAACAATCCACCTCGTTGCTCTTTCATCGATTTCAGTTCCACTGAGTATATGCTCCAACGTATCCACGTCCACTGAGTCATAGGCTTTCTCTATATCTATACATGCTGCCATTACGTGCATTTTTTCACCTTTATGGAAAGCAACTGTATTTATGAGATCATTTATACATTGCGCTGTTGATCGATGTTTCCGAAAGCCGTATGACCTGTCAGGAAGCATTTTATGTTCCTCAATATTCCTTTCAATGTGGATTTTGATCATACCCTCTATAATTTTTGCTAGTACCGAAAGCAAGCATATGGGCCTGTAGTTGTAAATGCTAGTAATATCACCTTTTTCGGAATTGGTATAATTTTAATCTCCCGCCATGCTTCCGGTATAATACCATCTTGCCACACATCGTTTAGTATATTACTTTACTTTCTCTTCATCCTGTAGTTGTAAAAGCATACGATATGATATTTGATCAGTACCTTTGGCGGAATTTAAATTTCTAGTATGTAAGAAGTTAAGGAAGTTGTCTTTATTCATTTCCACAAGTGGTGTTTCTGGAATATTATAGCTATCGTTATTATTTACGGTATTTATTATTTGGTTTCTAGAGATGTATTGAAGATATTTTATTTTTCCTGATTGTTCCAAGAGTTATTAACTTGCTTCTCACATTGATACTTCTTGAGATTTTTAATTTTAGCCCATATATCCTTGATGTTATTCGGTTGAGATATTTCATTTATTAATTCCGAAAAGTTTTTCTTTTTCTGTTCCTTGATATGATCTAGTAGGTTTTTTTCCGCCATTGCTAGTAATTCACAATTTTGGAATGTCTTATATTGATTGTATTTCTTGCGTGCCACATTTCGTAATCTAAATAATTTTTGAGATTCATCGGTCCACCAATGTTTTGGTACATACTTATTCGTATTGTTGGTATTGATCGTGTTCTTCTGAATATTATTTTGAATTGCATTGTTAAACTGCTGTAGATTATTTCCAATTTTTAAGCTACTCATATCTTTAAGCACTTGATTCATAAGCACATGATTTTTCTTTATTTTTTTTTTGAAAATTATCAAATAAGGTTATAATTATTGGGCTATGATTACTATTTGTTAATTTGTTAATATCTTCCATGTAGTAGAAATGTTTTGATTGATGAATGTGACGTCTATTGCAGATGTTGAATTATTAGTAGAAAAAGTAGGTGTTCCATCATTTAGGCAGTTGAAACTGTTATCCGTGGCTATATTTTCCAGTATTTTGCCTCTTGCATCTGAAACCTGAGCACTCCATCCTGATGCTTTGGCATTCAAGTCTCCTCCTATTAGTGTTAAATTACTTAATTGTCTTGTATATACAAAAAGCTTATCTATTTCATTTTTGAAGTTTTGAGTTGGACTATTAGGTGGACAGTATACACTTATAATATTGATATTTTTTCTTAAATTTATTGTAGTGATCCCTATATTTTCTATCCCGCAAGAGACTTTAAAAACCGAAAATTTGATATTTTTCCGGAGGTATATTCCTACACCACCAAATCCATCTGTTCGATTTGAAGACGCATAGTAGTAATTGTTTATACTAGTGTCTGTGTTATTAGTTAACCATGTTTCCGCTAAAATTGCAATATCTATTTCATTATTGTGCAGACATAATTCTAATAATTCCTTATTGCCTTGCTTTTTCAAGCTTTGAATGTTCAATTGTAGAATTTTTATTGGTGCTGACATTTGTATTGCTGAAAATCAAGGCGCTATCAAATAAATTATTAATTTTGTTAAAAGCTGTCCGAATGTTGCTCTGTAGTTCTACTGTGTTATGATTTAGTCTGTCATTTATGTTTGAGGTCAGATGCTTGGTTATGGCTAAGCTTAATTCGTTAAATGTTTCCTGAGTTTCTTGTATTTTTCTAGGCTCTATAGTAATATCATTTGAATTAATCGGTTTTATAGCTTCTCTCCATTCTTGCATGGTATTCCTAGCATTTGCTTCTTCTCTTTGTCTATTTAGGTTATTGTTCTTTAATGCTTTAGAGTATGGTACTAATTTATGGATAAATGCTGCAGTTTGTTTTCCTGTATCCATTATGTTGTTCGCTGCACGTGAGGATAACTGTGGGAATTGACGATCATCCCCGTTCAAAAGTTCAAATCTGTTACCTAAAATGTTTGCGACTTTATTGTGGGCTTCTTTGTAAGTACTGTTTTCCAGCGTCATTGTTCTTTTAATAATGTACGCCTTTACTCGTGCTGGACAGTCCTTTGCTGTAAGTGGATGTGCATGTTTGCAGTTCACACAAACAATCTGCTTGCATGGTTCATTCTCTACGTGCAACTGAAAACATTTATTACATCTTTTTTATTTCTCT
Source organism: Rhagoletis pomonella (assembly GCF_013731165.1). Lineage (NCBI taxonomy): Eukaryota > Metazoa > Arthropoda > Insecta > Diptera > Tephritidae > Rhagoletis > Rhagoletis pomonella. The sequence goes on from NW_023458565.1 coordinate 14,963,523, forward strand.
TTACAGTGTTGTGCGAAGTGGTTATATCTGAAGCATCTGTAGCACTGGGACAGCACTACGAATGGTTTGACCTGTATCCTGGTATAGGCATAGATTATGTGCTCCGGAATGGTTTGACCTTTAAAGACCACCTTTACTCTCCTAGTGTGGATTCTAATCTCCTTATCCTCTTTATCTCTTCTCTCTACTCTTACCAACTTTAGTATCGGGATGCTAGATTTGATTTCCTCTTCCAGTTCTTCCATTGTAATTTCAGTTGGAATATCAAACATTATGCCTATTTTTGAAATGCAATGTTGTAGTATTTTGGCTTCATATCCTTTGTCTCTTAAACTCATATCATTGCAAATATTGTTGGCCACCTCTGCTTTTTTGCAGATCACCTTTACTCTTCCAAATCCCACCTTAATCACATCATCAATTTCATCAAATTTATTTTTCTTTAGAGTGTTTGTGACTGCTACTGCGTTTATTGGTTTCCTTTCATGTTCCGTTATTTTGTCGATGTATACTACGAATGGCCCGTTATGTTCTGCGTCGTATTTTATTGGTATTCTTTCTGTTGGTTTTTGGTGTGTATTTATTGCTTTTTGAGTTATATTTAATGC
>NW_023458565.1:14964230-14972032 GCF_013731165.1 Rhagoletis pomonella
GTTGGTTTTTGGTGTGTATTTATTGCTTTTTGAGTTATATTTAATGCCTTTTGGCTTGTATTTAACGGTTTTATATAAATATTACTAGCATTGCTTTGACTGTCCATTTTTGATCTTTTTAAAGTCTCGTTTGTTGATTGCGCCCAGGAGCCATCGGGCTCCTCAGCAATGTCGTCCATTTCTGTACTCCTCTTCACTACTTAAACGTTTTTATTTCACTGTACTCTTGAAATTAATTGTTTATATGTTAGTTGATTAAAACGAATTAATTCATTTTCCAGAAAATATCAAAACTTCCGTTACAATTTCAACACAAATTATTTGGTACAAACGAATTCACTCCGAGCGTATATTCACGATGCGAACAGTTAGGCCTCAGTATATCCAGTAAACAAACTTAGCTATTTTTTTTCGCCAAGTTTGGTCCCCATAAAGGCTAGTGTTGCAAGCAACGCTTTTTCGGCAATTAGGGTGTTGTGCAGCTATTTAATGTGGTGAAAATTATTTAAGCACTGGGGAGATTTATTCACATGGAATTGGAGATTGGGCTAATAGATTTATTTTAAATAAATTGTGAATCTGCGAAAATATCTTTTCAGCAGATGGATACACTTTTTACCCTTTTTCCCGAAAATGTACATACAGGCTCGAAAATATGCGAGTAACATTAGGTTTGTATAGTAACAGTAACATTGCAGCGAGAGCGTAAAAGCAAAATAGAGCGTTAAATTGAGAAGAAGAGAAAACTAGTAGAAGAACTTATTGAACACAAAACTAGCAATAACTTGCAAGTGAACAGTTGTTGCACTGCTTTGACAATCTGCTGTAAACATTTTACTATTTATAAATCAGTTTTAAACTCTTTGCTTTACACACAAGCACTAACACTGTCCAGTACATCATTAATATTTTTGTTTCCACTCATTTTACTTTTGTTTGTGCCAAGGCGAATCAATATAAGGTGATTGCAGGAATACAAAAACAAAAATTTACATGTATTTTGTTTTTGCTTTGGTGGCATAAACTGTCAAAACCTGTAAGTGTGAGTAGAAATTCAAACAAAATTTTTCAATTTGATATCAGAAGCCGTGCGGCGAAACACATACACAAAATCAACTGAGCTAGTAACACCACTTTTTATATATTCTTTTGACATTTATTCTTCTTCTTCTTCTGCTAGCTAATTTCTGCTAGTAAAAATTTCACTAGCAAGAATTTGCAGCTCTCTCGTGTTGTTACGCTCTCGATTCAGTGCTCTCTTGCAAATTTTTGGGTTATCATACACTTTTCCAGTAAAAGTTTGCAGGTTCCAGTACAAATTAGTACTGACTATTGGTAACTACACAAAGCTATTCAAATATCGTCGCCTCGATGGAAAATTGCCGGAAGCGTCATTTTGACAATTTGTGGTTTTTGGATATCTTCTTTAGTTTCCGACTAATTGACTAAAATTTTTTCGGTTATTTGGTACAAATTGCGTTAGTATTGCTGTCGTACTAAACTAATCAAGATCTTTTAAATAGAGTTATCTGTTCTTCTTTAGTTTCCGACATATTCAGCTTTATCATGAGTTTCATTTTCTAGAACCGGGTCACTTTTCGTTTGCGTGTGTTCACTACAGGTGGATGAAAAAATTGTTGGCGAAATTTTGTTCGGGCGAAACTCACGATTAGGCTGATTAGTAAAAAGTATGGTTAATTTATAAAAATTGTTATCACATTTTGGCGTATATCACTAAAACTGACTGCAAATTTTTTGACAAATGTCGTATACGACAAAATTTTATTAAACTCATAAATGGTTGACACTAAACTAAAAAAAATAAGATAATTTAAGAATTTCATGAACTAGTACATAGCATTCTCCGACACTTTGGAGAAAATCTGTAGTCGTGTTTCTGAGAAATTGCATTCCAAACTTCAATCGTGAGTTACCGAAAGTAACTTGTGACAATCTTTTATCCAGGGATCTACATAAATTATAATTGCCATTATTTTCGCAGTTGGAGTATATGCCAAACGAGTAACAGGTATATACATACAAGGATACCTAAATTAGCGCGTTGAACTTGTATATTTATCTCTCTCCAACGCATTAATTCTATATACGTAGGTACCAACGCCTGACAAAGTTATGTCTAAATTTAATAATGGCTCTATGACAAAATATTCATGGAATGTATTCGTAGATTTTTATTTACTTCATTTCATACATTAGCATTGATGTTTTGTTTTTCATACATTAGTATTGATGTTTTTTACTAAATACCAGGAATAAATATTTAATAAAAAACTATTTCATTTAAGCTTAACCAACTTTTAGTACCTCGGAGCTAATTTTGGAACGCTTCACGAAATATTTTCATAGACAGTAAATGCAACCCTGGGTGCATCATTAACGAGCTGAAAAACCAAACAAATAAAAAAATTCCATCTGAACCAATATTCCCAAAAATTATAAAGCAAAACAAAAACCATTTTTTCCAATTTATGCACTGTTATTTTTATTATTGCAATACAATTTCGCAGCTCTTCAAACATTTTCCACATTCTGCTTTTAGGGCTAGTAGTTTCCGACCCCATTTGCTCGTTTTTTTTTTCAATTCTGAATTTAGGCTAGGCTTCATGGGAACTTACTGTGGGTGCAAACAGACCACATTTTGTAAACTGAATTGTGATATTTAATTTTATTTTATAATGAAAAATGAATTTAATGTGCAATTTTTTAAGTTTACTAGATGTAAGACAACTTTTAATTTTCTTTATATATTGCATGCTTTAGTTTTAATTGTTTAAGTTAAGTTGTAAAGGTGAAAAAAGGCCTCCTGGGCAACCGAGCACATTAAAAAAAATCGGTAACGCGCGTAAAAGCATACCTCACAAGTGGTGTGGAAAATGCAAGAACAAATATAAATGGAATAATTTTCGAAATGATGAAATGGTTATTGGTATTTTCCATCTCAAAGGGGGTGATTAATTTGAACGTTATTTAAGCTGCCTTTACACGGTCGATTTTTATCGTTTAACCAAAATCTACCCGTGTAAATTGCAATTCAACCGTAAAATGTAAGCGTTTTGGCTAGTCGATATCTTAAGTAAATTTTCCAGTCCACAGAAATCGACCCGTGAAAAGGCAACTTCAGGAATTTTATAATTTTCTTTTTTTTTTTGCTTGAGCGTCTTTTGAAGATGTGCCAAATTATATTGTCGCCTTAAATACAAGACAACAATTTCTTTAAGCCATCTTGTGCAGCAATTTGTTGATCTTATCCTCACGGCTACCGAAATCACCAACCTCAACGTAGTGATTAGCCTTCTTGCGCCAGCCTCGGGTTGATGTGTTGAGCTTGAATAGCAACAGGAAGTTGGGGGCTTTCTTGAAGTGAAGTGAATCAACGCGCTTCGCGAAATTTGCGTTCGATCACAAAGCAGAGATTGGGACACGCTTGACCATTCCACGTTTGTACATCAATTCACAAACTGATTTAAGATTTGGATAACCCCATATAGGGGTTCGGCATACGTAGCATATTAATGGTTGCCTTGCTCAATTTGATGAACACACCGTTTTAATGTGGCGAAGACAGAACTGTAAAACTACGCACTTGTTGTGCAACTTTGTTGATACCGCGGATGCGGATCACAAAAGCCAATTTGGATTTTTCAGGCCCGTCGAATTGGCCGCATTTCTTTGCCACACAGCGTTACTCCATCTCACGGCGTCCATCACGGAGTTTTCTTGTTTGATATTTCTCAGCACGCACCAAGTTTTCACATTTACGGAGTGCAATCACAGCAGAGCGCTTTAGTTTACGTTTGATCAGGGTAGCAATTTGCTGACCTGCTCTTGCTGAACTGCAGCTTCGGCTCGGGGACAGGAGGCAGCTTCCTGGAAGGTTGTCTGCCCTTTGCTTGCGGTTTCTTACCGGCCCAAGATGGCAGTCATCTTAACTTGTTACTTAGCACGTTGAAAAGGCGAAAAAAAGTTCGCCAAATGTTTGGAGCACATCGTAAATGAGCCACTCGATTTATAACATTTCTATAAACAATTTAATTAAATACTTTTATACATAGATATGCTGCAACCATGCACTTACTTTCCCAAATTCCATCCTGTTTATCGGCATAATTTTCCAAATATGCCAGCTACTTCATTACTAATTACTAAATTTTCCAACTGCGCCTTCTTTGTTGGCTCGACATATCCTAAAAAGACAAATTTACATTAAACAATAGAAATCGCAAAAATTAGCAAATAAAATACTTGCTTTGTTTTTTTTTTTTTTGTGACTTTGGAATCCTTTCCTTCCGAAGGTGATGATGGCAGGGCTTGATTGCTACCCTTACAGTGCCAGATTATTCACGGGTGTGTTGTATTTTACAGCAATCGATGTGATTTATATTGGTTGAGTTTGGAATTTCGTTGTCCTTAGCAGCTGTGGTAGGGTGGAGGTAGTCGTTGACAAGGAGAAATGTATAATTTTATGAGCATTCTTAATCGATAACGATAGATTAGACAAAATGATATGAGATGTATTAGTACATTTGAGTGAATGTTTATGATTGTTGTACATTTTGATGTTGTTCATTGATTGACATGTATATATATGAGAGTAAATGATATTTACATTGATTACATAATATTGTATTCTTTTATTTTTTTTTTTTTTTTGGCACAGCCTATTTTAAGTCATGACTAGTACATTGTTATGTATTATATGGGTACTTCTTAAAAATAGATCACATTGTTATGAATGCTAATTATTAGTTTTCTGAAACCATCTAGTATTACATGGATGGGTGCTTTTGGCTACATATATATATGTTTCTAAGCGATTTTTACAATGGTTAGACGCATTGTAATTTAGTTCAGTCTTAGGATTGCAAATTTGTACTATACTTTTCAATTCTTTTTTTTTTTTTCCTATTTTTATTAATTAACAATTAATATTGTTTGAACGTCTCTGAACTCTCTACCTCATATTCTTTTTTTTTTTTTTTGACTTTTAAAGCGCTTTGTCATGTTTGGCTTTGTAAATAAACGAAATAAGTTCTTGAAAATGTTGTGGATTTTTTGTCGTAAGGACTTCGTCTATGTTATTAAATTTTTTAAAAATGTGAAAATCGTCTCTCAGTTGCCTGTATTTGGAGCATTCAAAGATTGCGTGATTTGGTGTATCTATGATGTTACAACTATTACACATGTTTGAAATGTGGCTATGCATCAGGTGTAAAAAGGATTTATTGTACGTGTATCCAGTCATTAGTCTGTTGATGAGTTTGATATCGTAGGGTCTGAGTCCATATTTTTCGGTCTTAAACCACGGTTTCCGTGCAGTAGCCGTAATGCTGTCGATTAGATCTCGGTCCCAGTTGATGCAGTTGTTTTTAACCTCTTGTATAGTTTCCTTCCATAACATACACCCTATTTTCCTAATGGTTTCCTGGGGTGTTAAATCAACAGTAAGACCTTTGCCATGTACTAGTGCTGTTTTGGCTGCTATATCTGCCTTTTCATTGACATTTATACCTACATGACTTGGTACCCAGTTAATGATTAGTTTATCTATTTCAGAGTTACTAACCTGGTTATGGATTTCGGCTATTAGAAAGTTTTGGGACTGCTTGTGAGTAATCATTTTGACTGCTGCCAAACTATCTGAGAAAATTAAAATTTTTTTCCATGTATTTTTCTTGGCCAGTTCTATTGCTTGAAGAATAGCTACAATTTCTCCACTAGTGGAGGTGAGATTGTCGTTGATGTTGTATAGGTAGGAAACATTATTGTTAAAGTCATAAACTGCACAGCCGATCTTACCTTCACCAACAGATGCATCAGTGGATATCACTCTAAAACCGTCTTTTTGTGCTAAAGCCTTTTTTTCCGCATATATAGCCTGCAGCTGTATGTGAGAGTAGTTGTTTTTTGACCTTTTTAACTCTGAACCCCTAGTTTCTATTTTGAGGCTGTTTTTGTACTTTACATTGGTGTTGATTTTATTAAAGATTCCCCTAAATTTGGTGTAGGTATGACTGTAGCTAGAGTTTACCTTTTGACCATTAAGCAGTTCCGCTCTTAATCTAGGATTTAGAAACCATTGTTTGGTGAGTTCTTTTGCTGTTAGCCATTCTGCTCTTTTCAATGGAGTGAGTTCACACGCAATCGCATATCTGGCCAGTGTAGGAGTATTTGGAGGCAGTCCAAGGCAGCGCCTTAGAGGTTCATTCACTATTGTTTGCAGTTGTTTGTTATATCCCTTCGATGCATTGGCGTAACTGGTATTCGCGTATTCAATTTTTGATCTTACAAATACTTTAAAGAGATTCAAGGCTATATTCGGTACTAACCCTGCTTTTATCGTCGTTAATTTGGCAAGTAGATTTTTGCCTGAAGTAGTGTCTTTTTTGATCTTGCCTATATGTTCTTTAATCGTGGAATTTGCGTCTATTGTCCTACCTAACCATTTGAGATTGTGTACTTGTTCTATTTTGTGGCCTCCTACCTCTATGCAATATCTGTTTCTTTTTCCTGCCGTCATAAGCATAAATTTCGTCTTACTGAGGTTTAGTGTTAGGTGTAGAGAGTTTAAAATCGCCTGAATTTCCTCAATTTTGGAAGCTAGTTTTATAATGGCTGTTTTTTCATCTTTATTGTGCACCACAATCGCCAGGTCATCTGCAAACTGGAAAAGCTGAGTTTTCTCTTCGTTGATGTTGTGAAGTTTAGCAGTATATATATTGAATAGTGTTGGTGAAAGGCAACTTCCTTGCGGCAGTCCGTTGTTTACTTCTATTGTATGTTTTCCCAAACTAAGTTGCCGTGATGCGAAAAAGTTGTAAATCCAATCTGCAATTTTTGTGTTAACGTTGTGGTCTACCAATGTTTGATGCAGAGTTGTGAGATCAACGCAGTTGTATGCATCCGCTATATCCAGGAGGCAAACAACCACTTTTTCCTTGTTGTGTTTGCTGGTGGCCACTAGATGTAACATCTCATTCAGACACATTGTTGTAGATCGTGTTTTTCGGTAAGCAAAGCTTTTTGGAGGGATGATGTTTTTTTGTTCGACTTCTTCTGCTAAGGCGTCCTTGATGAGCAAGTTGAGGCTTTTTGCAACCACAGATATCAGTGATATGGGCCGAAAATTGCGAAAATCTTCTAGGTCACTGTTCCCTTTTGGTATTGGTACTATTTTTATTTTCCTCCAAGTGTCTGGAACTTCATTTTTGTTAAATTGGTTTTCTAGGGCTTTCAGGAATTCTTGTAGAGTTTCTACTGATAAGTTTTTCAATATTTGGAACGTGATGTTGTCGTGTCCTCCTGCTGTCGACTTTTTCTTGTTTAATTTAGGCAAAAAGTTTTCTACAGTGAAATTTAAATTTGTCACGTTCGTCGATTCTTGACTGTCTGTGCCTGCTGTGTGTCTAGTTCGTGTGGTGGAGCCTGTTCTTACCTGGTTTTTAATGTGTTCCAAATATTTTAAGTTGTCCTCAGAGGCCCATTCTTGGTTTGTATATTTTCTTCCTTTGACGTTGTTTATGAAGTTCCAGGCAGCTTTGGTGTTCGGTTCGCAATTTAGTTCTTCCACTCTTCTCTTGTAGCTGCTGCTCTTTGCCTCTTTTACTGCCTTTTTCCATTCTGCAGTCGCTAATCTGGACGCCTCCAGGTCCTCTATATTATTTGTAAGGTTCGCTTTTTTCCTGTTGGCCGTATGTAGTCTGAATAATTTGTTTAGGTCTTCATTCCACCATGCCCTGGGCTGCCATCTTTTTATGTTTAAATCTATGCTTACGCTTTCCCTG
>NW_023458565.1:14972132-14986816 GCF_013731165.1 Rhagoletis pomonella
ACTAGTTCATGAAATTCTTAAATTATCTTATTTTTTTTAGTTTAGTGTCAACCATTTATGAGTTTAATAAAATTTTGTCGTATACGACATTTGTCAAAAAATTTGCAGTCAGTTTTAGTGATATACGCCAAAATGTGATAACAATTTTTATAAATTAACCATACTTTTTACTAATCAGCCTAATCGTGAGTTTCGCCCGAACAAAATTTCGCCAACAATTTTTTCATCCACCCGTAGTGAACACACGCAAACGAAAAGTGACCCGGTTCTAGAAAATTAAACTCATGATAAAGCTGAATATGTCGGAAACTAAAGAACAGATAACTCTATTTGAAAGATCTTGATTAGTTTAGTACGACAGCAATACTAACGCAATTTGTACCAAATAACCGAAAAAATTTTAGTCAATTAGTCGGAAACTAAAGAAGATATCCAAAAACCACAAATTGTCAAAATGACGCTTCCGGTAATTTTCCATCCAGGCGACGATATTTGAATAGGTTTGTATGGTTACCAATAGTCAGTACTAATTTGTACTGGAACCTGCAAACTTTTACTGGAAAACTGTATGATAACCCAAAAAATTTGCAAGAGAGCACTGAATCGAGAGCGTAACAACACGAGAGAGCTGCAAATTCTTACTAGTGAAATTTTTACTTGCAGAAATTAGCTCGCAGAAGAAGAAGAAGAATAAATGTCAAAAGAATATATAAAAAGTGGTGTTACTAGCTCAGTTGATTTTGTGTATGTGTTTCGCCGCACGGCTTCTGATATCAAATTGAAAAATTTTGTTTGAATTTCTACACACACTTACAGATTTTGACAGTTTATGCCGCCAAAGCAAAAACAAAATACATGCAAATTTTTGTTTTTGTACTCCTGCTATCACCTTATATTGATTCGCCTTGGCACAAACAAAAGTAAAATGAGTGGAAATTATAATATTAATGATGTACTGGACAGTGTAAGTGCTTGTGTGTAAAGCAAAGAGTTTAAAACTGATTTATAAATAGTAAAATGTTTACAGCAGATTGTCAAAGCAGTGCAACAACTGTTCTCTTGCAAGTTTTTGCTAGTTTTGTGTTCAATAACCTCTTCTGCTAGTTTTCTCTTCTTCTCAATTTTACGCTCTATTTTGCTTTTACGTTCTCGCTGCAATGTTTTACTGGAGAAGTTACTATACAAACCTAATGTTACTCGCATATTTTCGAGCCTGTATGTAAATTTTCGGGAAAAAGATTAAAAAGTATATTCATCTGCTGAAAAGATATTTTCGCAGATTCACAATTTAGGGCCTGTGCCAATTGATAGAAAAGTTCTCTGGATAGTAAATTTTTGACAGCTATGAGGTGAATAAAAATGTTTGATACGGCAGGGCTAGTGAAAAATTTGACAGCAAGCATTATCAAGAAGAGGAACGAACAACGCACGTATACACATAAATTAAAGAAAACAAAAGCGAGTGGAAATAAAAGAACATGGTCCCGCCGGCAAAAAAAATAATGAAAAGCTATATAACTTGTAAGATTTAATTTCAGATTTACATATGAAAAGGCGTTATGTATTTGTTTAATTAAAAATACTATTTTACAGGGAGCAGTTCAGAACGCAGAATCCTTCTGGAAAAGCGCATTGACAAGGATGTTTGGTTCAGTTCAAAGAACGCCAACAGCAACCAAGGCTGGAAGTGAGTAAGAATATAAATAATTTGAAGACTTTATTAAGCAAATGACTTCGTACTCCACTGACCATCCGTGGCGCTTTTTGGGAATGTGAGTTACAATTTTTCGAAACGAAGCAGAGGACAACCTAAGATACATTTTTGTAGTCTTGTTATCGCCGTTCATAATGCTGCTTAGTATTTTGGAATAAACGTCTTGTTGCATATACATAATACCCTAAAACGACATATGTTTTTATTGGAAACAATTGTACCCGGTTTAAACATTTTTGTGAACACACTTACCAGACGATTTTGACGTGTTTTTTATTTCTAATATTACTGCTAAAAGGTCTAATAAATGCATGGATTTCAGTTCCAGAAGAATTGAAATCATCAAAGGCAAATATTTTCTATATAATGGCTGCATTTTATAAATAGCAAACTCGATAGTCTTCTTGTGCATCAAAGCAACTGTCAAAAATTTCCAGCAGTAAAAAGTTACGAATTGGCACAGCAGAAATGTAAAATTTTCTCACCATAGTAAAAAGTTTTTCCACCATAGAACTTTTCTATCAATTGGCACAGGCCCTTATTTAAAATAAATCTATCAGCCCTATCTCCAATTCCATGTGAATAAATCTCTCCAGTGGTTAAATAATTTTCACCACATTAAATAGCTGCACAACACCCTAATTGCCGAAAAAGCGTTGCTTGCAACACTAGTCCTTTATGGGGACCAAACTTGGTGAAAAAAAAATAGCTAAGTTTGTTTACTGGATATACTGAGCGGCCAATTCTACGGGCCTAAAAAATACAAATTGGCTTTTGTGATCCGTATCCGCGGTATCAACAAGGTTGCACAAAAAGTGCGTAAAGTTTTACAGCATGATTCAATAATAATTATTAAATCATGCGTCTTCGCCACATTAAAACGTTGTGTTCATCAAATTGAGCAAGGCAACCATTAATATGCTACGTATGCCGAACCCTATATGGGGTTATCCAAATTTTAAATCAGTTCGTGAATTGATGTACAAACGTGGAATTGTCAAGCACAACCATCAACGTGTCCCAATCTCTGCTTTGTGATCGAACGCAAATTTCGCGAAGCGCACGAAATTCAGTGCGTTGATTATTTGGTGCACGAAATATTCACTGTTGGAACCCACTTCAAGAAAGCCTCCAACTTCCTGTTGCTATTCAAGCTCAACACATCAACCCGAGGCTGGCGCTTGAAGGCTAATCACTACGTTGAGGTTGGTGATTTCGGTAGCCGTGAGGATAAGATCAACAAATTGCTGCACAAGATGGCTGATAGAAATTGTTGTTTTGTATTTAAGGCGACAAAAAAATTTGGCACATCTTCAAAACGAAAAAAATCGACCGTGTAAAGGCAGCTTAAGTAACGTTCAAATTAATCATCCCCTTTGAGATGGAAAATACCAATAACGATTTCATAATTTCGAAAACTATTTCATTTATATTTGTTCTTGCATTTTCCGCACCACTTGTGAGGTATGCTTTTAGGCGCATTACCGATTTTTTTTAAGGTGCTATGTTCCCCAGGAGGCCTATTTTCACCTTTACAACTTAACTTAAAAAGAATTAAAACTAAAGCATGCAATATATAAAGAAAATTAAAAATTGTCTTACATCTAGTAAACTTGAAAAATTGCACATTAAATTCATTTTTCATGTTAAAATAAAATTAAATATCACAATTCAGTTGAAGTGTATACATATGTACATATTTACATAATGTGGTCTGTTTGCATCCACAGTAAGTTCCCATGAAGCCTAGCCCAAATTCAGAACTGAAAAAAACGAGCAAATGGGTCGGAAACTACTACCTTTAAAAGCTTAATGTGGAAAATGTTTGAAGAGCTGCGAAACTGTATTGCAATAATAAAAATAACAGTGCATAAATTGGAAAAATGGTTTTTGTTTTGCTTTATAATTTTTGGGAATATTGGTTCAGATGGAATCTTTTTATTTGTTTGGTTTTTCAGCTCATTAATGATGCACCCAGAGTTGCATTTACTGTCTATGAAAATATTTCATGAAGCGTTCCAAAATTAGCTCCGAGCAACTAAAAGTTGGTTAAGCTTAAATGAAATAGTTCTTATTAAATATTTATTCCTGGTATTTAGTAAAAATCATTCAGATCAATACTAATGTATGAAATGAAAGTAAATAAAAATCTACGAATATATTTCATGAATATTTTGTCATAGAGCCATTATTAAATACAGATATAACTTTGTCGGGGGTTGGTGCTGACGTATATAGAATTAATGCGTTAGAGATATAAATATACAAGCTCATCGCGCTAATTTAGATATACTTGTATACCTGTTACTCGTCTTGCATATACTCCAACTGCGAAAATAATGGCAATTATAATTTATTTAGATGCATATTTTAGCTAAATGTTATATCGTCGCCTGGATCAAAGATTGTTACAAGTTACTTTCGGTAACTCACGATTGAAGTTTGGAATGCAATTTCTCAGAAACTAGACTACAGATTTTCTCCAAAGTGTCGGAGAGTAGTTCCTAAAATTCTTAAATTATCTTACTTTTTAGTTTAGTGTCAACCATTTATGAGTTTAATAAAATTTTGTCGTATACGGCATTTGTCAAAAAATTTGCAGTCAGTTTCAATGATATACGCCGAAATGTGATAACAATTTTTATAAATTAACGATATTTTTTACTAGTCAGCCTAATCGTGAGTTTCGCCCGAACCAAATTTCCCCAACAATTTTTTCATCCACCTGTAGTGAATACACGCAAACTAAGAGTGAAAAAGTGACCCGGTTCTAGAAAATGAAACTCATGATAAAGCTGAACATGTCGGAAACTAAAGAAGAACAGATAACTCTATTTGAAAAATCTTGATTAGTTTAGTACGACAGCAATACTAACGCAATTTGTACCAAATAACCGAAAACTTTTAGTCAATTACTCGGAAACTAAAGAAGATATCCAAAAACCACAAATTGTCAAAATGACGCTTCCGGCAATTTTCCATCCAAGCGACGATATTTGAATGTTACTAGCATATTTTCGAGCCCGTATGTACATTTTCGGGAGAAAGGTTAAAAAGTATTGTTACGATTATCCTCGAAACCTTGAGGGATTTCCCAAATATACTCGGGCTCGTATCGCTGGATTGTTAAATGAATGCTAACGATGACCAAATTGTAGTACAATTAACTTTATTGTACAACAAACAATTTACAATACTTGCTAATACAGTAAAAACACTTTACAATACTTGTTAAAGCAATAACAACGCTTTACTACTTGTTAAGACAATTAAACTTATAGCTTGCTTATTAGCAACTCAATTCTCCGCTCACTTTACTTGTAGCTTGCTGACTTGTAACTCACTCACTTCGCTGTGGCGGCGCCCTTATATACCTGCGCTGGCACTTATGGCAACTCTAGAACATTCTGAAGTTTATCGCTCATTCTCTTTCTTTCGCTGTTCGCAGTGTTCATCCAACTTGACGTTTCTCTTTGTGGAACATTCTACGTCATTCCTCGAACATTCTGCCTATTTCTCGTTGTTCGCTTTGTGTTGCCGCAGTATTCGCCACACTGCCCTCCACCTAAGTCTGATCGTCCCGATCAGACACACTTGGCGCTCCAACCGCTGCAAGTCTTTCCAAGTGGACCACTTTCATCTTGGTCCTCGGTCTCCCCATTGTCTGGATTTGATGCACTGCGTCCTTCAGCCGTTTGTCAATCTTCAACGGATCTTTTCAGTCAAGTCTTTGCTTGGAGGTAAAGCTTTTCTTCTGCTGCGACATGTACAACCACAGTGCGTTACTGGACATTGCTTCCGGCTTATCTCCGGGAGTGCACCATCTCACATGGTCGTGCTTCTGCCGGCCACTGGTGGTGACCAGACCATATCTCTTCTCGTGGGCACCCTTCTCGGATCTATGCCGCATCATCTGTCCCTGACACCCTGACTCCCGCCTTCGCGCTGCACTGCCTTTAGCACATCTTGCTACATCCGGATCCTTACGCTGAAGCTTCCGCCGTCGTTTCGTATCTCGCTCTTCCGCCGATGCTAACTTCATTGACCGGACATGTATAATCTCACCCTTGGCTTCCGGCTTAACTGCTCGCTTTTGCCGACCACCTTTTTCAGGACACTTCAAAGCGCGCCTACTGCTACCACAGCCGCTTCCATTTCCGGCCACCGGCGTATCACCATTGCAACGTGGTTCAGTGGCTTTCCTCCTGCCGGAAACACTGCCTGGCTCGCCATGACCACTTCCTTGTTGCGACCTCTTCTTCACTGAGCTAGCGGAACCGTCACGATTTTCCTGTATCAGTGAACCGCTTCCTTCTCCTGATGAAACCACTCCGTCTCCATCACTGCCAACCTCCGCCCAACTAACCGCTTCCGTTTCCGGTGGAATTGTCGACACTTCCTCTAAGACTAACCGTCTACTGCAGTACTGGCTGTCGTAACCAACCCTAAGTGGCACTTTCCTGTGACGATCTGTCAGGATCATTTTCTGGAGGTCAATCTTCATGCCTTGGCCAAGTAAGGAATCCACTCCGATGATGACTTCATCCACAATGTCTGCCACTATAAACTTAGTGTACGAGGCCCAACCGTCGATTATTACCTCGCATGGTACTTCTCCCAACACTTGGGTGCATTCCCCAGTTGCAGTCTGCAGCTTTGCTCCAGGTAGTGGCTTCACATAAAAAGTGGCCAAATCCGGTCGAATAATGGAATGTGTCGCTCCAGTATCCACTGTCAGTACTCTCTCCTGCCCATTCACACATCCACCAATAGTGAGGTTGCTCGCATTCCGCCCAATTTGTGAGACAGAGATTATGGGCCCTTCAACTTCTGGAGCCAGCACGCGGCCCTTCCTGCTGGCTCGTTTCAGTTTAACGACTGATTGGAGTTGGCTTCGTCTCCTTCAGCCCTGCGTTTGCGTCCTGCTGAATTGTTGAGCCCACTGGAACTTGCACTGCAATCGCGGGCGAAGTGGCCTGACTTTCCACATTTAAAACATTTGCCAGAACCATGCTTTTTCTCGCCCAGCAGTTGGATAATCTTCTTCAGCATTTCATTTGTCTCGTCCGGTGTTTCCACTTCCACGCGTCTGAGCATACGAGACAGTTTCAGCAAATGTTGGCTTGGGATTCGCGTACGTCTCTCGCTTGGTATACACGTCCCGCATTCCGTTGATGAACCTCTGGATTTTTACTCTTTCGAGGTGCTCACCAGATGCATCTCCAATTGCCAAATGAGCCAACCTTTCGATCTCGGAGGCGAATTCCTGTAAAGTCTCGTTGGATTTCTGGCAGCGATTCTCCAGCTCCATCTGGTAAATCTGTCTCCTGTGCTCGCTACCATAACGTCTTTCCACTGCACCCATTAAGGCATCGTAACTGTTCCTTTCACAATCAGGAATAGTCTGCAAGATTTCCGCTGCAGGTCCTTTTAATGCAACGAACAGTGCAGCGGATTTATCCTCCATGCTCCAGTGATTTGCTGTAGCTGTCTTCTCAAACTGGAGCTTAAAGACTTGGAAAGGAATCGTGCCGTCAAAGGATGGAGTCTTTTTTACCTTGGGCGCGCTGGTCGAAGAAGTTGGGCGAGTCAACTGCATATCTCGGAGGCGACCTTCCAACTCTTCAACCTTAGCCTCGACTTTCTCCTGTCTCTCTTCAAGTTTGTGCTGTATTTATGTAATTTTTTCATCCTGTGCTTCCAGCTGTGATGATATGCGTGCCTCTTGTGCCTGTAGCTGAGTTTCTAACCGGGATGACACCTGCGATGACACCTGCGCTGATACCTCGGAAGATATACGTGTTTCCAAGGCTTGCATCTGTGAGGAAACGTCTGACGACAACTGCAACCTCTGTTCCTGCATCATCTGTGACATGGCAGCCAATAACGTGTTCATGTCCATACCTGTTGATGAACAAGGAGCATTTTGCTGTTCTTCAACCTTCCCGGATGTCTGTTGCACATCCTTTGACGAACATGCAGCCTCATCGTTCTGTTCGTCCTTTGCGGATGTATCGTCGGGTTTACCTTGGAAGTCGTATTTGTCCACGTCGATGCCTTCAGCTTCCATAGCCTCTCGCAACCGGGATAACAATTCCACTTTTCTTCCGGAGGTGGCCAAATTACGCTTTTCCAACTCCTGTTTCAGCTCCTCAATTTTTAAGTCCTGAATTTTCGCCATTTTTAGTAGTTTCTCCTACGGGATTCATTTAACAATCCCACTTCCAGAGAACGTTTAATACAGAGAAGCAGCAACACGCTACTCGTTGGTATTTTGTAATAGATCAGAAATCGGCTAGAAGCTCACCACATTAAATTTTTAACATCGATAGCTCTAGAAGCTCACCATTTTTTAACAGCGTGAGCGCAGAGCGGCGCAAAATTAACAGAAATTGCAATTGGAGCAATTGGAAATGTTAGCATTTGGTCGGAAAATAGATGCTGCAGGTGGATTACAACAAAGCTTTTTCTTTTGTTTGACATTTTCGCCAATTCGATTTCTGATTGAAATGAATTCCGTTATAATGTCAATCACAAAAGGAACAAGTCAACGGACTTTTAGTTTCCAGAATTTATTCTGGCGGCAGCGTATTTTTATAACGCGATCGAATCGTGCATGCAGAAAGTCGGTCCTAAACGCGAAAATGGACGGAAAAAAGCGAAAATGTCGTGTAATCGGTTGCGTAAACCAACATCCAAATCTACGTTTTTTCAGGTTCCCGCTGGACAAAGCCGAAGCAGCCAAAAGGAGGGACAACCTAAGGATTGGAGCATAGGAGAAGGTTCCACCCACCTACGCCCTGGTATGCAGCCAACATTTCGAGCCGGAAGCTGTGGGAGGGAAATACCTGAAGAAGGGTGCCCTCCCCACCCTCAACTTAGGTGAGTAATTTGTGCTTATATATATGGGGCATTTCACCTCAAGTGACCCAACTTTTGAAATCTATGTCTTCCGATCGGGATGAAATTTGCACCAAGGTTAGTCCTAAAAAATAGTAGTTATGACACAAAATTTCAATGGGATCGGTCAAACACACTCCGAGTTGGAGGGTCTAGAATTTTGACATTTTGGTCAAACGGCCATTTTTTCGGATCTATATAACTAATTACCTATTGTATTTAGAAAATTTTTTCAGGAATGTTTTCGATAGATTTCTCTTCAGTCTTTACAAATTTTATTTTTTTTAAATTAAAATGAATTTTTTTAAATTTTTTTTTTTAAATAAAAAATAATTTTTATGTTTTTTTTCAAAAAGGGGTATTTTTATTTTTATTTTTTTTTGCTCAAAAGAAAGCTTAGGTATTTTTCTTTAAGAGCTTTGTGGTCGCTTAGTGGGATGCAACTTGTGTATCAATCAAAATTAGCGTTTAGTAACTCGAAACAGCGGTTTTTTTTAATTTTTAATATATGACCTATTGTCTTCTTTTTTTCGTATTATTGTGTAAGTGTCTCGGAAACCTGAAAATAAAACTTATATGAGAAGGTATATACAATTACCTTTCCAACGGTATATAACACGCCTAACCAAAGTTCATACCCTCGATACTGAGATTTTTCGTAGTCTAACACAGCAGGTACTCGATTTTGTGCATCCAAACTCTTTATTAATAGCTTTGCAGAATTTTGAGTATTAGATTTGCATACCTACTAGCACAATATTTAAAAGGTATGAAGAATATGGGATTTTCCGGTAGTTAAGGATGATTAAGATTTTTCTTTGTACCTAACCACAGCAGATTCGTCCAAACCTTTTCTCAATAGATATTCATACCTACTCGCGCAACCTATAAGTAGCTATAATAAATCAGCTATAGTTTATGAAGGCAGTGTATGGTCATTTTGAAGACCACTTTTTTAGAAACAGCGTTAAAATAAAGACTGTGTTATTTACATAATTAATATTTTCAGTAGCTATGGCTCATAAAAAGGCTAAGCTTCATAAAGAAATTTTTGCTTCTTTTTGCTTTAATCCCTTCAACAAAAAAAAAACACGTTTCTTCAGATACACGACGGCTTTCTGACGGCTTAATATCAAAATTCCCTACGCTATCAAAACGGATGCGAATTTGTGGATCGTGCAGGAAAGAGCTCAGCAAATTGAAGGAATTACCGACTTCGAAAAGTAATGAGCCTTGTGAAGACGTTATTCCAGATAGAGACCATATTGAATCTGAGAAGGATGACCGAATTTCCGATGACGATGGCTCCAACTTTACTGAAGAAAATATGACTTTAAGGGATGAGTGCCAAAACCAATACCACAAGGATGCAGTAAAAGTACTTGAGCAAATAAAAGAAAAGTACAAAACTTCAACTAGTAGAGCAGAAAAAATTCAACTTCTCACGCTTGCTCCACCGACATGGAGTCGCGCAAAAACAATGGCTGAGTTTGGAACATCAGAAAGAAAAGCCAGGATTGCTAAAAAATTAGTTGCAGAGCATGGCATACTCACACTCCCAAACACAAAGAAAGGAAAACCTTTAGAGTGCAAAACTGAAGCTCTAGTGACTCAGTTTTATCAGCGCGATGATATGAGTCGCCTGATGCCAGGGATGAAAGACTGGGTGTCTGTACGAATTGACGGTAAGAAACTTCAAATGCAGAAGAGGATAATTCTCTGCAACCTGAATGAGCTGTTCGCGAGCTTTCAATCTGAACACGAGGATATTACAATTGGATTCACAAAATTTACCCAGCTCAGGCCAAAACATTGCGTCTTGGCAGGAAGCAGCGGAACTCATACAGTATGCGTTTGCATTTATCATGAAAATGTGAAGCTGATGTTGAAGGAAATCAACTTGAATTATTTAAAAATGATTCGCCGGAAGATTTGAACAGTTACCGTGATTTGTGGAGGAGGTCAAATTTGAATCTTGGCTGCAGTCTGAAAGGTGCGCATTGAAAACAGTTATCTTAAGTGTGGACGATTTTGTGGAAGAAATTTGTACCGGATTGGTAAACTTGAGAACCCATGACTTTCTAGTCAAGGAGCAGCGGTCATTCTTCGAAAATTTAAAGATACATTTGCAGGCAGGTGAATTCGTTATTTCATACGATTTCGCAGAAAACTATAAATATGTTATCCAGGATGCCATACAAGCATTCCATTTCAATAACGACCAAGCAACTATATTTACAATAGTTATTTACTACATGAAAGATGGAAAACTGGAACATAAAAGTATGGCAATCATATCCGACGATTTGAAGCATGACGCCGTTGCTGTTTATGAGTACCAGAAGATAATACTAAATTATCTAAAATCCGAAAAAAATCCGTGTATCAATTTTGAGTAAATTGGCGTCCTTCAATTTCGAAATGTTGAAGTTTCAAGCATTTCTGAAATTTACCGTTATATGAAAAGCGGCCGTAATTTTAGTCCGATTTCAATAATTTTCAACGCTTTGCTTTCATGTGGCAAGCACAATAACCACACCGAGTTTGGTACAAATTGGTAGAACGGTTACCGATATACATATATGTGATCATAAGTGGGCGGTGCCCCGCCCTTTTCCAAAATTTTACCATAAACGTATTTCTTGGTAAAGAATTGTTGCAAGCATCAATTTTTAATAAATTAGCTTTAATATTTACTGATTTATCGAAGATTTTGTATTTCTCTAAATTACCGTTATATGGGATGTGGGCGTGGTTATTGTCCGATTTTAAAAATTTTCGGCCATTTGGTATGCTGTGCGAAGGCCAACAACTGTGTGGAAGAAATTGGTGCAGCGGTTCCTAAGATATACACATGTAACCATAAGTGGGCGTGGCTACGCCCATTTTCCAAAAATGTATAATATTCTTATTTTTCGTCAAAAAGTTATTGTAAATATCAATCTTGAGTGAATTATCTTCAGTAGTTACTAAAATATCGCAGTTTTCGTATTTCTGGAAATTACCGTTATATGGGAAGTGGGCGTGGTTACAGTCCGATTTCGCCCATTTTCAATACCAACCTACCTTGGATTAAGGGAAACCTACATACCAAATTTCGTTGAGATATCTCAATTTTTGCTCGAGTTATCGTGTACACGGACAGACGGACGGACAGACAGACATGGCTTAATCGATCTATTTTTTCATCCTGACCATTTATGTATACATTTGTCTATATCTATCTCGATTCGTTTTGGCTATTACAAACAACCGTTATGCGAACAAAATTGATATACCCTTGTGCACAAGTGCGCTCGGGTATAAAAACCCAGCGACCATCTCAACACTAAAAAGTTATCGTTCGTGAGGTTAATGGTATCCCAACATCACTTCTCCAGCGAGTGGCTCGGAGTACGGAGGCCAGATTTGAAGAGTGTATCCGACGTAACGGTGAACATTTTAAGAGGAATAATTTTTAAAAAACAAAATCCGCACTTGTCTTCTTTGTAATAGTTATTGAAATAAACTTTTAGCATTAGTAATTCTTTTTTAATTTAGCTTTTAATTCCTAATTCTGCCACCGGACACCCTTTATGTACATACTTTTTATACGGTTAACAAACGGGCTCACTTATCTGCATAAACCGTCTTTATTTGCATAACTCGTGCATTATCCTCTTTCAAATGCGGCTGATCATATGCATAAAAATTACGTGCATTTGTTCGAGCGTCGAGATATAATTTTGTGTACATATTTCATAAAAGCTATGGAGGTCTCCACTATAAGAGTGGTATGTATATTTGAAAATTAGAGAGTTCTACCTTTAAGCTAAGTAATACTTGCTTTACCCCCTAATCGATGGGACCATTTTCCAAAGTCAGTCCACTCAAAGTTGTGTTCGGAACACGTTATGACTTATGTAGGAACTACATACAGTCATTCTCGCTTACGCTTCACGCTTGGAATTTTGTTTTTCTCGGTACTTTATTTTATGGGACTTGAAAATATTTTTCACTATAAAAAATATTAAAGTTGGATTTCATTTAGGTTAACGAAAACGACAACTGTGAAAAAATATCAACCAATACATTCAAACAAATTGTCAAATAAGCATATTTACATTTTTTGTTTTGTCTATCTGGATTACTGCCCAGTAGAACTTGGGAGCATCGTACGATTGCTCGGTTAGTACTCCCTTGGGAGTATACGAATACTCCCCATTGCTCCCTATGCTTCTGTGTATATGCATGTAATTTTGTATACTCCCTTTAACATTGGGTGTCCTAGGAGGGGGAGTAATCCCTTTTACCTTCTAAACGAGCAATCGGGGAGCACACACAGAATTATCATCCCACAAACCTTCTAATGGAGCAATACGGGAGTACTCCCATAGTTACCTCCCAGAAACCTCCTAAAAAGACAATAAGGGAGTGCACATAGAAAACATCCCATATTCCTCCCGAAAGAGCAATAAGGGAGTGCTCCCATTAGAGGCATCCCGAAAGCCTCCTATAGGAGTAATAAGAGAGCAATGATAACGAACATTTTAAATTAGCCAAATAGATTTTGCTATTTATTAAATTTTTTATTTAACTTTTTAATCACGTGCATTTGTGCAATTTTACAAGATCTTAACAGATATAAGTACGAGATCAGATAAAACATAAATGATACATCTTACATAATTGCTTAATTTTAGAATTATATTGCAAAGAAATCATATGAAAGTATAACATAATAATAACAAAACGGTAAGATAAGATTTGAATTATATGCACCTATATGCACATATAAGTATGTACTCGTATATGATTTCCTGGGTGTCAAGGATGCTTGCCTGTTCAGGAATCCACCAAGCGGGGAAATTGTGAAGGTGACTTTGCTTATCTGACATCTTTGTCACCCATGTGATGTTTAAACCCGGGGGTCACACTTAAATGCAAACACTAATTTGCGCAATCTGAAAAGTATTTAACGGTATATTTATAAGTAAGACAATACTTAATAGGGGTATTCTCTGAGTCTTGCAAAGCCCTTGCACGGTGCACGGATTGCGCGGTTGGCAAAGCTGTCCCATACGAGAACCGGTTTTAACCGTGCAATCTGTGCACCATGCAAGGGCTTTGCAAGACTCAGAGAATACCCCTAATATATTTAAACAAAAGTTGAGGTACATACCAACGGACTTTTATTCAAATCTGTGTGCTATCCAAATTAGATTATTGTGTCCTCCTTATGCGTCTATAAGGAATATTTTCTGGTTTTTTTTTCTGATGAATTTTTTCCGAAAACACAAAATTTCTTTTGAACGAGGTGCGTATTGCTCTCCTATCAAACAAAAAGAATACTCTTGGATTTCTCGCTTAGGAGACATCACTTTTTAATCCTAAACGAGTAATAACGTAGTACAAAACCGACAAATCTCGCTTATTGCTCCCAAAACATGCCTCAGGGAGCATTCTTTAATTGCTCGCTTAGGAGATCTCTCATTACGCTCCTAAGCGAGCAATACATTAGGACAAAACCGACAAATCTCGTTTATTGGTCCCAAATCATGCCTCAGGGAATATTTCGTCGCTCGCTTAGGAGATCTATATGATTCCTAGACGAGTAATAAAGGAGTAAAAAACCGACAAATCTCCCTTATTGCTCAGAAATCAGGTTAAGGGGAGTACTCTTTTATTCCTCACATAGGGAGATCTCCCTTCAAGTTCTAGTGGGTGTATACTGTGGTATGTATGTATGTATGTACATCTATTTATTTTATATACAAAGAATAAATTGTATTCAGTTAGATAATGAAAACAAAAACGCCCGTGATTCCTCTTTGAAAAGCTCGCGCAATATCCCTTTTGGTTGCTAATATTGCCAATTTTTCGTATTGCCCGTATTACCGCTGCGAAAACACAGAAATCGAGAAAATTCATTTATGATGACTTACAATCATGCACAGTATATTTTACTTAATTTTTTTTTATAAAATTTTATTTAAACCCACGAAAATAACAATCTAAACGTTCTCCGTCAACAAATTTGCAACTTAGGCCCTTATTATGAGCTGCATTCGATTTTCGATCTTCGCTGGCT